>NC_051251.2:23835655-24435655 GCF_015237465.2 Chelonia mydas | reverse complement strand
TACCTGAGACTAAATTATCTTATCTGGGTAGTCCACCCCCAGGGAGGTCCCATAGTCGGGGCAGGGGGCAGTCCCTGGTAGCATGGTTCCAGTGGAGTCATTAACAGGGAATTGAGGAGAGCAGGTGTGGAAGAACAAGACCTCTTACAGAGGTCCTTGGCTTCCTGAAGATATCTGGGAGTCTGCTAGGTTTGAGGGTGTGCCAAGCAATCTTTTCCTCCCACTTCCCAGAAACCCTGCCTCCATAACAGGACAGTGTAGGAGGGATTTCTTCAAAGAGATCCTTGTGGAGAGTTTCCTCCCCACAGTTCCCTCTGGCAGGAATGAGCTGTGCTTTTTTGTGAAGAGTGAGTTTAAAAACAAACTAATTTTTGGTGACATAAAGGTCTAAGCATGAACTGAAAATGGCAAAGAGAAGGAATGATGGGGGTAATGATTATAGCTGGGGAACGAACTTGTACCTAGGGAAACAGGCCAAAGCACAACAAAAAATGCATGTTTTTTTCCAGATTTGTGACAGAAATGCACTCTTCTGTTGTTGTTCCTTCTGTGATTTGCCACCAAAAGCCCCCCAAACTGTTATTTCACATAGGTCTCATCATAAGCTTGAAAAAGGGAAACTGATGTCAAAGTAGAAAACAAATATCACCAAAGCCCACAAAATTCAAGAGCAGTCTCTCTTCCTTTAGTCAAATAGCTCCAAGACATGTTCACAGGGCAGTAGAAAAAGTTAAGTCTAAATGGAGAATCAGACATAGCTGCAGTGATATCTACCTTAGATACAACAGACCAGATCCTGGGGGGTGACTAATCCGCAGAGCGCAAGTCAGTGTGTCTGTGCTAAGGTGGCTGAAACCTCAGCTTTGCACTTGTGTGATCTACTCGTGGACCTTGGCTGCTCTAATTTGTATCTAGCTCTCGTGGCCATGGGGGTGGGAGGACAAAAATGCATCTGAGAATTGCAGGTCAACCTAACCATACCTGTTTTCCTCCAGTCATATCCACTTTTCCCTGTCACACCAGCAACAGGGCGGGGAGGTGGTATAAGTCTCTTTTTATGTTGGTGCTACCCAACCATAAAATGTCCTTGAGTCTGGTTTATTTGTCACATGTGATCCTCCATGGGCCTGACAGGCCAACTTTAGGTTATGTAAAGTGGCCAAATTGTGCTGGAACACTTGACACTATGGTGGTTGTAAAGTGTTAGTAGCACCCGCATAAAAAACTGAGGGAAATCAAACCAGTGGTCTCTCTGCTCCTTTGGAGTTTGTCATTCTCTGACTGTAAATAATAATGTTCCTAGGTAGAAGAGAGAACAGCTCTGGCTGTGGTAGCAGGACCTAAAAATAGGTGCAGTGATTCATGGGTGAGCAAGGAAATATTTTTAAATGAGTTCTGACAGTTTGGGGATACACTCAAAGATTCAGCCAACTTACGTAATATTAAACAAACACCTGAAGTTCCCAATGTCCCTGCCTTGAATCAGCACCTCATGCAGTTATTACTCTACTGATCTATATTTAGGCCTTGAGTACTAAAAAGTGTAACATTATGCCAGTGCCAAGGAAACAGCATCACAGTGCTTCTTGTACGCCCTTAACATACACTGCCATGAGGGGATTGTGGATGAGGTCTGGCTCCAGGGTAACTTCCTCTGAGATAAAATAACAACTGAGGTAGCAACCAGGCCTAATAAATCCAAATCTATGCCATGTTTGCGCACACGCACATATATAAAATTGCAATAGCAGCCCTCTCATAACTATGATAACAGATACCACTAAACTGTTGCAGCAGTGCCCAAGTCCATTCCTGGAGCTTATTTGGAATTGCTTGATACAAGGGATGATGATATCATGCTCTGCCTTCAATACCAAATGCGGCTCCTAGTAGCACCTCGCAATATGACTTCTCCCATAATGCATGCAATACAGAGCCTAAACCCCCTGAAGCGACAACAGGTCTCATTGAAAATGGTTGCAGAGACACAGACCACATGGAGAGTCTGACATTTGCAACAATGTTAAAATGAGTCACTCTTTTCATAGATACACTAGACTGAGAGACTCTACTGCTTTTGTCACTGGCACTGATAACTGGTTACACGCCCTTAGCACGATTGAGTATTGTAACTCCTCTATAGGTTGGTTAAGGTTGGCTAACCATCTCCTGGGCCGTCTTGGTGGTGATGTAGTTGTACAGTTGGTCTAAAAAATTGTTGTCCAGTCCAGTTTAAAGTTGTTTCATGAAATCCCTGTGCTAACACTGAAAGAAACTAAGTGCTGTTGATCTTGCTAATGGAGAATGTGTTTAGTATCAAGGCCAGTTTAAGGCAATCTGGGGCCCTACGTGTCAGGATATCTGTGGGAGGGTGGCTGGATGAGGCTGGGGCAGGAGCAGGAATGGGTGCAGGCGGGGGGAGCTTTCAGAACTACCAGGCAGCTGGGAATTCTCCCAACCAGGTAGCAATGTTGAGCAGATTGGATTGGCTGTTTCCATTGGGGTCACCTGGTTAGGCCCTTGCTTGTGGATTGGCTGGGCCCTGGTTGATAGGCCTGTGACAATCATAGGACTTGCAAGTAATTACCTCAGATGACTCACTCACTCAGGCTCAGGGATGACTCATCACACTGCGCATACAATAGCCCTTAAAATGTTCATACCCCTCCCCATTTACTCACACTGCGTCCCCTACATTTACAAACAAACTGCCCACCCATGCCAGGGCCAGGTGAATTCTGCATATAAACTAGGTAGAACTGCAACTCCTGTGTTCTGTGGATTACAAAAAACTATTTGTTGTATGGTTTGAGATGGTTTATTTGTCACATGAATGGGAAGAAGAACCACGCTAAAAAATGTGGTCTAACTTTTTTAAAATAAGTTTTAGAAGCCAATATGTAGGGTGCAAAAATGTACAATTTTCTTCCCTGCCTTGAGGGGAGGGATTCTTTTTCCGCATTCCAAGTGCCTCTCAATATCCACACTCTCCTTTTAGTAATATTAAATAAGATCAAAATAGAGAGCAACAGATTCCCTTCCCTGAGAACTGTGCTTCACCTGTGGTTTTGCTGTGCAAATGCTGGCTCAAGTTCTGCTGTATTACAGGGGTACAAACCCAGAAGTCTGGAGTTGAACTTAATGGTGTTACTCTAGAATTAGTATTTGACTCACTAGATGCTGCCACATTTTTTCTTCTCCAGGGAAATATTATTTGTCTTTGTCTGCTGCTAGCACAATGCAATTGTGGTCTGTGACTCCTACTTGCTAACGCAATAGAAATAATAATAATAAAGAAGAAGAAAAGATAGCAAAGTATGAATGACGTGACTACAGCGTGGAATGATTATGGAAAACTAGAACAAAGATGATCTCAGTATTCATTGGAGCACTTGGAGTGGTACCTAAGGGTAAGAATGAGTAGCTCAGGAACCCATTAGGAGTGTAAGACATCACAATCAGTGACCTCCAGAAGACAGCACTATGAGAATTTTATACAGGAATTCTGCAAAGGGTTTAACAAAACTCCTGATTACTTAAACCTGTGAAGTCTCTTCATGATCAGGATTTATTGGTGACTCATGGGGATAAATTTTAGACAGTAGCTTTCCCCTTTCTATGCTTAAGGCTATTCATTTTTTAAAAATCCCCATGATGTGATACAGATGGATGATATTACTGCTATTATCATAATAATATGTCAAGAAAGTAGGAGTCAATAATGCAATCTTTCTGTTCAGTGAATATCCACTAAAATCCATAGGTCAAATTCTTCTCTTGTTACTTCAGTGTTTGCACTGATGTCACTCTAGATTTACACCAGTGATACTGAAAGCAGAGTTTAGGCCAGTGGGAGTTCTGAGAGTGGATTAAATTCAGGATCAGAGGGGATAATCTTTTATCCTAAATTTCAACCAATAAGCTCCTATCCCCCAAACAAAAGCTAAATGAAGGGCTTTTTTTGGTACATTTTAAGGGCAAAGGACTTCACATAGCAATGGTTTAAAATCAGCCATGTTTATTAATATTTATATAATTGAAGTTAAAATAGATCAAATTAGCAAAAGAAAACCAATGGGTGTGGAGTAGCTCATGGTTCAGATAGATACATCCTTTGTGGGGGGATTTATTAAAGGGGATACTCTATAGCCTAGTAAAGAGGAAAGGATAGAAGTTGATAGAATAGATAGGATAGAAGTACAGGTAGGGGCTGAAGAGAAACAGTCAAATGGTAGGTTTCAGAGTAGCAGCCGTGTTAGTCTGTATTCGCAAAAGGAAAAGGAGTACTTGTGGCACCTTAGAGACTAACAAATTTATTTTCCACTGAATGCATCCGATGAAGTGAGCTGCATTCAGTGGAAAATAAATTTGTTAGTCTCTAAGGTGCCACAAGTACTCCTTTTCTTTTTAGTCAAATGATACAGTCCCATTCAGTTACATCTCATGAAGGCAGACAACAAAATTTGAAAAATTTTGTTTATGCTTGTACACAAATGCAAGAAGTCTAAGTACTAAGATGGGTGAACTTGATTACTTGGTATTAAATAAGGACATAGATATAATAGGCATCCCAGAAACTTGGTGGGATTATGATAATCAATGGGACACAGTAATATTAGGAAAAAGAAAAGGAGTACTTGTGACACCGTAGAGACTAACAAATTTATTTGAGCATAAGCTTTCGTAAGCTACAGCTCACTTCATCGGATGCATTCAGTAGAAAATACAGTGGGGAGATTTATATGCACAGAGAACATGAAACAATGGGTGCTACCATATACACTGTAACGAGAGTGATCAGGTAAGGTAAGCTATTACCAGCAGGAGAGCAGGGGGGGGAAAACCTTTTGTAGTGATAATCAAGGTGGGCCATTTCCAGCAGTTGACAAGAACATCTGAGGAACAGTGATGCGGAAGGATAGGGGGTGGGGGGAATAAACCTGGGGAAATAGTTTTACTTTGTGTAAGACCCATTCACTGCCAGTCTTTATTCAAGCCTAAGTTAATTGTATCCAGTTTGCAAATTCCAATTCAGCAGTCTCTCGGAGTCTGTTTTTGAAGTTTTTTTGTTGAAGAATTGCGACTTTTAGGTCTGTAATCGAGTGACCAAAGAGATTGACAGAGCCAGAAGAGTACCCAGAAGTTACCTACTCCAGGACAGGCCCAACAAAGAAAATAACAGAACGCCACTAGCCATCACCTTCAGCCCCCAACTAAAACCTTTCCAACGCACCATCAAGAATCTACAACCTATCCTGAAGGACGACCCATCACTCTGACAGATCTTGGGAGACAGGCCAGTCCTTGCTTACAGACAGCCCCCCAACCTGAAGCAAATACTCACCAGCAACCACGCAACAGAACCACTAACCCAGGAACCTATCCTTGCAACAAAGCCCATTGCCAACTGTGTCTCGACTCCAACGAGAGACTGTTGAATTGGAATTAATTTGCAAACTGGATACAATTAACTTAGGCTTGAATAAAGACTGGGAGTGGATGGGTCATTACACAAAGTAAAACTATTTCCCCGTGTTTATTCCGCCCCCCCCCCCCCCACCACTGTTCCTCAGCCATTCTTGTCAACTGCTGGAAATGGCCCACCTTGATTATCACTACAAAAGGTTTTCCCCCCCCTGCTCTCCTGCTGGTAATAGCTCACCTTACCTGTTCACTCTCGTTACAGTGTGTATGGTAACACCCATTGTTTCATGTTCTCTGTGTATATAAATCTCCCCACTGTATTTTCTACTGAATGCATCCAATGAAGTGGGCTGTAGCTCACGAAAGCTTATGCTCAAATAAATTTGTTAGTCTCTAAGGTGCCACAAGTACTCCTTTTCTTTTTCCTAATATTACTGTGTCCCATTGATTATCATATATATAAAGTACTCCTTTTTGCGGATACAGACTAACATGGCTGCTACTCTGAAACCAGTAATATTAGGGTAAAATATATAGGAATGACAGAACAGGTTGCACTGCTGGGGAGTGGCACTATATGTAAAAGAAAGCATGGAGTCAAATAGAGTAAAAATCTTAGATGACTCAAATGGTACCATAGAATCTCTGTGGATAGAAATTCCATACTTGGCTAATAAGTGTATAGCAGTAGGAATATATAACCACCTGACCAGGATGGTAACAATGATTGTGAAATGCTCAGGAAGATACGAGAGGTTACAAAAACAAAAGATCAATAATAATGGGGGAGTTCAGCTATCTCCATATTGACTGGGAACATGTCACTTTGGGACGGGATGCAGAGGTAAAAGTTTTAGACCCCATTAATGACTGCTTCTTGGAGCAGCTAGTCTTGGAACCCACAAGAGGAGAGGCAATTCTTCATTTAATTCTAAGTGGCACACAGCTGTGGTCCAAAAGGCAAATATACCACTTGGTAATAGCAACCACAATGTATTTAAACTTAACATTGTTGTTTAGGGGAAAATACCAAGAAACTCACCCCAGTACCATTTAACTTCAAAAATGAGGAGGCTAGTTAAATGGAAATTAAAAGGAACAGTCATGAGTGAAATGCTGCAAGGGGCATGAAAACTTTTAAAAAAATACTATAATAGAGGCTCAAACTATACATATACCCCAAATTAAAAAAAAATGTGAGAACCAAAAACCCCCCACAACACCTCTATGACTAAATAACAGATTAACAGTGGGTTAGAGACAAAAAGACATCCTTTCAAAATTGGAAGGTCAGTCCGAGTGAAGAAACACTGGATGGACAGGTCATGGGTAGTAAACATAAATTAACAGCCTGTGACCTGTCCATGACTTTTACTATATACCCCTAACTAAAGCTTGGGCTGGGGGGCCATGGGTGCTGGGGTGAAGGGCAGTGGCGTGTGACCTGGACCCCCGCTAGTGCTTGGAGAGGGTGCCAGGTGGCGGGGCATGGCCTGGGACCCCTGCTGGTCCTGGGGAGGTGGGGAGGGTTGGCGGGGCTGGGAGGCTCCCTACCTGTCTCCGACCAGCATGTCCCTTCAACTCCTAGGGGGAGGGGCAGCCAGGGGGACTCTGCACACCGTTCCCACCACAAGCACTGGCTCTGCAACTCCCATTGGCCAGGAACCGCAGCCAACGGGAGCTGTGGGCATGGGCAGCATGTGGAGCCACCTGGCCCCTCCGCCTAAGAGCTGCAGGGATATGCCGGTGGAAGCCGGGGAGTCGTCCCGTCCCCCCCCGATAAGTGCCTTCATGCACCCTAACCCACTGCCCCAGCCCTGAGCCCCTTCCCACACACCCAAACTGCTGCTGCTGGCCCAGGGTCTACCTGGCTTGGGGAGCCCCTGAGCCAGCACTGGCCACTGCAGAAGTCATGGGGGTCACAGAAAGTCACAGAATCCGTGACTTCTGTGACAAACATGCAGCCTTAGCTATTGGGCAAGATGGTCAGGGACACGACCTCATGCTCTGGTTGTCCCTAAACCTCTGACTGCCAGAAGCTGGGATTGGGCAGCAGGGGTTGGATTGCTCAATAAATTGCCCTGTTCTGTTCACTCCCCTGAAGCACCAGGCATTGATAATTGTCTGAAGATAAGACCATTGTGCTAGATGGACCACTGGTCTGACCCAATATGGCCATTCTTATGTTCTCAGCAAAATGAGAGATGACTGGTTGGCGTATTTTTCCTTTGTGTGTGCAATCCTTTCTTGGCATAGTATCTTTATAACATGATATTTAGAGTTTTTCCACAGCTCTAGCTATAAGCCTCCTGCCTCTAGCTAGTGTCGTTCTGATACACTTGAGACAAGTCACGTGGGACAAGTCAGACCCTCCAGTGCTCTTGCAAGAATTAAGATCACCACAAGAATGGCACATTTCTCCAAGTGTCAGGTGGTGAACTATGTAAGTGTCATGCTGTGTTTAAAAGCAAAACTTGTACTGTATCTGTTTTGTAAAAACGGATCTCAAATAAAAAGACAGGGTTTTTTTTAAGGCTTCTTTGACCCCATTAACACAGCTGTTAAGAACATAACCACCAGACTGTTTATTTTTTGTGGGAATTCTTGGCAATCATTCAGAGGATGCTATTTTCCCCACTTATTTGCTTCTCCCTCCACTAGAGGCAGAAATTTAGCACTTTTTCTGTCCATGAGAATAGGTCTTGTTACAATCTGAAAGCTGCCATCAGTGCTTTCCACTCAAGTCAATCACAGGGGTAGCTACAAGAACTTGAGCTCTTACCAGTCCCTTCACACTAACACAGAGGACCAAGTCCTGCAGTCTCTCACTTAATGGGAGTTTTCCCCATATAAGGAGTAATGAATTTAGCTTGTAGGTTATAAGTACCGAATATGTATTATACATCCAATCTTAAATTCCACAATGCACTGTGACTGTGTGGCTGCGTTCACTCCCTTTAATCTTCTCTGGCAATACAATCCAGTGTGACTATCTCCTGATACAAACCATAATACAATGTCTTTTTCACTTTGTGAAGTTTAAAAGCAGAATTAGTGATGTCTTTCACTGAATGTTCAATAGGTCAGCACCTCTAGTCAGACAGCTAGCACAGATAATGTTCTTGTATTAGGGTATTTCTCCTAGAGGTGTGCATACTGTTTTGTAATGAAAGCATAAACTACAGGAAACTTGCGTGGCTTGGTGTTTTTCTACAAACTTGATAATCAGCCCAGAGTAATCAAAAGATTAGTGATGTTTCCTGAATGTTCTGTGATTGCAGACACAGATCCAGAGCAAAACTGGCTTGATTGATGGCTTTACATCTAAATGAGGGAGAAATTCATAATTTTGCATGGTTTCAATGCAAAAGGAAGTGACTCATGGAAGTTGTGAATGGATTTTGATTTGAGTTTGGGGTTTGTTCAAACCAGAAATGCAAAGTAAAACTCTGAGGCCTGGTCTACACTACTGTGGTAAATCAACCTAAATTACGCTACTCCAGCTAAGTGAATAACATAGCTGGAGTCAATGTAGATTAGGTCGACTTACTGCGGTGTCTACACCATGCTGCGTCGATGGGAGACGCTCTCCTGTCAACGTACCTTAATCTTCTCGTTCTGGTGGAGTACCAGAGTCGACAGGAGGGCGCTCTGCGGTCAATTTAGCGGGTCCTCACTACAGCCACTAAATCGACCCCTGCTGCATCAATTGCAGCAGCGTCGACCTCCGGTAAGTGTAGACATGGCGTGAATGAGAATCAGAATTCAAGTTAAGGTTTGCACAGTCCTCTGTATACGTAAACTACACAATTGCTCATCACTGTTGCTGCGACCAGTAGCTTACATGCCAATATGAAAATAAAAGAGAGGCCAGATTCTGATGCTCTTACTCATGAATGATATTTTGCTCCATAAGGACTCCACTGATGCCAAAACATCTAACTCTCATTGTTCAGAAAAGAATGGGCATATAAGGCAGAAAAAAGTAACACATTTATCAAGTAAACAATATTTTGTGCAAAGTTTGTACAGTGGGGAAGTTAATTTAATTTTTTAAAAAAATCTACTACTATTTCCTTTTCTCTTTACAATTTCATCTTCCCTCAGCGAAGTTCAGATCTAGTAGCTACAAATGCAAGAACAGGTGGGAACAAGACTTGCTCCCTCCACCCCTGGACAAAGTTTTGTACCTTGTGTTAGATGAGTAAAATAGGCTGGTCAAAATTTTTCTATCAAAACTGTTTTTGATGGTAAATTGTGGTTTTGACAAAATAGAGAACTATCTGCTTTCTGTGGGAAAAGTTGAATTTGCACCAACAAGCTAAACACCTGATGACTAAAATATTTTGGCTGAAAATAATGTTTTTAAAAAAGTAGTTAATACTACCATGATGCCTCCTAGCCGTTGTAGTTTGGGTGCCACATGCCCCATTCACATTGGTGGGCTGAGTTCCTCAATCAGACTGTATTTCTTAGGATGTACTGCTGACACAAGAACTCAGTGATGCACTGTGGTGGCTTATGGAGAGGGGAGGCCATAGAGTATAATGGAAGATGAAGTCTGGCTGGGGAACATGGCCCATAGAAGAGAATGGGAACAGGAGCAAGAGGCATCTGACCTACAACTCCCACCAGGCACCCTAGCGGCATTCCTGAATCAATTAAGAAAAAAAATTCAGCAAATCCCTTTAAATTTCCTTAAATTGGACACTCAGAAAATATGGTACATAAAATCACCAGTCACTTCTGAAAACTTCGCCCCGGGATATATTCTTAGGCCTAGAATTGACTTGATCTTATGTAAATCACTTAACTTTTATATATCTGTTTTCTCCATCTGTAAAATAGGTAAAATAGTGCTTACTCATCTTTGCAAAGTATTGCAGATGAAAAACGTTATATGAGAAGTAATTATTATTAAACATGATCTTATATGAGTAATTAGGAAAAAATCTGTGAGCAGTGTGATTCGATCTAGTCTTAATTGGATCTCAGTATTTCCAGTATTCGATGTAGTAAAAATAAATTTTGTTTTAAGGCAGTACTGTTATTTTAAACATTGCAATTTAGGTTTCAGAATCTCTGTAGAAAAGTAATGGTGGCCTTTGAGAAACATGAGTTCAGTGCTAAAATGGCATATTTCAGTGTTCATAATCAGGTATTCAAAATATGTGTGGGGGTCCAACATGCTCTAGCTTCATTAGTAAATATAGATTTAGAACTGCTGTGAAAGGTTAAGCTAAATTGCCCATCACAGTTCAGCAGCTTGAGTAACCTTAGTAAACAAAAGTCGTTTAACCTTAGTACAGTGGTGATGTGAGTTAATGGTGCTGTTGTCACCTTATAATAACACAAGTCCATGTGAAGTAAGTTGTCCATAGGCAATTGTTTCCAGCAGAGATGATGGCTTCCAGTAATACAGCCCAATGGGCAATCTTGAGTGAAACTGTCTGAGATTTTACAATGGCCAGCCTGTTAAATTGTGCCATCACTGCCAGTCAGTGGAAAGAAACTAACTGCTGTTTGTTGCTGATGGTCTCATTTTAGAAATAATTATTTTAAACATTAAGAGGGTACATTTTCCAAAGATTGTACAGGGGTTGGGGGACACAATTCCCATCAACGTCAATGGGGATTGTATGTCTAAACTCCTGCTATGCTTCAAAATTTCCACCAGTGTAATTTCTTATGAGATGAACATATCAGAGATAAGACCATAGGGGAGTATGGATACAGGAATTAAAGGCCCTCACACTTCTCTAATACTACATGCTTATTGACTTGCTCACACACTTATCAATTCCCATGCTGTTCTGTTCTCCTTCCTGTGTTTTTCTTGGCTATCTTACTTTCTATCTCCTCGCTCTTTTGTGCACAATAGTTGGTGGAATTCTGATGGCGCTCATTTTATGTCTAAACAGTTCTAGTTTCCCCTTGCCGCATGGTCATCCTGATGTTACCATTTGCCTCAATCATCCATTTTGTAGTTGGTTGAATGTCTTAACTGATCTCATGAGCTATGTTAGGGATTTATAACAGACATCAGCATCATTCATTTCACAGGTCTTTCTACCTGATTGGATGTCCAAACCCCTTTCACACAAACTTGTATCCAAAACTTTTTGTCTCTGTGGTAATATAATAATCTTCAAGGATGTTACAAACTGCGTGCAATTATACAATGACCAAAACTATAAGGTATGGATTCTCAGTAGTTGCTAATGTAATGTTCTCCACTTATTTAAAATAATACATTATATTCAAGTACCATTTCTTAGTGTCATTTTTGCCAGCAGCAAAAGTTTAAACCAATCTTCAACAGCCATGTAATTCCCAATCTGTTACTCAGATCTCCAGATTCCAAAATAGGGTAACTCTGCTGCAATTCCAGGTCACAGAGGCCATTTTGCAGAATGTAAAGCTAGATGAACATTCACTGCCTGTATGAACTTCCCCTTTACACATTTCAAATGCAGGAATATAATATTCTATATCTGCACAGCAGGAAAAGGTGAGTGCATCCAGGCTAGCTGCCAATTACTTCACAACTTTTACTCATCCACTGTTCTGCACAATTGCTCTTCAGCCAGAGGGTTTGCTGCCTATAAGTACCAACCCATATCTGCACACCCGCACCATATTATAATTTGAGGGGTAATGGTTTGCAATAGGCTAAATTGGCTACCTGCCAGCATTCACTGCTGTGTTTCTGAATTAGTTAGTATGCACGATGTATAGGGGAAACTTGTTGCTCCCACTATTGCCTTACTCCTCTCACATTGTTACTGCTGTGTACCTACCCTGGAAACCAGTTCTGAATGTGGATTCTTCCACTTACTACATGACATACCTGGAGTGATACAAAAAGGCTTTTCACAAGAGTACATTGGAACTGTGCGGATACTGTCTTATGCTGATCCCAAAATCTGTGGTAGCAGATACAGCTCAGCTTGAAGTCACAATCATAATATGCTCATTCCTGGTCAAGGCCGGCCTTAAGGATAGGCAATCAGGGCAGTCACCCTGTGTACCAACTTCCAGGAGTACCAAATTGTTTTGCTGCTCAGTAGAGAAGGGTAGAGTTCAGGTTGAGGGTGGTTAATTTTTTTTTGCTGAGCTACTTGAAGAGCACAAAAACATTTTCTGCCCTGGGTAGCAAAACACATAGGGACAGCCCTGATCCTGGTCCTTTATGCCTGAACCATCCGTTCTTGGTACTGAATATCTTGATCCACTCGTGGTCAGGAAGGTCCTCTGGACAGAGCAAGAGACTGAGAACTCCTGGTTCAGGCCTTTGAATAAGTCTTTTGTGCCTTGGTTTGCCCATTTGTAAAATGGGGATCATACTCTAATGATCAGAGTATGTTGCATGCTAATTCAAGTTTGTAACATATTTTAATATTCTTAGGCAAAAAATAAAATGATTCATTATTTTTAAAGGGTTACATTGAGCTTTTAGTCTGACCGCTGAGTTAGATGTTGGTGCACAGTAGCCCAAGAGAAACACTTGGTAGGAATGGGTCAGGAAATGGGGAGTAATTATATCACCTCTTTTAGGGGTGCACAACTCCCACTCTTTGAATCCGGCACCTCCCTCCCCAGTAGTTTATAGGGTGGACATCGAGGGCAAAGTCCTGATGCTATTGAAATCAATAGCAAAACTCCTGTTAATTTTAATAGTGTCAGGATTTCACCCTGAGCGCTCAGACCTTTCTCTTCCCCTGCTCCCTGGTGCCCAGATTGGGTATTCAGGTACTTTTATACAGCACAAATCCATTCAAGAGGTGAGAGAAAGAGGGGGCCTCACTTCCTGGGTGGCTGCACAGGAAATGGTAAAATCAAGCCCTGATAATCATAGAAATTTAGGGCTGGAAGGGACCTTCAGAAGTCAAGTCCAGCTCCCTGCACTGAGGCAGGACCAAGTAAACCTAGATCACACCTGACAGGTGTTTGTCCAATCTGTTCTTAGAAACCTCCAATGATGGGGATTCCATAATCTCCCTTGGAAGCTTATTCCAGTGCTTAACTGCCCTTATAGTTAGAAAGTTTTTCCTGATATGTAACCTAAGTTTCCTATGCTGCAAATTAAGCTGTTTACTTCTTATCCTATCTTCAAGGACATGGAGAAAAACTGATCATCATCTTTTTTTATAACAGCCCTTAACATATTTGAAGACTGTCATCAGGTCCCCACTCAGTCTTGTTTTTTTTCAAGGCTAAACATGCCTGGTTTTTTAACCTTTCTCCATTTTTAACCTTTCCTTTTATCATTTTTGTTGTTCTCGTCTGGACTCTCATTGATTTGTCCACATCTTTCTTCAGGCCTGATGCTCAGAATTGGACACAGTGCTCCTGCTGAGGCCTCATGAGTGCCAAGTTGATCAGGACAATTACTTACATTTCACATTCTTGTTCAAACACCTCAGAATGATATTAGCCTTTTTTGCAACTGCATCACATTGTTGAGCCATGTTCAATTTGTGATCCATTATAAAAACCCAGATTCTTTTCAGCAATGCTACTGCCTAGCCAGTTACTCCCCATTTTGTAGTTGTGCATTTGATTTTTTTTCTTCCTCAGTGAAGTATTTTGTACTTGTCCTTATTTAATTTCCTCTTGTTGAATTCAGACCAGTTGTCTAATTTGCCAAGTTTGTTTTGAATTCTAATCCCATCCTGCAAAGTGCTTGCAAACCCTCCTAGCTTGGTGTCATCTGCAAATTTTATAAGCATAGTCTCCACTACGTTATCCAAGTCATTAATGGACATATTGAATAGTACTGGACCCAAGACTGTGCCCTGCAGGATCCCATTAGATATACCCTCCCAGCTTGACAGGGAACCATTGATAACTACTCTTTGAGTATGGTCCTTCAACCAGTTGTGCACCCACCTTATAGTAATTTAAACTAGACCACAGGAGAATCTCATGTGGGACTGTGTCAAAAGACTTACTAAAATCAAGCTACATCACATGTAATGCTTCCCTCTTATCAACTAGGCCAGTAACCCTGTCAAAGAAGGAAATAAAGTTGGTTTGGCATGATTTGTTCTTGAGAAATCCATACTGGTTATTCCTTATAACCCTATTATCTTCCAGGTGCTTACAACTTGTAATTAATAACTTTGTTCCAGTATCTTTCCTTTACTTTTTTTTGTAGGATTTCTTTTTGATTTTCAGATAATTAAAGAGCTCATGATGGCCTCTTGCTAATCTTCCTATTTTTCCTTCACATCAGATTAGTTTGTAATTGTGCCTATAATATTGTCTCCTTGAGAAACTGTCAGCTGTCCTGACCTCCTTTATCTCTTAGATTATCCTCCTATTTTATGTACGAGTTCTCTGAGTTTGTTAAAGTCTGCTTTTTTTAAAGTCCATTGTCCTTATTCTCAAAAAGAAAAGGAGTACTTGTGGCACCTTAGAGACTAACCAATTTATTTGAGCATAAGCTTTCGTGAGCTACAGCTCACTTCATCGGATGCATACTGTGGAAAGTGTAGAAGATCTTTTTATACACACAAAGCATGAAAAAATACCTCCCCCCACCCCACTCTCCTGCTGGTAATAGCTTATCTAAAGTGACCACTCTCCTTACAATGTGTATGATAATCAAGGTGGGCCATTTCCAGCACAAATCCAGGGTTTAACAAGAGCGTCTGAGGAGGGGGTGGGAGGTAGGAAAACACAAGGGGAAATAGGTTACCTTGTATAATGACTTAGCCACTCCCAGTCTCTATTCAAGCTTAAGTTAATTGTATCCAATTTGCAAATGAATTCCAATTCAACAGTTTCTCGCTGGAGTCTGGATTTGAAGTTTGTTTTGTTGTAATATCGCAACTTTCATGTCTGTAATCGTGTGATCAGAGAGATTGAAGTGTTCTCCAACTGGTTTATGAATGTTATAATTCTTGACATCTGATTTGTGTCCATTTATTCTTTTACAGTTTTTCCAGTTTGACCAATGTACATGGCAGAGGGGCATTGCTGGCACATGATGGCATATATCACATTGGTGGATGTGCAGGTGAACGAGCCTCTGATAGTGTGGCTGATGTTGTTAGGCCCTGTGATGGTGTCCCCTGAATAGATATGTGGGCACAGTTGGCAAGGGGCTTTGTTGCAAGGATAGGTTCCTGGGTTAGTGGTTCTGTTGTGTGGTATGTGGTTGCTGGTGAGTATTTGCTTCAGGTTGGGGGGCTGTTTGTAGGCAAGGACTGGCCTGTCTCCCAAGATTTGTGAGAGTGTTGGGTCATCCTTCAGGATAGGTTGTAGATCCTTAATAATGCATTGGAGGGGTTTTAGTTGGGGGCTGAAGGTGACGGCTAGTGGCGTTCTGTTATTTTCTTTGTTAGCCCTGTCCTGTAGTAGGTGACTTCTGGGAACTCTTCTGGCTCTATCAATCTGTTTCTTCACTTACGCAGGTGGGTATTGTAGTTGTAAGAATGCTTGATAGAGATCTTGTAGGTGTTTGTCTTTGTCTGAGGGGTTGGAGCAAATGCGGTTGTATTGCAGAGCTTGGCTGTAGACGATGGATCGTGTGGTGTGGTCAGGGTGAAAGCTGGAGGCATGTAGGTAGGAATAGCGGTCAGTAGGTTTCCGGTATAGGGTGGTGTTTATGTGACCATCGTTTATTAGCACTGTAGTGTCCAGGAAGTGGATCTCTTGTGTGGACTGGACCAGGCTGAGGTTGATGGTGGGATGGAAATTGTTGAAATCATGGTGGAATTCCTCAAGGGCTTCTTTTCCATGGATCCAGATGATGAAGATGTCATCAATATAGTGCAAGTAGAGTAGGGGCGTTAGGGGACGAGAGCTGAGGAAGTTAGAGTTGTTCTAAGTCAGCCATAAAAATGTTGGCATATTGTGGGGCCATGCGGGTACCCATAGCAGTGCCGCTGATTTGAAGGTATACATTGTCCCCAAATGTAAAATAGTTATGGGTAAGGACAAAGTCACAAAGTTCAGCCACCAGGTTAGCCGTGACATTATCGGGGATAGTGTTCTTGACGGCTTGTAGTCCATCTTTGTGTGGAATGTTGGTGTAGAGGGCTTCTACATCCATAGTGGCCAGGATGGTGTTATTAGGAAGATCACCGATGGATTGTAGTTTCCTCAGGAAGTCAGTGGTGTCTCAAAGGTAGCTGGGAGTGCTGGTAGCGTAGGGCCTGAGGAGGGAGTCTACATAGCCAGACAATCCTGCTTTCAGGGTGCCAATGCCTGAGATGATGGGGCGCCCAGGATTTCCAGGTTTATGGATCTTGGGTAGTAGATAGAATATCCCAGGTCGGGGTTCCAGGGGTGTGTCTGTGCGGATTTGATCTTGTGCTTTTTCAGGGAGTTTCTGGAGCAAATGCTGTAGTTTCTTTTGGTAACTCTCAGTGGGATCAGAGGGTAATGGCTTGTAGAAAGTGGTGTTGGAGAGCTGCCGAGCAGCCTCTTGTTCATATTCCGACCTATTCATGATGACAACAGCACCTCCTTTGTCAGCCTTTTTGATTATGATGTCAGAGTTGTTTCAGGCTGTGGATGGCATTGTGTTCTGCACGGCTGAGGTTGTGGGGCAAGTGATGCTGCTTTTCCACAATTTCAGCCCGTGCACGTCGGCAGAAGCACTCTATGTAGAAGTCCAGTCTGCTGTTTCGACCTTCAGGAGGAGTCCACCTAGAATCCTTCTTTTTGTAGTGTTGGTAGGGAGGTCTCTGTGGATTAGTATGTTGTTCAGAGGTATGTTGGAAATATTCCTTGAGTCGGAGACGTCGAAAATAGGATTCTAGGTCACCACAGAACTGTATCATGTTCGTGGGGGTGGAGGGGCAGAAGGAGAGGCCCCGAGATAGGACAGCTGCTTCTGCTGGGCTGAGGGTATAGTTGGATAGGTTAACAATATTGCTGGGTGGGTTGAGGGAACCATTGCTGTGGCCCCTTGTGGCATGTAGTAGTTTAGAAAGTTTAGTGTCCTTTTTCTTTTGTAGAGAAGCAAAGTGTGCGTTGTAAATGGCTTGTCTAGTTTTAGTAAAGTCCAGCCACGAGGAAGTTTGTGTGGAAGGTTGGTTTTTTATGAGTATCCATTTTTGCGAGCTCATTCTTAATCTTTCCCTGTTTGCTGTAGAGGATGTTGATCAGGTGATTCCGCAGTTTCTTTGAGAGCGTGTGGCACAAGCTGTCAGCATAGTCTGTGTGGTATGTAGATTGTAATGGATATTTTACCTTCAGTCCTTTTGGTACGATGTCCATCTGTTTGCATTTGGAAAGGAAGATGATGTCTGTCTGTATCTGTACCAGTTTTTTTCATGCAGTTGATAGATTTCCACTCCATACGGCTAAACGCAGTGCATTGCATAATGACAGGGTTCAGAGTAACAGCCGTGTTAGTCTGTATTCGCAAAAAGAAAAGGAGTACTTGTGGCACCTTAGAGACTAACCAATTTATTTGAGCATAAGCTTTCGTGAGCTACAGCTCACTTCATCGGATGCATACTGTGGAAAGTGTAGAAGATCTTTTTATACACACAAAGCATGGATTTGTGCTGGAAATGGCCCAACTTGATTATCGTACACATTGTAAGGAGAGTGGTCACTTTAGATCAGCTATTACCAGCAGGAGAGTGGGGTGGGAGGAGGTATTTTTTCATGCTTTGTGTGTGTAAAAAGATCTTCTACACTTTCCACGGTATGCATCCGATGAAGTGAGCTGTAGCTCACGAAAGCTTATGCTCAAATAAATTGGTTAGTCTCTAAGGTGCCACAAGTACTCCTTTTCTTTTTGCGAATACAGACTAACACAGCTGTTACTCTGAAACCTGTCTTTATTCTGCTGCTCTCACTCCTTCCTTTCCTTAGAATCTTACCAGCATTGCCTTCCACCTTCAGATTTGCTACCAATTCCTGCCTGTTGGTCAGAATCAAGTCTAAAATGTCTTTCCCCTGGTTACTTCCTCCACTTTTTGAAACACAAAAGTTGTCCCTAATACATTCCAAGAACTTACTGGAAATGTTGTGTTTTGCCATATTACTTTTCCAACAGATGGCTCGGTAGTTAGTCCCCCATTACTGCCAGGTCTTGTATTTTGGATATTTGTTGCTTATCCCAGAAATGCCCCCATCCACCTCCTCTTCCAGCTTTGGTGGTCTGTAATCAACCCCTATTTCAACCCTTTTTTTTTACCCCTTGTATCTTTACCCAGAGAATTTCAACGGGTCTTCCTCTGACCTACTTCTGGACTTCAGAGCAAACGAATATATTCTTGAGATATAGTCTCCCTTTTTATCCTGCCTGTCCTTCCTGAAAAATGCTATACACCTCTCTACCAATATTCCAGTTATGAGTTTTTTGTGATGCCAATTGAGTCATAATTTAGCTTATGTACTAATGCTTCCTTTTTTTTCCTGTTTATTCCCCATACTTCTTGCATTTGTGTATAGATGTCTAAGATGTTGAGCACATTCCCCCACTGATTTTCCTCTTATTGATCCTATGACTCTATTATAATTTTCCATATACCCCTCCCAATATCTAGCACTCTATTAAGGTCACCTTTTACTAACCTGTGGATTCTTGTCACCTGCCCCCTTTGAACTGAATTGAAAGCCCTCCTCACCCAGTTGGTGAGTCGGTGCACAAAGATGCTCTTCCCCTTCTTGGTGAGGTGGACTCTATCTCTTCCCAGCAACCTTTCTTCCTGGAACAGCATCCCAAAGTTGAGAAAAATGTCTCAAGGTTCAAGGAAAAGTGGGTCAATGTTCAGTGTCTTATGTTATTCCCTTTTGTGCTTGGAAGATAATAGAGAAAAACCTGCTAGATTTTTATGTTAAAATAAAATCTACAAAGTAAACATGTAAAAAAATACTTCGAGTATCTATAAAGTTGCAGCACAAAGTTAGCAATACACTCATTTATTGACCTTGGCAATCTAAAACTGCTATGACTATTGCTCATCATTTTACTTGCATCCACAGAAACTGCATGAGCAGCTAGAAGCCTAAATGTCATACTTAGAAGCTGAGCAAAGCTTAGCACTGGGCCTGTATTTTTACATAACACTGAAACAGCTGGTTTGGATTTAAAAAAAATCTATTTTTATTAGAACACTGACTCTTGTTTATCGTTATTGATTTTATTGGGTTATTATTGACTGACTGCACCCCATGGGCCTATTAGTGAGATGCTAGTAAAGCATTAAAGGAAGATTTAGGCTTTTCAGTGCTTCGTAATTGCAACCTTTTGGTTTTATCGGAGAATTTTAGATTTACAAACATGGACAGTTTCACTCTAAAGGCCAAAATCCTACCTTCAGTTATACCTGTGTAACCCAACTGAGATTGTACAGGGTGCAAACCAGGCAAGAATTTAGCCTAGATTTGTTTTATTCTATTATAACTTGAAAAATACCATATTGTAGGTGTCCCTTTAGCCTTTGTGGAAAAGTTTTCATATCTGACTCTCTGTCTAGAATTTTTTACATCAGCCTTGTTTAGCTATGGCCGTTGATTAGCATTAGAAATTGGTCTAAGGCCAGAATAAAATTTCCCAAAAGTTCTGAACGGTTTCTAACATTTGAAAATTTCTTCAGTGGGTGACTTTTTTAAATAATTCAGACATTGTCTTTCATTTGCCAGAAGGTTATTTGTGTGTTCTGGTGGATTGTAGGTTGTGTTTTCTTCTTAGAAGGATGAGAGAAGTTAATTTAGCTCTTTTTCTCTTTATGAATCCTCATCCTGATTTCCACTGAGATATTTGTTATCTGCAATAATTTCCTGAATAATATATAATGCAGTCATAATATATATGAATGCTTATTTGCAAACAATTCACTTCCATTATAGCTTTTCCTGACCCTGGTGTGTGATATTGTTCTGCTCCTTGATTGCAAGACTAACTTTTTTTAAAAAAGGAAACATCAAATTATGAATAACCCACTTCTGATATTAATTTTCAGCCTATCCACCCTTTGTAAAACTGTCAGAATTAGTAAACATATTCATAAATAAGTCACGTGAGCAAAAAATAAAATGACCCTGTAAATGACACTGAAGCAAACTCATTGCTTTTATTCATAAAAATATCTTCAAATCACTTTATGTGCTATTTGACCCATCTCTGTTTAAGAGACATTTATTTTTTATTCATACAAACCAGATGATGCATGCCACTCACTTAAAGCTCAAACATGCAAATTTGGTGAACTGTTTAATTGACCACATCTCTGTGCCTGTATGCCATCCTCCTCAGTCTTTCCACTGCTTTCAGTACTGTTGATCACTCCCTCTTCCAGGACAGCCTGCCCTCCCTTAGCACTTACTTTCTTGGTGGTCATATCTCTCTAACCAACTCTTCAATTTCTTCATTGGTGGGTCCTCCTCATCCCTATTCATCTCTCTGATGGGGTCCCATAATGGTCAGGTCTTGTTCCCTTCCTTTTCTCCCTCTACACCCTATCCTAAGTGACCTCATCTGGGGTTATTGTCCTGGGTGCTGCACTAACATATAAAATGTCATACTCTCAGCCCTGAACATTTTATAAACCTATAAATAGAAAAGAGTAGCAAAAAAGCGGGGGGGAATACAATATGCAGAGTGACTAGGGTGATAACTACCATATCAAATGTTGATTCCACGTTTTTGTGACTGTTGAGGGAAAATAGCAAGGGAAGGTTGGAGAGGGACATGGAAGTCAGAAGGAATGAGGATGGCAGTGCAGGGACTGCGAGGATGAGATAGGATAATGAATGGAAAACAGCCAATTAGAAAACAGGAATGACTGTTCAGTGTTCAAACTGAAGAAAGCTGAATCTGATGAATATTTATTAAATATCTTCATTAATGATCTGGAGGATGGCATGGATTGCACCCTCAGCAAGTTTGAAGATGACACTAAATTGGGAGGTGTGGTAGATACGCTGGAGGGTAGGATAGGATACAGAGGGGCCTAGAAAAATTAGAGGATTGGACCAAAAGAAATCTGTTGAGGTTCAACAAAGACAAGTGCAGAGTCCTGCACTTAGCATGGAAGAATCGCATGCACTGCTACAGACTAGGGACCGAGTGGCTAGGCAACAGTTCTGCAGAAAAGGACCTAAGGGTTACCTAAGGGTTACAGTGGATGAGAAGCTGGATATGAGTCTCTCACAGTATTCTTGCCAGCAAGTTAAAGAAGTATGGGCTGGATGAATGGCCTATAAGGTGGATAGAAAGCTGGCTAGATTGTCGGGCTCAACGGGTATTGATCAATGGATCCATGTCTAGCTGGCAGCCGGTATCAAGTGGAGTACCCCAGGGGTCCGTCCTGGGGCCGGTTTTGTTCAATATCTTCATAAATGATCTGGAGGATGGTGTGGATTGCACCCTCAGCAAGTTTGCAGATGACACTAAACTGGGAGGAATGGTAGATACGCTGGAGGGTAGGGATAGGATACAGAGGGACCTAGACAAATTGGAGGATTGGGCCAAAAGAAATCTGATGAGGTTCAAGAAGGACAAGTGCAGAGTCCTGCACTTAGGACGGAAGAATCCAATGCACCGCTATAGACTAGGGACCAAATGGCTCGGCAGCAGTTCTGCAGAAAAGGATCTAGGGGTTACAGTGGACGAGAAGCTGGATATGAGTCAACAGTGTGCCCTTGTTGCCAAGAAGGCCAATGGCATTTTGGGATGTATAAGTAGGGGCATTGCCAGCAGATCGAGGGACGTGATCGTTCCCCTCTATTCGACATTGGTGAGGCCTCATCTGGAGTACTGTGTCCAGTTTTGTGCCCCACACTACAAGAAGGATGTGGAATAATTGGAAAGAGTCCAGCAGAGGGCAACAAAAATTATTAGGGGGCTGGAGCACATGACTTATGAGGAGAGGCTGAGGGAACTGCGATTATTTAGTCTGCAAAAGAGAAGAATGAGGAGGGATTTGATAACTGCTTTCAACTACCTGAAAGGGGGTTCCAAAGAGGATGGATCTAGACTGTTCTCAGTGGTAGCAGATGACAGAACAAGGAGTAATGGTCTCAAGTTGCAGTGGGGGAGGTTTAGGTTGGATATTAGGAAAATCTTTTTCACTAGGAGGGTGGTGAAGCACTGGAATGGGTTACCTAGGGAGGTGGTAGAATCTCCTTCCTTAGAGGTTTTTAAGGTCATGCTTGACAAAGCCCTGGCTGGGATGATTTAGTTGGGGTTTGGCCCTGCTTTGAGCAGGGGGTTGGACTAGATGACCTCTTAAGGTCCCTTCCAATCCTGATATTCTGTGATTCTATAACCCCCCTGTGTCCATAAATGAGCAAGCAAAAGTGATGGGAGTGGCAGGGAAGACCTGATTGGACATCTCCTCTCTTTCCTGCTGGTGCTCTACTGTCCCTATCTTTTGGGGAACTCTTCTGTGGGCTGGCTCCCCCTTTATGAGAGCAATGAAGGACTTAGGTTAGTGCTGTAAGATCAAGAAAAAAAATCAACTTGCAGTAAACATGAAAAAGAAGAAAAACTGTTATGAGTTATCTCTATTGAACCTATAACACTGAACATCTACCAATGTGATATATGTCATCATGTGCCAGCAATGCCCCTCTGCCATGTACATTGGCCAAACCAGATAGTCTCTATGCAAAAGAATTAATGGACAATCTCCCTGGACACTCAAAAACAGGCTTAAAAGTGGCAATTCTTCAACAAAAAAACTTCAAAAACAGACTTCAACAAGAAACTGCAGAACTGGAATTAATTTACAAACTGGACACCACCAAATTAGGCCTGAATAAAGATTGGGAGTGGATGGGTCACTACAAAAAGTAATTTTACCTCTGCTGATACTCACACCTTCTTGTCAACTGTTGAGAATAGGCCACTTCCATCTTAATTGAATTGGCCTTGTTAGTACTGACCCCCCACTTGATAAGGCAACTCCCATCTTTTCATGTGCTGTAATATATATACTGCTTACTGTATTTTTCACTTCATGCATCTGATGAAGTGGGTTTTAGCCCACAAAAGTTTATGCCCAAATACATTTGTTAGTCTCTGAGGTGCCACAAGGACTCCTCGTTGTTTTTGAAGAAAGATGGTTTCCTTAATAGCTCTGATAAAATAAAAGCAAGTGTCAAAGTGATGACTTCACAATGTAAAACACATCTGCAGAGATCTACGGAGATGGGGACTAATGGGCAAATTTCATTCTGCCTATGGTCAATAAGCCTTCAGGGGAACTGCAGGAAAATGACATTGCCTGACACTGGAGAGACAGATATCAACAGGTATTTGAGCAGTTAAAAGGACTGATCACATGTCCATCCATTTTAAAATAGTACAGTTTTAAATAAGCCAGCTGAGTTGTGTCCCTTATACAGGAAGGACAAGTACTTGCATGTATTGAGCTCCCTGGACAAGGTAGATAGTGCAATATACTCAGAGTAAAAAAGGTGATGCTGATAATTGTTAGTTGTCTTACCTTCCATCAATTATATATGAGTGGAAACAAAATACATGTAAAAACTGATCATGAATCACTTGAAAGTTTGTTTTTGAAAATGATCTGGGTGCTGGTACAGTTACCAGTAAATGCTGCAATCTTCTCTCCAACCAACCTAACTCATGAATGCCTTATTAAACTTTATACTGCAGGAAATGCATTGGTAAGTTTGCTCAGATACTGGGTCCATTTTATTGGAAAAGGGTTCTAATATTGCCTTTGAATTCTACTGAGGGTGCAGTTGATAGCAGCTAGACATCTACCATTGCTGTTTAATTTGCTGGTACAGTCAGACAACTAGATCTGTAAACACACAGCTGCAAGTGCCCACAGTTGTGTGCTTATCATTAACTGCAGGTGCAAAGCTGTGGATGCAAAATTAGAGGATGGGTCAAGGATCATTTAAAAATTTGGTCCACTGCAGTCTGAATGCCTTCAGTGCCTATCTCTCAGGAAGAGATTTGGTGTGTTTGCTTTTACAGTATCTCAATGTTATTCAATCAAATCACTCTCTAGGACAGACCAAAAAATCTGCCTGTAAAACAGAAGGTATTTTAAGGCTCCAGGACTGTGTGTCTAATATTAACTTATGTGACTTAAGTGAGCCAGATCTACAGAGCTGAAAGGCTAGCAAATTGTCTCACTGTGTCCACTGTGCCTGAGAGTTTGGGGTGTTTTTCTTCTCAGATTTTCCATGTACTCTACATGTAGTTTTCAGTCCTCTGATCATATATGCTATGGAATTTCTTTATTATTAGATATCCCTGCTTTTAAACAAACTTTATGTAAAGAAAATGCTGTCCTTTCCACCTAACAAAATAAGTGTTCAACTCCCTTAACACATCTTTTGAAGATAGTATTAGACATAGAATATGAACCCATCAGTATACTTCATGCAGTAGCTGTAGTATTACAGAAGGGCCATTGACCCGTTTGCGGTATTAATCCTAGATTTCTGAAAAAGTCAATAACCGATCTGTATTCAGCTAAACCAGAACTCCTATGCTAGGCCAGACAATACAACTCAATGACTGCTTCCTTATAACAATAAGCACTACAATCTTACATTAGTTGAATGTCAAATAATCTGACTAACCACAAACCAAAAAGTCCAGAAGAGTTTATAATTACAGCAGTTAATAATGAGTTATTTCTGAATAGTGGTCTTTTGGATGTACAAACTAGTCTAAGTTTTTCAGTAGTTAGGGAGGAAAGAGAGAGATTTTTTTTCCTTTTTTTCCCCTTCTTTTTCTAAACTGTTTCATATGTAAACCTTTTGATAAATTTAAAAATGCAGACGTTTTTCTGAAGACATGAAAATCTTTAACAGTAAATAAGGATATTGAAGATGAAATCAACACATCCTATATTCTACTACCTAAGAGTGCTTGTAAATTCAATTTGGGTTAAAATTTGAAATTTTTCAGTCAAAACTTTTTGGGGACAAAAAATCCAAATTCAAGAACACCAATCACTTTGCAAATGTGTGTTGGTTTGGCCAAATTTTTCAATCTCCCTCCCTCTCCCCCCCCAAAAAAAGAAATCTGTGAGTCAAAATGTCTCCCTTTGACATTTAAAAATATAACATTTTGATGTTTTTGTTTAAATGTATTAAAAAATTCAAAAACATGTAAACAGGTCAAAATCAATACAAGCATTTCATTCAACCCAAGCAATGATTTTTACTTTTCAATTTGCCCAAAACCTTTGGAAAAATTTCATTTTCAGTCCGACCAAGCTGTTTTTTTTACTTTCCAAAATTTGCCACAAACTGAAAAATGTGTTATTTTCCCAGCCATACTGTAAGTATAGCAGATGGAGAGGAAGGATGGTCCATTGGGTTGGGCCCTAGCCTGGAACTGGGAAATCTAGGTTCCCTGCTCTGCCACATATTTTCTGCATGACCTTGGGCAAGTCACTTAGCCTCTCTGAGCCTATCTGTAAAAAAGGGATAATAGCACTTCCCTACCTTACAGATTTGTGAGCATAAGTGGATTAAAGATTGTGAGACACTCAACTATTAAGGTGATGGGATGCTATATAAGTACCTAAGAGAGATAACACTAAGTTACCTAGTTTGCTTTTGATTCATAGAGTTCATAATTCCTTTTTATGTTAAGAAGCATCATGTGTCTGCATTGCTAGAATAATAGACCAGTGAAAAAAGACATGTAACAATCCCTATGTTGTGCAATACACATGGTATGATATACAAAGCAAGAGTATGGCTTGTCTTTCACGACCCCCTGCCATCTCTTTAATTTGTTTTTCTTCCTTATCCTTTTCACACCTCACTTCCTCCTTCACCACTTTCCCATGTTCCTTTTTTCTCATCCTATCCTGTCTTTTTTCTTCTCTTTTTCTCCCAGTCTTTTGCTCTCTTCCATTTTGTTGCTCTCCCTACTCCCTTATTATTTCTTCTTCCTCACATTATTTTTCTATTAACTCCTCTATAATCCCTTCCTTGCCAGGTTAACAGTCCATGATTTCAAATGGAAAATCTGCCACCAGAGCCCCCTCCTCCACTAACATTAATGGCTGCTCTAGAAAGCCTGCCCTGCCCTCCATCATCTAATTTCAGACACTGAGGGGGCAGATAAAACAGATGGTTGGCACAGGGGAGGATGATTCACTGCTTGAAATCATGGTGCAACATTTCTGAAATTGGTGAGAGAGAGAGAGGCCTGACATTTGACAGAGCCATGTAAAAATTGCATGATCCAGACAAAGTTCAGTTTAATCAACTTGACTGTTATTTTCCAGATGCATTGATCAGATGATTATAACTTTAAGATTATGTTGAGAATATACCTTTTCCCAACACACCGCAATCATTTTAAGTAATATTCTATCTCATGACGCCATGGTCAGAGCGATGCTGTAAACTGAGCATGCTCCACTTATTTCATCCTAGTGTTTTGTTTTGTTTTTCTTTTTTTGAGTTGGTTCAATCCTCTTCTCAGTCAGTGAGGGGTATAGATTTTCACTTACCAAATTAATAAACCTGTTTGCCCCTTGATTCTCTGCCTGATTTCTCCATTAATTTTGTGGTTAAAATTGCTAGCCTTTAAAAGCAAACAACTAGAAAATTGCAAAGGCTAAACTCTAAAAATGTACCTTATAGAATCTCAGGAAGTCATCTAATCCAACCCCCTGCTCAAAGCAGGACCAATCCCCAATTTTTGCCCCAGATCCCAAATGGCCCTCTCAAGGATTGAGCTCACAACCTGGGTTTAGCAAGCCAATGCTCAAACCACTGAGCTAACCCTCATCCAACAGAAGCATTTGTATAAGATACCATGGTCATGGTAACTTGTGAACATAAAGATAGAATGACCCAAAATTAATTATGATGATATTGTTAGAAGAAAAAGCGCAAAAGAAATAAATTCTCTTCTTATACCTCTCTTGCAGTATTTTTGGCAATTCTGGACACATCAAGACCGAGGAAACATGGCAAGGTATGAAAGTGAAAAATACTTCTTATACAAAAACAACAAGGAGTCCGGTGGCACCTTAAAGACTAACAGATGCATCATGCATCTGAAGAAGTGGGGTTTTTACCCATGAAAGCTTATGCTCAAATAAATCTGTTAGTCTTTAAGGTGCCACCGGACTCCTTGTTGTTTTTGTGGATATAGACTAACATGGCTACCCCCGATACTTCTTATGCAGTAAATGTAAGACTATGCAGATTCTTTGGATAATGGCTAACATTTTCAAAAGTGATTTAGGCACATAGGAGCCTAAGTCTCATAGGCAATGGAATTTATGTTCCTAAGCCACTCTAGGCACTTTTGAAAATTTAACCTGTTGTCTCAAGTTGTAGTTGAACTGGAACCAAAGCTTTTTGTAGGTGTATATTTCTGATCTTTTTCCCCCAAAAAATATTTGTCAGCTTCATACCCTATCATGTTTCCTGGTTCTAGATCTAACCAGGATTTCCAAAAATACTGCAAGAGGCTACTCCTGTAATATTTCCAACCTGACAGAAAATAAGATGTACTTACAATCTCATCTTCCATAAAATACCTTTTTTTCTTGAAAGAATTCTAGCCCATTTTTACAGTTACAGGAATTTTGGGTTGATAATTCAAATGATCTTTAGATATGCATCTAAACTCTAACTTTTAGGTACCTTTTGGAAATGAACTTCTGAAACTTTTCCCATAACTACTTAAAATTAAAATATATTACATGTTTAATTACTGATTTAACCAAAAAGATTACTACTCGGTCTTTCTAGGTATGGGACCCCAGTAATCCCAGCTATAAACTTATTTGAACTTTGAGGGAGAGAGGGTGACACTGACTGTAAAGACTTAGCCAACAGCTTTGATTCAAATATTCCAGACTTGTGGGAAGGGGTTCAAAATCCAGATTTGGATCCAGATTTTCTAATTTTGAGGACCATTTCTAAGTATTCCAAATGGGGTTAATTCCTGGAGATCTACAAACATGCAGTCTAGACTTGTGATAGATGAACCTCAGAGGCTTTAGAGGTTTAGTTTAGACAAGCCCCTTGTAATTTAGATGTTTCTCCAAACTTTCTGACTTTCTTGTTCTGCAGAACAGGTCGGGAAACCTTATCTGCCATGAAACACAGTAATGTGAAATGAAAACATTTTGTAAGGGGATAAATGAGGTTCCCGCCACATGGGGAGCAGTAGCCGTACTGGGAGGAGCTCGGAGGGAGCAGACTCCTTCCACAAAGCAGCCACCACCAGCCTGGATGGGAGCCAGAGGTCTTCCCTTCACCTTTCCATAAGAACAACAACAATAGCAGCCAGGATAGTTGGAAGGGAACAATTTGTGAAAATACCCAGGGTCTCTGCTTCCTTTCCGCAGCCAGCACTAATTGAAATCAACAAGAGCTGCAGGTTCCCCAGCAATTCTGAAAATCAGCTGAAATTTACTTGGGTGCCTAAATATGGATTTAGAAGTCACTTTATGCAGCCAAGTTAGCAAATGCTGGTCTTAATGTCCTTCTGAAAGACTTTTGAGGGATTGTTTTGGAAATACATGAGTCTCTTACTTTCATCAGGCAAGTGAGGAGATTATCAATATATTCAGTCACCCTAAATTAATTTCTATACTTAAGGTGAATGCATTTTAAAATAACAATTTAGAAATAAGTTTAAAAAAAAAATTGTAACCCTGTTTTTCTGCCAAGATCCTTGATCCTGCATGAGGCTAAGTGCTTCTTTCTAGGTGCTGTTGCTGGATTTTTAAAGGAACTTAAGGGAGTTAGGTGCCCAGATCCCATTGAAAATGACTCTAAATGTCTTCAGCTTTTATTGGAGTTTTTTTTATTCATTGAAGGCCGTGGGAGTTTTGCCATTGACTTCAGTGGGACCAGGATTACACCCATCAACCTCAGATTCCTCAGCCCATTGCAGGAGGTTGTTTTCTTTTGGCTTAACTCTTTTTGGCTTTTAAATGTATTTAGGATGAAAGCAATTTAAGCTGTAACGTTGTAATAACAAAACCCAGAATTCCTCATTATTATAGTGTAATTGACAGGAAGGACTGAAATGTAAAAAGGAAAATATTGGCCATCATGCATTTAATTTTTTTTATATGATGCTGATCCAAAGTCACCAAAATAAGTCATGCTGTTTAAAGAAGTATATGTAACATTTTTCTTATGTCCTTATTTTAATGTGTAGTCTCCTAAAATGAAGCTGCTTCACAATTTATAGAAAAGCTACAGTACTGAATGTGTTTGTCCTTTCCCACCGATCTGAAACTTCAAAGGCTAGATAGCGCTTTACATGAAACACAACGTAATGATTTTATCTCACAATGGATTCTGGGAATCTTTCCTATCTGATGCTGCTGAATATGACAAATGAAAGGAGTTTCTGTATTCCCAGCCATAGCCATTTAGAATGTGGTACTGAATAAACACTCCCATTCCACTGTCACTGGAAAAAACAGTAGAGGGGGGCATCGTTACTTTGGGAGAGAAGGATTTTCTTTATTAATACAATCATGTCTGGTAACATTTAGTTCAGAAGTGTGTTGTGCTGCTCTCTACAAATTGCTGCAGTGACACATTTTGCTAAAAAAAAAAAAAGACTGTTTCCTGGAATACTGCTTTTGCATTCATTTGATGAATATCAAGGAGTTAGGTGTGGTGTCATTATGGATAAAGTATTAATTGTTAATATAAGTTTTGTGGCAGTTCAGGCCTTTGGGAACTTAAAGCACGCTGTCAGGATGCATCATTGTTAAATGTTTCTTCATGTGGAAGTAAGACAGGTAGAGAACATGCGGCTCTTGCGCACACGCACTGTTTTCTTGTAGGATACTTTGAGCTTCTCCTGAAATGCAATATAGGAGAAAGCATTATGAGTAGCAGGAGGACTGCTGGGTTGACTTAAGTCTGCAGCAGAGCCTGGAGTACAGGTATCTTGACTCGCGGTCCGTTTTGCTAACCAGTGCATGGCACCCGTTAATGATACAGAGATAGCAAACGAATGCTGAATCTAGGAGCCTCCAACACTGAAGCCAAAGGTATTCTCAATTAGCCTTAGCAACCATACACTGTGTAAAGCTTCAAATATGAGTGCAAGTTGGGTGAGATTTATGATCCTAATAAAGTAATACTATGGTGCAGTTTTAGAGATAAGTAAGCAGGTGAATACCTACCAGGGGCTTTGAAGGGGTATTAGAAAAGTTTGTGGAGTTTTTGCATTACAAAATGTTTAAGCAGCTAAGGTAATAACAAGTCAGCAGTAGTAAGTTCATGAACATGTCTTCTAGCCAAATACAAATCTGGAAAAGATATGCAATATTTCAGTAGATATGATTCTGCTTTTCCTATCTCTTTAGTTTACCTGTGTTTTTTTTCTCTCTATACTCCAAGTATACCTAACAGATACTTATAAACAAGAGAAATAAGGCTTAATTCTCTCCCTCGCACTGGTGTAAATCAAGAGTAATACCTATGGAATCATTGTAGTTACTTTGCTGTAAAACTAGTGTAAGTGAGAGTAAGTTCAGGTTCATAGTCTCATGGGCACAAATAAATATATCCTAAGTAAAAGTGTTGAATGTCTTAGGAGGTATGTGTCTTGGATTGGCACACTTTTACAGTGATAATAGCAGTATTTTCTATTTACATACTGACTTCACCCCCAACCAAAAAAATTCAGAATGTAAGTATCAGACACTTGCCACCAAAATGCAGCCACCTCTGGGATGGAATGTATCCATTGTTTAACAATTAACTGCAACATTAAGTAACAATTCAATTTAGGAAAGGCCATGGAGAATACAGCTAAGCTCCAGTTATCTGAATGAGAATATCCAAAACCTTGAATTAGGTAGAGTTTCAGAGCCAATGAATCGTGGTTCCTACATGAATTTTGGATTTGGACAGAAGTTAAGTTTGATAAGCAAGATTTAGCTGCATCCAGTTCAAAATGCAAGGGGAAATTAAATGGGCAGAATGCAGGAAATTGGCATTAATGCCCGTTTGGGCAAAAAGTGCCCATAAGATTGAGCCTTAGTTTAACAACTCTTCCAAAAGATGGCACCATACATGTTCACTGCTGACTCAGAGAACAAATCATCAATACCACATCTTTAAGCACAAACTAGGTTTTCCTTAAAGGTCTCCCATTCAAGAACTGATCTGGCCTGACGTCAGTTAGCTTGTGAGAGCAGGATTGTAGCCTTTTCTGTTATGGCTGCAGGTGAGTTTCCCTTTTTCTTGAGCTTACTAGATGTAAGGCTTTCAGTTCAGAAGTTTTTCCCCAAAAAGCTTACAGGAGAGTTTTTCATCAAAGTTCAGGCTTCTGGTGGCTACACCAGCTGTATGATCGGTGAAGTTATCCACAAAAATCTAAATGGAAAACCGATCAAAGCTGTAGCTGTACAATACAACCAGCCCACACCACATTATTATTTAGGTTAGGGTATTATTTTTAAAATTCCCATTCAAATTCAGTTCCCTTTAGATTTGTTTGCTCTACTCATTGTGGAAAAATGAGCTGCTAATTTGCTTATAAATAAGCTAAGAATGCTGGGGTTTCCATGTTGAGTTCAGAAATCTATATTCTACCTCCCTTTGCCCAGGAAGGATACAGTAGTTAGCTCTAAATGTACTTCCCCCACAATGTGGTCAATGAATCAGCAAGTGTTACAGGAGTTCAGGGTGAAATGTCAGGTGCTATTTCAACATTCTTTCACAACTATTAGGGTGGATCATGACCAAGGGACCTGATAGGGTTACTGGAACTCAGAAGTACTGAGGCAGGCAGCAGGGTTAACACCCTGTGCTTTCATGATATCTGAACGTGGAAGGTAGTCACAGAGACATGCTTCCTATTTTTGGCAATATGCTGTCCAACCACAAACTGCTTAATAAATAAGCCCTGTCTGGAAAATATTATTCACTGAAATCATGTCTGAATTGCACAAAGTTAAATTTTGCAATTAGGAAAAGCATCTGTCTTGGGGAGAGTTGCTTGTTTTTTGCTTTGGTTTTTTTGTGTTTGATTTTTTTGTCAGGACACTCATTATAGTGTCTGCCTGAAAAGAGATTTATTTGCAAAACTTTGCATTGCGAATATTGAAATGAGTGATCATTACAAAGAAATGGCATGCCTTTTAAATGAAGGGTACAAATAGGTTTGTAACTTTCTTCTGTCTTTGGTAAATTACCCAAGTGAAGCCAAATCACATTCCTAAAGAGAGTCCCCTGGCATCCTTCAATAAACAGATTTTGCCCTGTGTATAAAATGTTTAGCTCACTGCTTTATGAAGTAAAGGTCATCTGAACATAGATGTTGCAATAAAGAGCTGCCTGAAAGTGTTTCCACTGAGCGTAAATAGGAACAATATTGCCTTGAAAACTCTGTACTAATTGATTAAATCCCAACAAACTAATTTTAATTAGCAATACTAGGTTAACTTTACTTGTCCTTTGTATGATTCCAAAGATTTATTTACAATGCACATAGAGTCCCAGATATTTATTACTGAAAATATTAAAGGTATTAGAGAGAAAATATTTTAAAACTCTTCTTTTTTGACATACTAGGTTTCTGCTGAAATCTAATCATTCTTAGCTCATAGATAAAGTAAGAACCACTTCTTTCATTGCTGCTGGTCCTTAACTTTTACACATTTACCCTCAAACCTCTCCCATATCTGGCAGCGGTCTCATGGCTTTTAGCTTATAGCCCACTGTACATGTTAAAGGCACTTGTGTTTTTGCAATTCTTATGTTAGGGAAGTTTGTAACAAATTTCTGGAAGCTTATGAGCACCCCCTTTCCCCCTTCCCCTCCCCCCGGTATTTATACAGCATATATATATTGAGTAGGGTCAAGCTTCATTGTAGCAAATTATCCACCACAGTGATATTTCCCCAGCACATTTAACATCCTTTCATATCTTATTGTAGAGTGCAGGTTGTGTGCTTTGTAGCCTTCTTTAATACAGCATTTCTTATTTCCATTATTTTGTGTTGAAAATAAGTAACTAAAGGCAGATTTTTGAGTGGTTTTGGCTGTTTGAAAACTCCCATCTGATCTTTAAAAAGTTGATATTTATTTTCTTATTTAAGAAAGGATAGGAGCCATCCCAAGAAGACAGAATTTTGGATCAAGGTTTGAGTTTGGGGTTAAAGTTTAGGTTAAAAGTTCTAATGAACTACACTGTGAAAAGATGACACCTCTGTCCTGATGTTGTGACACACATTGCAGTCATCTGCCAGCCCAGCAGAGTCCTTCTAATGCACGATCGCCTGGGTAGCAGGAGTGGTAGACTCTGTGTATGAAGCTAGGCTTCTTTTCCCTGTAATAAAGACTTGCGAACTTTTAGATTCATAGGACTCATGTTACAGGACTCTTTTTTTTTGTCTGACTGCTTTTTCCTGCTGCTGGCCTGTTCTGACCACTTGTATTTTGGGAATGGAGTCTCCAACCATGGGCTCTGCTGGGCTGGTACCATAACATCAGCATAGGCTGTGTGAGGAAATGGATGTACTGTTTTGTTAAATCTGCTATTGGAGGTCAGGGAAAGGCTTAGGTAGAAGCTCAGTAGTGAAGCAGAGCAGAGTGAGTGAGAGCGAGATAGATGATCACACACAGAGTAACTTCAGGAATGATATTATTTTCTTTATTCTAATAAAGTTGCTTTAGTTTTAGAAGAAGGCAACTTTATGGTTTATTGGCTTTGTCACATGACAGGTGGACATCCTACTGTTGTCATTATTCCATCCAGAACTTCCTCACCGATGCTATGCTGTATCCAGAATTCTGGATCTAGATACTTACAAATACATGTTGTAGATTGTCTAAACTCTTTAGGGAATCTGTGTTACTGGCATTAGAAAGAAAGTCCCAGAATAGGTTTCTATCAGTAGTTTGAGATATTTGAAAGAAGAAGAAGAAAGGGGGGGGGAAAAACCACCTCCCAACATCTTGTTAATTCCCCTCTTCTGTGAGGTATGCAGTGGGAGTTGCGCTACCTACTCTGAAGACACTTGGAAGTGGTTGCAAGACAAGAAGCAAAGACAAAATATTCTCTACCCCATGCCCGAATACATTTGACTGCCATTCTAGCTGTAATGGAGTAGTGGCCAATTCATTATGTGAGCTAGATGGAGAAAATATTCTGATTAACTGGAAAGACCCCACTTATTTAGGTGTTACATATTTTGGACACAGACAGCCAAGTGCGTTTAAATTAGACTCTGTAATAGGTGATGATTATGCAGTATGGACTTGGAGCTTAGTATGAGAACATTAAATTTATTACAGTACCCTCTGAGCTATATCTAGGTTGCCAAATAGGCTAATCTACTAATCCACTTTGCCACTAGCTGCTCTCAAAACAAACCCAACTTTCAGATATCCTCCATTCGCAATTATAATCAAATGACAAGATGTGATACAAGGAAGGAAGCAATGTGTGAGGAATAGAACAAAGCCACTTATTAAGCCCCTGGAGGAACTATTTAAAACATTTTCATATACAAAAAAAAAAAATCCCCTGAATTCCATTGCAGGAACAGCGTGTTAGCTGTGGTAAAGATATAAAATGAATGAAATTGTAAAGGATTAGTTTGATATCTGAGGTAGGAATAAATCTCTTTAAAGGGGTTAACCCATTGAAGAGCCAGTCAAGCTGGTTCCAAGGCCCAGTATCAGGGTTGGGGGATGATTCCACAGGGTTCAAAAAGGTTCCTCAAACTAAGCGGCTTTCAAGGGTGGGGGGGAGTAAGTGGCAGGGGGTTCCAAGCTGTGAATAAAAAATATTTAGGTGATGAATCCAAGTACATCTGGGAGATAAAATTATTTTGGGGCAGGTATATTAAAGGTGGAGATGATTACAGCCCCCCAAATTGCTACGGTTTGAAGAGGGGTGTTGGCCACAATGCTTGCTATGTGGGCATTGAGAGGTTGTGTAGTTTATTGCGTAGGGCAGTAGACTGGGACTCAGGAGAACTTGCTTCTGCTCCTACCCCAACTACTGACCTGCTGTGTGTTCTTGGTCAAGTCACTTCACCTATCTGTCTCTCTGTTCTCCTTCCCACCCTTGTCTGTCATGTCTATTTAAGCTGTGAGCTCTTTGCGTCCTGATATTGGTTGTGGCCTGTAGGAACTAATGCAAATAAACGAAAATCAGATTTCCCCTTCCCTTTGAAACAGCCAAACCACCTGCAGCAGGGCACATTCACTGCCTAAGTTTCCCTTCTGGGGCCTGGTCTGTTACCATAAAAATAACACTCAAAACCTAGCCTTCTTCAACAGGCTCAGTTAGTCCTTTTGGTTTTTAACAGGCTTCAGCATCCATATAGCCTTCCCACTAGACTGAAAAAGCCATCCACTCCTTTCCCAGGGCTTCGCCTTCCTTATAGCTTTCCCTTTTAAGGCTTCACAGTTCTTTGCAGCCTTCCCAGCTGGGATTTCTCCATCAGCAGGCTTTTGGAGATTTCTCTCTTTAGCCATCTGTCTGGGAGTTCTTGCTGGAATCTCCTAACCTCTCACCCTCAAACCTCACTGGGTAAGTTAACTTCTCGGCTTTCTTTATATATGGTGGCTAGTCATGTAACTGCCACCTAACGCCTACAGGACTATAAGTTCCCAGATCCCTCAGGAAACTAAAGAAGCTAGAAGTCAGCTGACATAAGAGTGGGACTTGGAACAGGGTTGACTGGTCCCGAGCCCCCACTACTCTTAATGTGAACAGGCCATTGCATTACACCACTATTAAATTATAGGTCCAAGATATGGTATAAAGGAAATATCCTATAAGATAACCAAAAAATGTTTTATAGAATGCCCCTCTTTCCTTTGTCTTCTTGTTCATATTCTCCATTTTTCCTCCTATATCTTCCTGGGTCTTTTCTTTGGCCTTTCTTAGTGTCTGTGTTTTCCCCCTATGAATATTTTTATAACTTTACTTCATTATTATGCTTGTATATTATTAAAACTCATTTTCTTCCAGATGTTTTTCTCTTCCGATTTGGCTTTGATCCCTCTAGCTAGCTGAGGACCAGTTCTATGAGCTGCTGCATTGAATCTTATCCTCTGAGACCCAATCAGCATCCCGCTGTCAGCCTGTGAAAATTCATACCTCCCACTCAGGTTCCCATCCTGCCACCTCAAACTTCTGGTACACCCTTCTTTGTCAGCTTCCTCTAGACAAGGGATACAAAGTGGCAAACATTCAGCTACTTGCATACACATTTTAAAAAGTGGCCTCAAATTTTGAATTCCTCAGTGTATAAGTGCCCATTTTCACACACTTACATTATTAGGAGTCACCAGGTGGTCTAATCCAGGTGGTGGTGCCGGTGGTGATGGGAGGCAGTATTGCCTAGTGGATAGAGCTGTGGATTTGCACTCTATTCATGGCTCTGCTACTGGCTTTCTGTGCTTTCATTTCCCCACACTCTAAAATGGGGATAACTATGCTTATCTCCTAGGTAAAGTGCTTGGGGTTCTACTGTTGGAAAAGTGCTATATAGTCAGTTAACTCCACCCACACGTTTTTTAACTGCTTAAAGAGGCAGTTAGATTTTGGGGAAAATGCTCATTGTTTGCTGTGATACAGTACTTTTCAAAAGCTGAGCACATCACTAGTAGTATTTGCTCTGCTTTAGAATCTTTGCTGACTGATTTATTTTCTAAAGTGGATAAATGTTGTCTACAGGTTATAAAAGCAAAAACCAAAACGGTACATGGTATACAAACATTACACTTTGAAGGTCTGAATTTCACTGACTTCAGTGGCATAGTTGTTGCTTAGCACCTCTGAAAATTACGCCTCAGATATGTAAAGTTGGGCACAAAGATATGGAGGCACCAAGCACTTGAAGTCATTTTTAAAAGAATTAGGTCTTGATGCTTTACAGCTGGGATGTCTTCTGCACTGCTGCCAATTCTCTTCTATTCAGGTTCTTACACCATGCCCATCACCATGGTATCTGAGTGCACAGGTTCTTGTCAGCATATAATTAGGAGGTGATTGCCTTGTCTGTGCCTTCAGTCTGGAAGTAAAGCTGCAAACATGACCTCATATCAAAGGCTCTGATTATGCATTATTCTGCCAGCTCTTTACGCTGTTTTGGTGATTAGGGGGGTAAACTTTAGGGGGATAAAGGGGTGTAAACTGCTCCCAGAGAATATTCAGTATGTGTATATGGTGGGGGAAAGAGGGGAAGTGAGCTTCAGTTTATTTTAAGGTACTTTAAATAGACTGTTTGCTCCCCTATGGGCTCCTGGCATAGGGACATGTCAGGGGCAGTCTGGAAGGCAGGTGGTGATGCCTCTGGCGCACAGTGTATGCTGTCTATTGTAGGCTAGCATAAAAGCTCATAGTAGGTCATTACAAATTAGTGCAATTTAGAGCAGCCTGAAGGGTGCACTGGGTTTTGATGATGACCAAGTCCTGATCAGGAGGTTCAAAAATATCCTAAAGTCACCTTTGGCTCACCAACCCACTCCTTTTATGCACCCAGCACAGGACAGGAGGAACAGAGAATATGGCCCAAAGTTTATTAAGAAATATATAATGCTATTTGAAAACCACTAACCAGCTTTTCCATTCTGTATAACCACCCTTTAATGACCAGTTGGAGTTGGTGGCACTGAGCTATCCTTTGAGCCATCACTGCTTCCCAGATAGTCACTAATCTTCGGTAGATGACCCACACTTTGCTCATTACTGCTTAAATAAAGATGACATATTCTGGCTTTTTAACAATTTGTACTAAGCCTGCAATGTTATTTAACCGCACACTTATGTATTCAGGTTTATAAAAGTATACAGCATGGCTAAAACTCTGCTCTCTTCTGCAGTTAACAACAAACAAACATGTATTGTATACAGAATATCATCTACATAATTGTTTTGGAACCATTCCCATCTATCTATTGCATAATTACCTAATTAATACAATCTGTAATAATTAAAAATCCTTTGGAGAATTTGTAAAAACATTTCACTATGCATGTGCTGTAGATAATTTTTAGACTCAATGTCTCAGCTGTTAGCTTTTTTTTTTTTTAATTTGGCCTTCAAATTGCCAACCATCTTATTGCTGCTCTGCGGCCTAATCACTTACCAAATTTCATTTCTTAAATGGAAAGGATCAAAATTCTCTCCCCCAAACGTGCAGTTCCCAGTGAACAGCAGAATTAGGTATAAACTATTTTTGCAATACAAAAGCACAAAATAGTCTTATGTCAATGGACTTCTAGCTTCTTTACAGTTGTATAATAGAGTTAACAAAACCAAACATCCTTATGAACTCATTTCCAAAAGGAAGGAAAGTAAAGTGCTCCTCGCTAGACCTTGTAAACTGAGTTTCAGCTCCATTTGTAATTTTGCAGATGAATTATAACTCCACCCACCTTTCAAATAGCCTCTTAATTATTTTTGTAATTAATTTAGTTATTTACAAAAATTTCTGGAGCACTCATCACTGTGGCATCATATAAGGCTCGCTGTATGTTATGTTATATTATACAAATATAAAATGTGATGTCCCTGTTCTTACTCTACACTCTGGCTATTTTTTTACTGTTTTTATTGTGGAAAGCTGCTATAAACCAAATATATTTGGGCATCTCAGGAATCCCATGCAGCATAGAGCCAGCCAGCTATCTCCTCTCTTGGCTTCAGCATAGATTCTGTGGCTGAGGAAAAGGAAAAGTAGCTAGAGAAGTGGTGGGCAACCTGCAGCCCGCGGGCCATATGCGGTCCGTCAGGGTAATCTGCTGGCAGGCCTCCAGACAGTTTGTTTACATTTCCATGGCTGCCCGCCGCTCCCAGTGGACGCGGTTCACTGTTCCCAGCCAATGGGAGCTGCGGGAAGCGGCAGCCAGCATGTCCCTGCAGCCCACTACTGTTATAGACCCATCAATTACCATGCAGCACCGAGTTCTATGGTTACTGGATCATACACATATCCTTTTTTCTTCCTTTTTATCATGGTGCATTTGTGAGCTACGGGCAAAATTGTGTCAGAGAGACTTGGAAAGGAAGAGTTTAAGGTACAATGGCTTATGTGGAGATTGTATTGCATCAATTACGTCTCATAAGAGCTTGAGCCATACTGAAATGAAGGGAATTAATTAACCAGAGCAGTGATGCCTGGTTGCCGGAGTGAGCACAGCGAGAGATTGCCTTTGTTACACCTTTGCAACTGTGTAGCTAGCTGTCCCCAAACCTGATCCCTGCTGGCTATCCAGGCCACTAGCCTGACCAGACATATCTTCTCTGGTCAGAGCTCCTAACCAAATTGTGGTTGCCCTTAGTACGGAAGTGGAGTGTGTCCTCTCCCTTCTCTAGCGCACCATATGGGAGTGGCCATGATTTAGTTTTTGGTGTTTATGGTGTATCAATATTCCAATCACAAACCATATCTCCCTGACACCATCATGAAAATTCCCTGTGGGCTGCAACTAGAAAACAAGGCACCAAGATCACCCCTAAGATATGCGACTCCCCCAAGGAGTATGCTACTGCAGTGTTTTTCAAACCGTGGGTCACAACCCAGTGTTGGGTCATGGCATGTAAGGCCCTGGGTCGCCTTGCTCTTGTCAGCACTCCTGACCGGGATGTTAAAAGTCCCATCGGCAGTGCTGCCCAGCTAAGGCAGGCTAGTCCCTACCTGTTCCTACACCGCGCTATGCCCCTGAAGTGGTCAGCAGCGATTCCAGCTTCTAGGCAGGGGGGCCACAGGGCTCCGCTCACTGCCCCCACCCCGAGCACTGGATCTGCACTCCCATTGGTCAGAAACAGGCCAATGGGAGCTGGGGGTGGGGGCGATGCCTGTGGGCAAGAGTTGTGCGAAGCCACTTGCGCGCCTCCACCTAGGAGCTGGACCTGTTACTAGCTGCTTCTGGGGCGCAGCGCGGTCCGTGGTGCCAGGACAGGTGGGAAGCCTGCCTCTGCACCCTGGCTGCACTGCTGACCAGGAGCCGCTGGAGGTAAATCCGTGCCCCAATCCTGTGCCCCAATCCCCTGTCCCAGCCCTGAGCACCCCCCCCACAAACCCAGAGCCCCTCCTGCACCCCAAACCACTCATCCATGGCCTCACCCCAGAACCTGCACTCTCAGCCCTAAACCTGACCCCCTCCTACACCCCAACCTCTTGCCCCAGCCCTGAGCCCCTCCCACATCCCAAACCCCTCATTCCCAGATCTGTTGGGTCGCGGGCATCAACAATTTTCTTCAACTGTGTCCCCAGAAAAAAAGTTTGAAAACCACTGTGCTACTGGATGAGAATTACAGTTCCACTGACCAACTTTATTTTCTTTTCCACAACAGCTCAGAGTGATTCCTGTTCGTTCTCTGCAAAAAGATTGATAGATATCAATGCAAACTCAGACTTGTGTGCCACGTAGATTCAAACTAGTTATAGTGTTGTTTTCTTCACAGATAATATACATGTAGGGCATTAATTCCAGCAGCAGATCTCAAAGTTTTCAAGTAACATCTTGATTTTCATAATTTTTACAATGCCTTCTTTTCTTTTTAACCTCCGTTTCACAATTATTGGGTATCATATGACCAGCCTAAGGATATGCATTTTGCAAATCAAACCAGATTATTATTAGGCTTAGACTATTCAACGTAAGAGAGGATGGGTAGAGGGGAACCTTTGCACACACTTGCAATCCAGTTGTGATTTAATTTTAATGATCTCCCTTGCATACACAAAAAAAAGTCATGTTTTTTTTTTTTTTTGTAGTCGGGTCATATGTACCCAAAGAGGAGTGGTTGATTTTCTTACTACTTTGAAGTAAGTCATAATGTGAATTTCGGTACAAAAAAGCAAGAATACCCAAGGATGTGGAGAAAAGCGCTCAAACAGCCACCAACTTATCCTCTCTCCTGCTGGCAGGAGATACCTGAGGGTAAAGGCACCAACAAATTAGCATTTTTGGTACTTTAATATACTTTCCTGAAAGGACCCTCTTCCAGAGAGTGCTTCTGGGAATGACTGCAACATGTTTGGGGTTACTCCAATCTCCTGGCAATGAAATATGTTCAGCGCCACCTGCCTTACTGTGGTGGTTGATGGGCACCTCTGTTTCTTTATTATATTATTCTTGGAGATTCTGGCTTTTGATTACATAAAAAGAAAACTTGCCTTTCAGGTGCTTTCTGCAAGGCTGCCACAACTCAACTTATAACTTGTAACTTCTCCTTAACCTGGAGTCAGTTTTCAGGTGTCAAGTATCATTTTCATTAAGTCTTTTTGGTAGCAATAATATGGCTGTGACTAAAGATATTCCTAGTGCACTCTTGTTTTTATTTGCATGTGTCTTTGCAAACAGTTACGCTAATTCAAAATGAACAGCGGTCGTTTAAAATTATTTGTGACCTAGTGGTGTAAGATGATGTAGCATATCACTTGAAAAGCTACAGTATGTTTTGTGACATCATCATGACATGATGTAAAACATCATGTGACAGGTCCTATTGCACACATGTCATTACACCTTGCATCAAGACATTGGAAATATATTTTGTCAGTTTGCTAATTGCTTTGCATTTCTGTCTGGTAATTCTCAGCCCCATTATCTTGGTAAAATGAAGTAGGAAGCATAAAGCAGTGCTCACACCCCTATGTCTAATATTGTTAGGTGATACTGCTGTCTCAGACAAAGCCCTGTCTGGGTTGATTTAGTTGGGGATTGGTCCTGCTTTGAGCAGGGGGTTGGACTAGATGACCTCCTGAGGTCCCTTCCAACCCTGATATTCTATGATTCTATTCTATGATTCTTACTGTTTGCAGCAAAGTAATGTTTCAGCCTACACACAGCACAGGAACCTCATGATATTATTTAGATTGGTTACATCAATCACAGAATCATAGGACTGGAAGGGACCTTGAGAGGTCATCTAGTCCAGTCCCCTGCATTCATGGCAGGACTAAATATTATCTAGACCATTCCCTGACAGGTGTTTGCTTAACCTGCTCTTAAAAAATCTCCAGTGGTGGGGGAGCTTGGGGCTTCTCCCTGTGGCGGGGTAGTGGGGCTAGAGGCTTCCGCCCCACGGAGCGGGGTGACTCAGCTAAATTCCCTGTACAGGCTATCAAGGGCCATGCAGGTGGGGAGAGGCATCCATCCCCTGGCCTACCCCAGCCCCACCGGAGAAAGGAGCCCCTCCCCTGGCCCAGCCCAGGTGCACCGAGCTGCTGTGGCGAGAGAGGCCTGGGGGGAGTCCTCTCTCCCCGCTGAAGCCCCGGGGCAGCCTGCACCCCAAATCCCTCATCCCCGGAAGATGAAGTCAAGGAGGTAGTGCAGCCAGGTGTCAGAGTAAGAAAAGGACAGAATCTGGAAAGAGCACGGGATCTAAGTGGGTTGAAGAATGGGTAGAGGAGAAGAGACCTTAAAAACCTGGATTAGTTAGAATAAGTTTTACATAGGCAGATCTGGGGTGAAATCCTGCCTCCATTGACGTCAACGGGAGTTTTGCTATTAACTTCAATGGGGCTGTGATTTCACCCTTCTGGTGAGTGGTTATCTGGTGGGTACTTCTGGTGGGTTATCTGAACTTTCAAAATCTTTTAATGTTTGCTGACCATTAATGCTGCACCACATATAAAACCTTAATTATAACTGATATACTGCTGCTTGGAAATTCAGCTGAACTCCCTGCACTAAGTTCACTGCACAAATTTGTTTCATAATGTACCGTGCTCTTGCACTTATTTCCTGCACCATTAAGGACCATATCCTACCCCGTTGGGTACTTGACATTGCTTCTGGGGGAGCAGGAACAGGGTCCATCTGCCTGCTACAAATATTCTGTCTTGAGTTCCTTCACTTTCATAGAAAATCTGAAGCACAGTACTAGGAGTTTTCATTTCTCTAAAACATACATCATGACAACCAATGGAAGTGTTTATAGAATGCGCAAAGCAGTAAAACATTCTGCTTATTCCTGGATTTCTCATTCTGTGTACAATAAAGTGTAGAAATTTCCCCCATTGCACTTTGAAAAGGATGAAACTTCAACATCCCTCACTATGATATATAGTTGTAATGAAAATCCTTCGCATTTAAAGTTAGTCCAGACTATTACTGAATTATATAAATTAAAACAACTAGAGTGTTACATATGAATCAAATATAGCCCATAATTATCCAATGCCAGCATTAAGTTATTACTCACAGTTTACAATTATAATCTCACTTATATTGTCCTCTATCGTATGATTATTCCAAGGTAGTTCATGCTAAAATTAGTGGAATCAATGAAGTGTATATTTACAACTTTGTAAAAGAAGCAGAAACGTAAGTTGAATGCTGACCTATTGGAGAATGGTACAGGAGTTAGAAAAATCAGGTGGGGAGGGAATCATAATTAATGTAGATGAAGAACAAATAAAGTTTGAGGAAACATGACTCATGTGTCTGTCAATTTATAACAGCACTTTGATACGACAGTTCACTAATAATTAATAGTCAGCTCTGACCAGTTCTAGTTCCTCCATAGTAAAACCTGGAACCATTTAAAACTGAGTTTGGGGTCTCCGAGTTTCATTAACATCTTTTTTGGACTTGCAAACTGTTCATCCAGACTTGAAGGAAGAACAGAAAGCTTTTCTGGATAGATACATTTTCTTAAGCTTGTGTTTTGTGGCTTTGCTTTACTTTCTTAATCAAATACTGCTGACACTAGTCCTTGAAAACACTTAGGAACATATAGGCAGTCAAGTTAAGAAACTCATCAGTTACTTCAACTTTTTCATACTGGTTTTGAATGAACCAGAAACTTTTGGAGAAACTCAAGTGGTATGAACTGCAGCTAATAAAAAAGCAATTAAAAGTGAAGTAAGGTATGAAGTAGGTAAATTTCAAGTATTTATAGCTTATGTATGTGTGTGCAGGTGGTATGAATCATATAGTTTTATTTCATACATAGTTGCATGCAGTTGTTTGTAAATTGCAAATGCTCAGGTGCAAATGCTCAGTATGACGTGCTTTAGAAATAGCTAAGAAAGTAGATGGATACAAATATTTAAACCAGGCAATGAATGCCAGTGTCACAGAGGGATTTTATACTGGTCAGGCACTAAATTATATAACTTCTACTAGAAAGAGATATGTATGACTTATTAATTATTATTATTGTTATTATTATTATTATTATAAGGAAGTCCCCCTGGTAATTTTTAATGGTATGCAATGGTGCATTATTTAATTAAATACTGAATAGCTGGACAAGGAAAAGTTCACTGGGGCCACTTACAATATTTTTTTAATTTGCTCCTAAACTGTTTGTTAGTAAGATGCACCGAGTAGATCAGGTTTCCTAAGTGTGCAACCAGTGACTCTATGCTTAAGGGGGAGGTGTGATCCATAGCAACACACAGCTCCACAAGAATAGGGAACATATCTTCAGCCAGGTGCCCACCCTCAAATATATGCAGAAGCTAAAAGAGAAAGGCCTCCCTTAAGGAGAAATGAAATGATCCTACACCAAGAGGACAGTCACATAATGTTCGCTATGCAGACATGTTAGAATTGCCAGAGGAGGAAAAAGAGAAACAAAAAGAATAAAGCCAGAGCTCACTATAACATAAAAGGCTAGAAAGCAATACATAGCCAATTATTTAACCCCAGCATCAGAGGTGAAAGTAGGCTAGTATGGCATACTGGTAACAAAGTGGCTGCCGGTATGGGCTGGTACACAGCCAATGTTAAAGCGCTGCCGCGCCAGTGCTTTAAGGACCATACCGGCAGGGTTGCTGATAGGGGTGGGGGGCAAAAGGGGCAGCTGCCCCGGGGCCCAGCGATTTAAAATCGCCGCCAGAGCCCCGGGCGGCACAGGCCGGGCAGCGCTGAAGGGCTGGCTGGGGGAGTCTGGCCCCAGCCCCTCCCATTCTACCTGAGGCCCTGCCCCTGCTGGGGGCCTAGAGCCGCCCCCCACCTTGCCCAGGAGCCCAGCCGCCCTGCGTACCGATAAGTCCTTTTAAATTACTTTCACCCCTGCACAGCATCCAAGACAATTTAACCACAGCATTCACACAGTACAGCTGGCAACATTAATTTAAAGGGGCACTATACACCCCATTTAGGATCTAACACAGACTTCCAATACATTCACCCTGGAGGCTGCCTTTTATATATGAGAAGCTCGAATGAGAGAGAGATTCACTGATTTGCTGCTGCTTATCAAAGGCACTGTTCTTTCTGGGATTAAGAAAAGGGGAAGGCCCAAAGCACTAAATGACCCTCTGATTGGCTGGATTTCCATCTGATAAAAGTAAGGTAAGAGAGCAGAAGCAGGAGTGGAGTGGGGTGACTATGGGTTGGAATTAGGTCCACTGAGAGGGCAGGTTGTCTTCAGTGGGGAGGAATAATTTGGACAGTTCCAATCTGAACAAAGTTTTGAATCGGCTTGGCTCTCTAGAGTTTTTATTTTGCCTATTTTAGTTAGCCCATCCCTAAGTATTGCAGTGGTTTAAGCAGTTGTTTGATATACACAATCATTACTTACTTGGTAGACTTGCACAAACAGGAATTTATAGAAAATACTAGTGTGTCAGAATGAAAACTTTATTTGTGATGCTTAGGGTGGGGTTTTCAAAGGCAGTCAACATTGGTGTAACTTTGCTCCTATGTGTTTGATCTCATTGTCAAAAACACAAGAAGTCCTTTCCTTCCCCCCGTCCCCCTGCATCCTAGAGACAGAGAGACCAAAAAGAGCTGTAATGTAATGTGAAATGTAAGAAGACCTAGAATGAATGGACAGAAGCCATAATCCAAGATAAAATCCTTAATACAAGAAACTCAGATAAGTAGCATAGTTATTGCCCATGAAAAGTTTCATCCTTAAGATTCTACCCTTTTGAGGATTATTTAGTGACTTAGGAGGAACCAATGTGAATAATAAAAGAAAACAGGATTAGTATCGTCAGCAGTTTTAAGCCATAGCAGAAGTCTTCCTGACATGATCTGAACTCACTGAAGGGAACTAATACTAACAAGAGGTAGATAAGCAGAAAAAAAGCATTGCAGTAATCAAATCTGATTGTAATGAAAGCATTAATAGGAATACCTAAGTCCATTATAGAAAGAGAAAAAAATCTTTTTAGGGGAAAAAAATCTATTTTTTATGTGAAAAAGAAGAATTTGGAGTGGCAGCAATATGCTTATCTACGGAAAGCCAGTGATCCCAGAATTGTTAAAATACCCCAGTTGCCAAGATAATTGAGTAGAGCTGGGTGAATACTGGAATTTTTTGGTTTGTTGCTAATTTCAAAAAGTTGTTTTGGATTGGACTGAAAATGAAAATTTTCTAACTTTTGCAGAATCAAAATGTTGAAAAAAAGTTTAATTTTAGTTTTGACCATTTTTAATGCTTTTGCATTTAAAAAAAATAAAATTAAAGTATTTTTAAACAAAGTAGTTTCAGACTGAAAAATCAAAATGTTTTGTTTCAAAAACATTGAAACAAAACAGTTTTTTTTTTTTTCAGATTTTTTTGTTTGTTTGTTTCCAGATAAACAGTTTGGCAAAACAGACACAAATTTGTGAACAGTTTTGGTGTTGCCAAATTTGTATTTGTTTTTTTTGGGTTTTTTTGCTGAAAAAAAAGTTTTGATGGTATATTTCGCCCATGTCTATATTTGAGTCATCATTAGCCAAACTAAGAAAGTTTGCATCTCCACAAAGCTGTCTGTACCAATCAGTGGCAATCTATTCTTGTTTGGCTTCTGTCAAGGTGTCATAAAACCCATCCAAATCTGGATTTCAAGACTAGAGTGTGATGGGAAAATTATGAGTAGATTATCTGTATAGCAAATGAAAACATAATTCATATTGCCTAATGATGACGCACTAAGAGATGTAATACAGAGACATCCAGTGAAATGGTGCTAGAATAGAAGCCTGCAGAATAACACAATTTCAGCATGGGCAAATGTTCTATTAAAGAAACAAACTGAAATCTGTGAGGCAAATAGGACTGAAACCAAGCTGTTAATCCAGCACAGGACATTAGACAGTCCAATAAAATTGCATGGTTCACAGAGCTGAAGGCTGCTGTAATCTTTAATAACAGGAGTACAGTCAAAGACCTTGCAACAGAGTTAATAAGCAGATCATTACAGACTGTGACCAAAGCACTTTCCATACTGACCTAATCGAAATCCAGAATAAAAATTAACGTAAAGTGTATGATGAACCAATTAGCCTGGAACTCAGTTTCTTCTACCTGCTCTAGTATCTCAGCTTGGAATGGTATATTAAAAACCAAAAGGAAATTAGATAACATGGCAGAAGAACTCCTGTTTCCTTAACACAGGAGTACAGAGTTTTAAACAAGAGTGGCCTTACTCACCTTCAATGGCTCATTGTGGCCAAGCAATCTAGCTATCTATGTATTTGAATAACCCCTATTAATATCTAAGCATCTCCCAAACTCACATTTATCCTCACAAAATCCGACTGAAGCAGGGAGTATTCTTACACACATTTTACAGATGAGGAACTGAGACAGAGACTTAGGCCAGATTTTTAAAGGTGTTTAGGCACTTCAAGATAGGCACCTAGTGGAATTTCACAAGCAAAATCAGTGGGAGTTACGTGTTTAGATTCTTTTGAAAATTCCATTAGTGAGTATCTGTATTGTTTGGATCTAAATGCTTTTAAAAATCTGTCCCAAAGTTACTTTCCTAAAGTACACAGAAAGCCACAGAAAGGAATTTTTTTTAAAAAAAAGTCTCCTGAGTCCTAGACTAGTACCTCTCCAGTAGTAGAAGACCAAACTTATGAAAAAGTTATACTGGCCATAGATTTAAGCTGTAAGTGATGACAGCTATAGGGCAAATTTCACTTAAATTCAGAGATAGGTGGAATTTAGATTAGTTAACTCTGGGCCAGCTGCTCCTACTCATTTAGTTATGTTGAGCAGGACCTAATTCCATGAGTTGTCCAACTGAAAGCAGTATGACTCATTTAGTATGCTAGTATTCAGTGTAATAAGTGTATGTGTGTGGGAGGGTGGCAAATCTGGCCATTTATGTGTGGCAATATGTGAACTTTTGTAAAGGAATCCCTTGGACCCCTTGGCTGTCCAGCATCTTGACAGATAAAAGGAGACACGACAAAGTCAGTCCGTCAGTGGTGCTTAGCAATGGTATGGTAAAAAAGCCTGATGCTTGAGCGGCAAACCTTCCCACAATGGCTACAGCTCCAATTGCCAGATGGAAGTTGAAGGATACTCTGCTGCCTGGCTAGCCTGCAAACCTTAGCCTGGGTTCTCTGGTGGCTTTCCATGGTGACTGTAGCAGCCTTAACACAGCTTCTCCAAACTGAGCAATGGTGGGAAGAATTTTCCCAGTTGTCAGTGGGAATGCTGAATTTCTTAAGACCTTGCTTGACCTTGTCGCTATATCAGAGTTTTGGTCTTCCTCTGCATCGCGGGTGGTACTTAAGTAGGCCATAGAGCACAGCCTTCGGCAGATGTTCTTGAGGCATGCACTCCACGTGTCCAACCCACAAAGTCTGCAAAGTCCACCATAGTCTGCATAGACAGTAGGCCGGTTCTCCTAAGGATCTCATTATTGGTGATTCATTGGTCCCAAGTAACTCCCAGGATTTTTCTAAGACAGCAGAGGTGTAAACTCTGTTCAATCTCCGCTCCTGCTTGGAGTTTGTAACCCAGCTTTTACTTTAAAGAAGGGTACTAAGGATACAAGCCTGATAAACAGACATCACTGTGTTCAGGGTTAGCAACTTGTTCCAAACATGAGGTAAGTTTTCCAAAAGTGACAGAAGCTTTGCCGATTCTAGACTCAAGTTCCCTATCAAGATTAAGTGAGCTAGTAAGAATTGAGCCGAGATAGCAGAAGTGATCTGTGTTATCCAAACCTTCATTATTGACATATTGTTGGTACCTTGTGACATGACAACTGTTTTCTTGATCCTGAGTTCCATGCCAAACTTTGTGCATGAATCAGAGAACTTGTTCATCATGACCTGAATTCATATGGTGAATTAGAGATAAAACCAAGGTCATCTGTGAAAAGCAGATCCAAAAGAGTAAGCTGTGTGACATGCCTTCTGCTTTGGAATTGTCCGATGTTAAACAAGCAGCCGTCCATCTTCAACTCAATTAGTATGCCAGATTGATCATTTCCAAAGGCATACTTAAGAAGAATAGAGAAGAAGATGAGAAAGATGGTGGGTGCTAAGACACAGCCTTGCTTCATACCAATATCAATACTAAACTCAGATGATGTTTCATTTTCATACTGGAAGGTTACCTTCATGGAACTCCTTAAATAGGGAGAGCATCTTTTTGGACAGCCAATTTTCAACAGGATCTTATAGATGCCATTTCTGGTTGAAGGCCTTTTGTAGGTCAATGAATCCTACATAGAGAGGTGCCTGTTCATGGCTTTTTTCTTACAACAAGCGCAATGTGAAGGAGATGTCAGCTGTGGAGTGTCCAGTTCTGAACTCACACTGGCTCTCAGGGTAGACTCTCTCAGCAGGACTTGGAATCTTTTCAGCAGGACCCTTGCAAGCACCTTGCCAATCATGCTGAGCAAAGATATCCTTTGATAGTTGTTGCAGTCAGCTCTCCCTTTTATTTTCATAATATTCATTCATTTCAGTAATTACCTTTGCATCTTTCAGATCCTGGGGTATGTGGCTTTCTTCCTAACAGGTGAAGAGAAGTGCATAGATGTCATTTGCAAGCTTGTTCCCCCCCTGCTTTTAGATGCTCCAGAGGTATCTGATCATTGTCTTCTACTTTCTCAATCACAGTCTCTTTGATAGCTTGCTCAACATCTTCAAGAGTTGCTGTTTTGGTCCAGCTCCTGCATCATTGGAAGCTGGAGAATGGCATATAAGGCAGTATCACGGATAATGGCATCCTTTGAATAAAGTTGTTTGTAGTGCTCAGTCCATCTGTCAAGTTGTTCTTGCCTGTCAATAAATATGGTACCATCTTTTGCTTTCAGGTTAACTGTCTTTTTACAAGGTGGACCAAGTGCCTCTTTAATTCCATTATAGTTACCATGAAAGTCACCTCTTTCAAAGCAGGTCTGAATCTTTCTGTACAGGTCTTGCTAATACTTCTGGGTACATTCTCTGGTGGCTTTCTGAACTGCAGCCTTAGTCTCTTTAAACTTGAGAGTTCTGAGCTTGGTCAGTTGTTGAAGTAGAAGTAGGTGAGCTTCCTTTTTCTTTTCTATAAGTGAGAGCAGCAGATGTTCAGATGCTGCGAACCAGTCAGGATGTTTTTTCTTTGTTGATCCAAAGACATCCTTAGCAGTAGCCAGTGTCTTGCTCTTAAAATTTTCCCACAAGAGGTCAGAATCAAGGGAATCAGGGTTGATCATTTTCAAAAACATGCTCAAGTGCACACTGAAACTTCGCACAAGTGTCAGAGTCCTTCATGTTAGGGATGTTGAGGTGAGGTTTGCCTTTTGTATAACAAATCTTTTAAAGATGTACTTGGAGGTTGGCATGATCAGTGTTGCAATCAGCACTATGCATTGATCGAGTATGCAATACATCGCAAATATTTGTGCAATAGATCAGGATGAAGTCAAGTTGATGCAAGTGTCCTGAGCGAGGATGCCTCCATGTGACCTTTCTGCTGCTGTTGTCAGCAAAATAGGTGCTCAAGACTATCAGCAATGAGGCACAAAGCTCAAGGACTCACTGGCCATTTTTGTTGAGGCTACCAATGGAGGCCGTGTTGAAAAATGATGTGTCCCCATGGGCATTTAAGTCACCAAGAGCAGTGAGTCTGTCTTTCTGAAGGGACATTCTTAATAAAGAAATCTGGAACAAGCCAAAATTCTATTTTTTTTAAATCAAACTCTGGCTTAAAACAACTTCTCAAAAATGTCACTGCAAATAGTGGGGGCCAATGGGGATGGATAAAGCAACTAGATTTGGCCAACTGGCATCCAAATACAACTGGATAGGTGGAAACATTTGACAGTCAGAATGCTACAGTGTTCAAAAAAGTAGCCTATATGTCTAAATCCAGACTGATTTCTGTGACCCTGGCCTTTATAAAGCTGCTACAAAAGACCTGTCCTGTGACCTTAATAAAAAATGCAACGAGGCCTCAGAGCTTCTGCAATTGCTTCCAAGTTATCGTCTCTGCTGCTCATACATCTTCCAGCAAACAACTCTAGTGTGATTTTTATTTCAGAGAAAGTGTGACACCCAGTCACCATTTCTAGTTCAGTGTCCCGGTAGGTCAGTGAGATATCAAGCCTGTGAGCTACAGTTTGGAAGGCACCAAGCATCTGTTGGTAATGCATTGATCCCCAGCACTTCTATAAACAAGCAGTCACCCAAATAAGTCACAAAATTTACTCTGGTTTCCCTGTCATAACTAGTTGCCTCAAAGACAGTGCAGAAAACAGATAGAATGCAATAATTTTTGCATCCACCTGTCCTAGAATTCATGTAATAAGGCCCCCAGTTGAACAGTTTATTGTCCTGATTATGTGTGTGCTTAGATTACATGACAATGTCATTTTAAATATATATTTATATACACTGAAATATCTTAATGTGAAATATTATACTAAATAAAATACTTCATCAGCCGACTAGCCAGTGGTGCCGAGCTAAGATCAGGGCTTAAAGAATTGGTGAGTGTTCAATATGGTAGATGTTTAACAGTGGGGAGGTAGGGTTGGGAGGGTGACATAAGGTTGTATACTAGGTCTGTTGTTTAATATATTTGTCCATGGTCTGGAAAAGGGACTAGACAATATAAGTCATATGCAAATGTTGCCCCTTTTTTTAGGTAACTCCAGACTAATGAAGACAGTGAGGAATTTCAGAGGGACCTAACGAAGCTAAACGAATGGGTAACATGATGGTAGATGAAATTCACTCTCTGTAAATACTGGCTAATGTACATGGGAAGGAATAATTTGATCTCCTCAAAAACTGTACCGGGTTCTAAGTTATCTTCATGCTTTAGGGCATAAACCAATACTAAACAGAGAGGATTAAGGAGATCCTTCCCTCATGGGCAGGTTATTCCATAATTGTCCACTGTAGGGGTCTCTTGCAACTCCTTTTAAATCATCTGGCACCAACCTCTTGTAGAATGGGTTGCTGGACAAGAGGTACCATTAATCTGACCTGGTTTTGCAATTCTTATACCTAGCATTTCATCTTATTTAATCTTTGTTTAACCGTTATTTGGTAAATTCTCTGTTGAAGGACTGGAACTATAATTTTTCACCTGTTTAACTTCAGGTTACATATCACTTAACTACTTGTGCCAGATGCATGAGTCCCATTAAACAGAGTTAATGCTAATAGTGTCCCAGTTAACCAGCATTCGTTGTAATGATAAAGCTGTATTACTGGGATAAATCAATTCTCTGGGAGCCAGACAAAGTGGTTGTCCCATTTAAGTGCATGTAATTGCACTGGAATACTGTACATTGTATTGACAAACTGAATATTGGTAGTTTTTACTCAGTTCTGAATCTTTAGTTTGATCCCAGCGTTTGTATATTTTATTTGGGAATGGGAAAGCAAGAGGGGAAGGACTGAAAACAAAAATATAATTGTTGAATATCTGAGTCTTGGGCTTCCATTGTCTTTTCAGAGTCCAGTCCACATTTGCATTGCAGAATGCTCCTACAAGTGGCATCTTGTAATATTCAGTCTTGTGATTACATGAGATTCTCAACTTTCATTACAAATAACGTTAAGTTGTAGCCCTTTTGACTGCAGAGGCAAATATAGAGAACGTAAAATTTTAAAAATCTCCTGATATTTAAGCAACCTTGTGATTTTGGGGTGGGAGAGGCTGAAGTGATTGTTGAGCATTTGGGGTTGGCAGTACTCCATGCAGGTGAATTTATGTTGTTTCATGGTGCTGATATTGAATCTGCAGTATAGAATCCAAGCATCAGGATGGTGGCACAGGGTGGATCATTTCAAACAGCATCCTTTCACTGGTAATGAGGGGGGATCATAAAAAGGGAGGCCAGGCCCCTGAGTACACATAGGTGTCCCAGAGCCCTGACTTTAGCAAGGAAATAGGAAAGGTTTTAATTTAAAATTTCATTTAAAAGAGAGACACTTTTTCATTAGTATAGCAGTTACTCAGATGGGAGCTTTTGGAAGAAATTAAAGTACATTGGCAATCTGAATGCTTCAAACGGGAGTGGGATCTATCTGTTTTTCTACCTATCTGTCTAATCACTTAAATACCAGGGTATCCAGTTTTCAGAGTAACAGCCCTGTTAGTCTGTATTCGCAAAAAGAAAAGGAGTACTTGTGGCACCTTAGAGACTAACCAATTTATTTGAGCATAAGCTTTCATGCATCCGATGAAGTGAGCTGTAGCTCACGAAAGCTTATGCTCAAATAAATTGGTTAGTCTCTAAGGTGCCACAAGTACTCCTTTTCTTTTTAGGGTATCCAGTGTTATGTTTTCCCTTCCCCAAATCCCTGCAAAATGTCACTATGCAAAATCCACTTAAAAAACCCATAAAGAAGCAAGTCATGGTTTAATAGAAGCAATATCAACCACTACCCTTTATATTTTCACAATGCTCATTTTTGTGCTGCTAACCGAATGATTTTTTTTCCTCACTGGCACAGTTTAAACACAACACAGAGAAGCGTTTTAAAAAATTAAGGCAAGTGAAAACATACAATAAGTCAAATGGACCTTGGCCCTTGACAAAAATGAAGGGAAAATGGTTTGGAGAGGAGTATGTGATGCCTAAGTAGCTCAGTTATTGACATGCAGGCTCTTCCTTTCTCAGAGCCTACCATAAAGTTTTGTAGTCCGTCTTTCTTTTTCTTTCTTTCTTTCTTGTCAGAAAAAATTATGAAAGTGTCACTTTCCCTTTGCAGTTAATTCAGGAGAGATCCTCAATTCGAGCAGGGCACATTTTCATGCAAATGCAGCAGCACAGTTTCCAGCCCCCTAATAGCTTCTTACAAATGATGTGCCATTACAACGAGGTTTATTTAAACAAATTTAATACATCTTTAATCAAGCTGGAGAGCATTTTCAAAGGTCACGCTCCAAATCAGGATCACTGTACAGAGCTTATCAAAGTATTAGCTTAAGGGGGAGGGAGAATTATTTCTTGGACAAGTAATTTTAGGCAAATCTTTATTTACATTTTTATTCAGTTATTAAATTTTATTCCTTTCCCTCCTCCTCCTAGTCTCCATTTATGAACCTATAAGAAAGTCTGTAAATGGAGCCATAAGCATATCACAGCAGTTAGTGTTTCCAGGGGTGATTTCCTTTGAATGTAGAGGGCCTATAAAAGCAAGGATGAAGCCAGATTTTTTTTTTAAACACAAGCTATATGTATCCATTTAATACAACAAGCCTTCGCCTGAGGTTCTGATATTAAGAGAAATATATGATTATCTATATTTGAAATTAACAAAACAAATTCTGAACTTAATGGGTATTTAAGGATTCTTGTGTATTCCCACTGAGAGAGGACAATTGATCATGTCACTCCCATTAAATCTAATGGGAATTACACTAATGTATCAAGACATTCTACCCCAATTCTGAACCCTGATATTGTTCATTAGAAGTTTATCTCTAAATAGGTCACAAATATTTCATGCTTGCATAACAAGTGGGTTAGGTTTTCTGTACATATGCATTCCTGAGCCTACATTGACAACACCAGCCCTGATTTTGCCATATTCGCTAAGTAAATATAACTGTTTTCACAGTGCAACCTTGTATTTCATAGAATTCAATCTTTTGGCCTTCTGTTTTGTAAAAAGTATCTAATGAGATGTGAGGATTAAAGGGGAAGTGAACTCTAAAATGCACAGACAGAAATACTCCTGAGATTTTAATGTTCATTAGACTTCAAACTTGTTAATAGAGAGAAATAAAATTGGGCATCTGAAAAGATAATGAAGATCTTGTATGGGTTCTGTTAATTCTGTTTTTACAGCTCACCTTATTGCTAGCATTTGACTATAGGGTTAAAAGGAACGGTGTAAAAACAATAATGAAAAGACTTACAAGGAAAATAATTAATGCAGGCCAATGAGTTGGACGGTTGATGTCAAGCACTGTCCTGCACCCAAGCCCTCTATCCCTGCAAATAAATATTTCTACTAGCAGTTACCAGAGTCAACACAGCTCTCTGGCTCATGTGCAATGAACTATACAAAATAAATAAAACACATCATGTCTGAGAGTTCTTATGAATTTAACATTTATCAGACATCAATTTACAGGTACATACAGCAGGACAAGGTTTTACAAATAAGATTTCATGTACGAGTCTAATAATTTGCTTTTGTTCTTCACTGTTTGGCAGTGATGCTTTTGTGATTCACAAAGCAAATGAGGTGAACTAGTTGGCTTCCAGCTTTCCATCAAAAGTCAGTGTGGAAATCTGTGAGGCGAAAATAGCTCTTCAGCCACAGCTAAACAACACACACAGCACAATTTCAGCAGGATGGGTGCAAAGGTGGTTTCAGTCCTGGGCTGGGTTGGATTCAGAAGTATATTAATGTAGTCTTGTCCAATCGCAGAACAGAAACAAAACCATGTGATTTTTTTAAAATGAATCACAACTAATTCAGTTCAAAATTTGATTAAGAAAAGTGAAATCCTGACTCCATTGAAGCCAATGACAAAATTCCCATTGAATTCAGTGGAGCCAAGATTTCACCCAAAGTATTAACATTTAGCACGAATTCTTCCTGATAATCCATTGAGGGGAAAACCAAACAAATCTTACAACTGTGTAAATTCAAATAAGAAACTAATTCTGGAAGCCGAAGATTACTGGGGCCACAGGGCCACCCCCCTCTCGAACTCACTGTCATCAGAGGTTTCCCTGAATAGTGAGATATTCCTCCTGTAGGCCAGCTGCTTTGACTGCTGATGGTTGGCAGAGAAGGGCAAAAGATAAGGTGACCAGATTTCCCGATTTTATAGGGACGAGTCCCGATATTTGGGGCTTTGTCTTATATAGGTGCCTATTACCTCCTTACCCCCCATCCCCATTTTTCACCCTTGCTATTCTGGTCATCCTAGCAAAAGGGCCAAATGCAGGGGAGAATCTATGCCAATATACTTACATGGGAATTGGGAAGCTAACTTGTTTGTTACAGGAATACACATTTCAATTGAGTAATTTATACAGAAACAAACTGATATGCTGGTTCTGTGCTGTGTTCTGACAGATTAGCATGGTAAATAGTGTTGTTATAGCATCAGAGCGGTAGCCGTGTTAGTCTGGATCTGTAAAAGCGGCAAAGAGTCCTGTGGCACCTTATAGACTAACAGACGTATTGGAGCATGAGCTTTTGTGGGTGAATACCCACTTCATCAGATGCAGTGTTGTTATAATAAAACCACAGACTCTTCCTCTACATTTAAAGACTGCTAATATTTTTTACCAGAGCTGAGTGAAAAATCCAGAAGCTGATGTACTGAATGAATTATCTTCTTTTTCCTGTTTGCAAATGACAGTTTCCTAGAATGTGTTAGTTACTTAAATTCACATGGGGTTTGTGGGTTTTCTTTTTCTTTTTCTGCTCAATTTATTAATCATGAACAGTTTTTCTGTGGATGTTAAATACTTGGTTATCACACTTTTTTACTTTAGTTGTGACTGATCACATAAGTCATATTTAAGTCACATAAGTATTGTTTCTTTTCCTTGATTGAATGAACGTAAGTCTTCTATTCAGGAGGATGTGAAGAAGCCATTGGTGCTTTGAATTTCTGAGGGAATTTAAAGAGAGATATCAGATGAAAAGGATAAGGGGATTTTAGAAAACATTAAAGCTGATATTGTCATTTGGACATCCAGTTTCCAAGATTTTTAATGGGAATTGTATATATCAAAATCCTTTATGCTGTTTTGAAAATCTCACCGTAAACCATTTCCTTTTTGGCCTTTTTGGTCAAGGAATCCTTCTTCTTCCCTTCTACTTATTTTTAAGGTTGCTTTATGAAATGTATTGGCTGTATGCAGAGTTTACTCATCACATTAATCCAAAGTAATTGCTCATTTGTGTGTAGTTTTAGTTATGGAAGATGTGATTTCCCCATGTAGTTTGTTCAATTTGTGTCTCTGCCTGTGCTCTCATGAGCAGTTTCATTCACCTACTGTATCATGTAGTGTCTTGTTCCAGTCCAAATACAAGAGTCTGTGTGAGTGAAGCTCACTTAGTCGAGTGTTTGCAAATGGTGAACACAAGAAAAGGTGTTTGCATGGCTGAAGTGAATTAATTTCTAATTGGAAATGCATACTCTGTTAATTAAAAAAAGAGAGAAATTTACTGAGTTCTAGTTTTGACATACATTTATAAAATATTTTTTTTAAAATATATAATTTCATAGAATCATAGAATATCAGGGTTGGAAGGGACCTCAGGAGGTCATCTAGCTCAAAGCGGGACCAAACCCCAATTTCCATCCTTGGCTTACACCTTTGTCCTCTTGGTGTTGCCAAAAACTAAAACTTACAAGTGATTGTAAGTATCACATCAGTGGAAATACCTAAAGATAACAGAATGTGCAACAGATGAGGGTTTATACAACTACAGGTATAGGTTAATTTTCAGCTTTGCTCCTATCCTATTCAAAGGTGCCATTTACACCCATTTGTCTGCACCTGCATAATGAATTCTGAGTACAAATCAGAATGCAGTTGCAACTCTAACTACATGATTTGGGTCTACGGTCAGGTAATTCAGCAGTGCAACTTATCAGCTTTGCACTTGCAATTGAATTGTGGGCACAAATTTTGTGGGTATAAATTGCACCTGCAGAAGGGAGGATGCCCTTCAGAAAATATTTCCCGAGCTCTCCTTTTATCATGCAACATGACAAATATTAATGTGAATTAACTATGTAGCCCTTTTGAGCTCAGATTTTCCTTGTTTATTTAGCGGTTGTTTAAAAAAACAGACAAAATATGAGTTTTGACACTGTAAACCCTAAGGGCCCTTTTGAAGATACACTCAGTTGAGTCAGACCAAATAGGTCAGCCAGCTATGCAGACAGCATCCATGGCCTTCCAGGACTTGCGTGACCCACCAGGCAATGGCTAATTTTGGCCAGATAGACCCCTTACATGCTCCAGTGGAGCCAAAAAGACACTTCCTTAGGAAATAACAGCTCACATAGATGGGACTGAAAATCCATTCTTGTGTTCCCAGGAAAGTGTTTTGTTGTGTAGCGTGATGCATTGTTAACATGCATAATTGTTGGAATATTATATTTCTATCACTTATTTACTATAATATAAACCTCTTATATCCGATGATCATTATTGACCTGCAAATTGCTTATGGTATTACATTAGTGCAATTTGCCTGTATAAGGAAAAAATAAAGGCTAAATGCATTTAACATTACTGCAATGTTAAGTTTGTGCAGCTGAAATAAAAATGTCAGAAAATGCAAAAGTTAAAATTATCTTATTCAGTTAATTCAGTTGCATTGCACAACAACAACAAATATATATATATTTAATGAGGAAAAGACAAGACTGGAAAATACTAAGTCTAGATTTTTGTATAGGTGTGTATGTATATAAATATAGGTCTTGATTCTGGTATTAAATATATGCAACACAACATGATCCTCCTGAAATACTGTTACATAACTTTTTTTTTCATTTTTGTTATTCTAAAAGCATTATTTTTATGCACTATAGATCCTTTTGATGTCACTGGCAAACCTTTTTACTTCATGAAAACCAAGTCTGTAGTCCTATGCTATGAGATGAATGTCATGACATTATTCCAGTTTCCATATATTTTGGTTATTTATGGAAGACTGCCATCATGTTCCTCTTACAGCTCCCCTATCTCAAGAAATGAGGTGGCTGTGGAACTCGGGAAGGAGTTCAGTCTATGGATGTAAAGATCACCTTCCTGTCATCTCAAAAAACAAAAAAAACCTTCATTAAAATCATGGTACCCAGAAGCATATTCTGAGTCTAGTGTTCAGAGGAGTTGCATGGGTGGATGGATGCTGGATATATAGTTGGTTAGGATACTTGCAAGAACAGTTTTCCTGAACAAAAGACATTTAACTTGTTGCAGGAGACTGTGCTCACCCCTTAAAATGCAGTTGAGGACTCCTACTCCCAATTACCACACACCCTTAGAGAGAAATTATGAAGCTGCCCAACAAAACCACATGAATATCTTTCTTCTCTTTAGAGAAAGTGTCCTTTCTCTGGCTCTTCAAATCTCTTCATATTCTTATTATTATAATAATTCCTTATTATTATAATAAGGAAATAAGCTGATATGCATGCACCTACAAAACATTGCTGATGACAATGACTTAAGTTTTTGCTTTTGTATCACTGAGCAGCAGTGCAAAGCCAATTTTCGTAGGCCCAGATGCAGTTTTAGGCTATGTCTGTCCAGTTGCTCACATTGTTCCTGAGAACTTCGCTATACGTTTTCAATGAACTTTTGACTGCACTTTTCATTTGAAAATCCTCTCACTGGACTGCATCTGTTCTACATTCATTTGTATTTGCATCACAATATCTCATCTCTGAAGTTTACCCACAAAGAGTTACAGAAATTAGAAATTGGGGTTGAAAAGATGTAAATGTTGTGTTGTACATTGTGACAGCTCAGGGGCAAGCTGTACTTGTGATCTCTCCTACGCGCATTCCTTCCAAGTGCCAGGCCTTGACCTGGACTCTTCCCAGTTTACAATGCTCCTTATTCCCACCGTCTTGCCATGGTTACAAGACAAGTGATACCTTTATATCCCCTTGTGGTCCTTCAGGAGTGGACCCTTCAGGTGACAAGTTTCAATATCTTCACCTCTGGTGGGGTGGAACCATAGGGTTCTAACACTCTGAGACTAGTGCCAGCCCATCTGTTTCCAATCATGTTAACATGACCGGCCTGCCTGCTATTGGTACCTGGAAAACACTTCTCTTTAGGTGCCTGACTGGTGGCTGATGAAAGAGACTTAAAACACCTCCTCCCAAACAGATGTATTGTCATTCACCTAAAGGTACACAGAAAGCCAAGAAACTGGGTTGAACCCACAGCAGGCCCACGCACCTGGGGGTTGCATGCAGATCATCACCTGTCTCAAACCTTAGGAGAGCCCAGTTGTCTCAGACACATTCTGCAGAGCCCCTGCCTTAGTTTCCCAGACCTGCTGCATGCATTGCCCAAATCCGTATCTCTCTCAAGAAGCTGCTGCTGCTTATCCCCATCCCTTTTCTCTAGGCCAGGGGTTTAACCACTTGGCGTTCTTCTGATCTTCATCTGTGGTCTTGATAACATAGGCCATTCACCCTTCTGGTGAGAGGTAGGGAGGCATTTTTCAATAACTAGCTCACCCATTGTTTCTCTTAAAGACCCTTGGTATTCTCCCTGGAGATACCTTTTCTCTGTCATTGTTTTGTCTCCCGCTTGCTACCCCTAACTGCTTCCTTTGATTTAACTCCATGAAGTCAACTAGAATAATACCAAGCAGGTAAACTGAGACACCTATAGTAGACTAAATGATACAGATATCTCCCTTGTCCTGCTCAACCATTAAAGGCCAAATCCTGGGGGTGGCACTTAGCCTAGATACTTGACAGTGTACTAATCTGCAGGGATGAGAGAGAGAAGAAAATCCTCCCCGGCCATAGAGTTAGTTGTGAATCCTCTCAGCAGTTTCTATGTGACCGAGGTATAGGCCAATGCTTTAGCGGTAGCTTCAGAGAGAAGGGGCAGCACCTGCCAGAACACCACATTGCCTGAAACAGTTTTCAGAAACTCATCCAAAATTCAGGAATACTTGTAGCACAGATGGAGCCTTAGGAAATATGAAAGTGACGTGAGCATCTGTGGAGGTATGAGGTGTTGTAGGACAAGGGTAATTGTTTGGGCAGAATCTTTCACTCCTATGTATTGTAATTGTTCTGAGATTTAGAAAGCTACTCAGTAAAAGAGTAGTGAACTACCTGTAGTTACCCTGTTTTGGAGTTGGTATGGGAATGGGTTTGAGTCATTTCTTAGTGATCCTGGGAAATATTCCCTGTTCTTATTGTATATGGAGACCACATTCTCAGTTTCTCCACATTTTAAATCAATCTCAGGTTTAAGTGAAGGTGCAGGCTTAAAAGTTATTACAGCTCCACTGTTTCCCCTGATAAATTACATGAATAACATTTGAGACAATGCATTGTTAAATATTTATGTCTCGTACTATAGAACCAGAAAAGGCACAAGAACCCCTAGAAGAATAAATATATTTACCTAAATAAATTACTAAGACAAATATACTCCTATGTGCTCTGTACCAATAAACAGTAGGTATTCACTAAATTGTGGAATATAAATGGCTCATTTCCCTCTAATGTACACTGAAAGATCTATAACATGTTACACATTTCCTGTGCTTTGCATATATATTTCAATATTCATCATGAAAGTCTTGCTTATGTGTCAATATACATTACTTTGCATACATTAAGAAAATATTTTTTTAATTTTACCATTACAGTTGTGCTTTACTATTGGGGGTGGGGAAAGTGGAGGTCTTATTTCATGATTAACCCTTTCACAGCTCGTCCTTTTTTATCAACTTGACATTTGCACAAAATGAATTGCTGCTTAGACACAGCTAAACTAAATAAAAGCAGGCCAGAGCTGATAGTATGAAAAATGGATTTTCATTACTGTTTCATTGATTCTTGTAAATAAGGGCCTGAGGCCTGCTCCGAAAAGGCTGCAAACAGCAATAATTTAATCTGAGGTGACATAGACCAAAATGTATGTGGACAAAAATCATCCTTGAATATTAAACAACAGCCTCAAGACAGAGGAAAAGTGTTGCAGGCAAATTTAAATGTATGCAAGATCGGTGGGTAACATATTTAAAACAGAAATTAAAGATTCCTGTCATAAATCACATTTGCTGCCATGGATATGCCTTGTTATGCTGGCGTTTTAAGAAAACCTGAAAGGTTAAGGCAGTTGGTGCATTAAATCGTACAAGGATAATTAATACTTTTCTTGTTGGCTATTTATAAGAAATGGAAAATATAGTCAGATCAGCTGTGGCACTGTAGTAATTTGAGGGGGAAGAAATGAAAGCATGAGTCAATAGTTTTAACTGGACAAATGTCAAATGCTTAATGATGCAGTATCCTAATTTAGAGGCCTTTGGAAAGTTATATGTGAAAAAAAATAGATAAAATAGTTCATTCTTCTATTACAAATATAATTTATTTGGTTTCCCTCCTCTACACTGCTTAAGAAATAAATTCATTTATTCAACTGGGATTTTTTTTTAATTCCCAGAAAAATTTACCAAAGATGAAAGTGTAAATCAATACTCAACTCTAGAATCATAATGTTTGTCTTTTACTTTACATCTCCTGATTAAAAAATACTGCAGTAGTTTCAGTGATGGTCCAACGCTCTGGAGGAACATTATTGCAAGTTGTAGTATTTTGGACCATTATAGCAGAATACTGCAGAACCTTATACAAAGGATGTCTCATAACAATAACGTGGGACTGTAATTCCCCTCCCACCCATCTGCTAAAACACGAATCTATTTTTTACCATGGAGTTTACATTCAACAAGCCCCTTCCAATACTGTAATTCCCCAGAGGAATTACTCCTTCAACACTCACTGAATTTAGGCTTATGATCGACCTAGTATTTAAAATTCCTATTTTCCTTTGTTTTACTTTCATGAATAAAAACAATAAATTTTATTGGCATCAAACATTATTAAAGGGTCTCAGAATGACAAGACAGAAGGTTTATATGACCAACTCTCTTAATATAAAGAGGTCATATATTCTCAGTCACCATTGCCATCCATCTCTCTCTCTCTCTCTCTCTCTCTCTTCCCCCTGAAGCTTGAGAATAAAGATCCTATTAAAAAATTCTCACAACCAAATAATCACTTTTCACCTGTTTCATGAAAAGTGAAAGATTTATAAAATTACCTTTGCCAATTGTTTCTTTTTTTTCTCTTTCAAATGAAAACAGGAAGCATTTTTTCCAGAGGAAAAAAATTCAATTTAGCTGGGAAAGATATTTTCACTCTGAAAACAGCGACTTTTATATGTGGAAGGAAAAATGAATTTTTCAGGACTTGGCATATTTCTGATTTTGCTAAGGGGAAGGATTTCATCAGTTTTAATTAAATGAAAAAGTGGGTTCAAAGTTTACCCTGGTTTAGATTTGCAAATTCTCACAAATATTCCCCAAAATATCCATCTTTACAGGTCGATCTTAGCAAAGCAATAATTAGCAGTTTTTCCCATTCGAGCGAGAATTGACCATCTTCGGCAAGTTTTGCTTTGCAACAACAAGAAAAGCTACCAACAAAAGCTACAAACAAAATGTGATGCTTTATAGATTATAATATTCATCATTGTTCTGATGTGTCATTTGTATGTGGTGTCACACCTAGTTTACTCTCTGCCAGCATTACATATGAGATTGTTGAAAAGTGTTTTTTTAAAAGCTGCAGTTTTAGCCTAAACTGTAGAAACATAAATTAACATGAAAATCAATAAATGGTCTTGACCTTTACTCCTCCGCCAGAAATATTTTGCAAGTAAAAGATGGGGCCTATAGATCAGGGATGGGCAAACTACGGCCCGGGGGCTGCATCCGGCCCTCCTGATGTTTTAAACTGTACCTTGAGCTCCTGCCCAGGGAATGGGGTCGGGGGCTTGCCCTGCTCCATGAGGCTCCCAGAAGCAGTGGCATGTCCCCCCTCTGTCTCCTAAGTGTAGGGGCAGCCAAGGGGCTCTGCATGCTGCCCCCACCCCAACCACCACCCCCACAGCTTCCCTTGGCTGGGAACTGCGGCCAATGGGAGTTGCGAACAGGGCAGTGCACAGAGCTGCCTAGCTGCACCTCCACGTAGGAGCCGGAGCGGGGACATGCTGCTGCTTCTGGGAGATGCTTGAGGTAAGCACCCCCGGAGCCTGCACCCCGACCCACTCCTGCACCCCAACCCCTACCCCAGCCCTGATCCCCCGTCCCGCCCTCCGAACTCCTTCGTCCCAACCCGGAGTAACATCCTGCACACTCATCCCCTCGTCCCCACCCCAGAGCCTGTACCCCCCAACCGAAGCCCTCCCTCTCCCCCCTGCACCCCAACTACCTGCCTCAGCCCAGAGCAGAGCCCCCCTCCCACACCCTGAACTCCTTATTTCTGGCCCTACCCCAGAGCCCGCAACCCCAGCCAGAGCCCTCACCCCTTCCCACACCCCAACCCCCAATATCATGAACATTCATGGCCCGCCATACAATTTCCATACACAGATGTGGCCCTTGGACCAAAAAGTTTGCCCACCCCTGCCATAGATTATGCTGCGCACTTACTCTACATCAATTCTTGAAACTAACTTTGAGTTCCAAAGATAAGGTAGATCACAGATGTTTTTTTTCCCTGCTAGGTGTCAAGTTAGTTGAAATAGCTAAAAGTTTGACAAAGAAAATCTAAATAATAGCTTTTAAAAGCTTACATCAAAAGGGTTGGGGTCAGTTAAGGAAAATGCTTCCTTTATAGTATCATGCCGGCATCAACTTGTGTTTAGTAAGTATGGGGAGGTTCTGGAAAGGCCATGTAGTATAACTGTAAGAGTACTGGTATTCATCACCCGGCAGTTGACTGAGAATCTGTCTGGTTTTTATATTATGCCCAAGTGTTTGAACATCAGTGGCTGATATGAATGGGATAGAGACGCTTCTGGTGGGCATACTGGAAAAAGGAATATTATAATGCTCTTATATCCATAGGTAAGTGAATACACTTATATTCAGTCATACTGTAACATTTCAGGAATTAGCTGAACAATTTCCTATATTATAAGCTCTCATCAATTGGTGTTAAATTCATATCCTTTTTGGAGTAAATCTTTTACAAACCAAATTATTCAGCAGCTATCATGCAAAACAAACATCCCTCTTCTCCCAAAAAAACCTATCTCTGTATTTTCAACTGTGGTATAAAGAATTCTTTGCTTTGCATACAGTGGATTATGCTGTTTAACTATATATACACGCTCATGCTGTTAATAGTATATACAGTGAAAGGAAAATGTCTCCACATGCCATTTTTAATCTGAAAAAGTGTCAGAACTGAACATAGAGATGTAAGGCTCCCACCCACAAAAGTGTGCTTCCATTTTTTCTTAACTGTTTTAAAATTTTTCCTTAACTGTTTTTTTTTAGTTAGCAAACAGACGGTGAGAATTAGCAGCATGACCCAGCAGTCTGTAAGTCCCACCCCACAAGTTTAAAAAGTGGTCTAAACACAACTGTTTGGCCTAGTGTCTGCCAGTTGATCAGTAGATGATCAGTAGAGCTGAACAAATAATTTATAATAATTAGTAATGCTTTCATTGTCATGTTTCTTTTTTGTGTTCATGAAATGCATGTCAGAAAATCATGAGATTTCTAATGTGTTTATTATTAAAAATAATGATTGTTATGGTATATTTTTCTTAATGGATGATATGCACCCTTGACAAGGACTAAAACAGGCCTCCAACAAAGGGTAAGTTTCATACAAGTGGGTGGCAAACATGGCCAGATTGATATTCATTTTGGTATTCAAATAGACATTAGATGAAAATCAGTTCAAGTTGTCAGTACCTTGTAAACAACAGAATTAGCATACCAGCAGCTTTAGAGAGGACCATATGCACATGAAATTCAGTACTGTACAGTCCTAAGGAATACAACTTTAAAATGGAGAACAATGAAGTACATCAGCATTCTCAAAACCTTTACTTTCAGCAATCAGAAGCTGCTTCCATTTTTCCTCATGAAAGCCACACACTATTATTTTCCCTCAGCTACAACCTACCCGTGTTCTTTTTATATGCAGTTTTTTGGCGATTGTATTAGGAAGTGGATTTTGCAGAGTACCTCTGAAAAGGACAACTAACTGTAAGGGAGCCAAGGAAGAGAACTGTTTTTAGTTTCAACTTTCCTGAATTAAAAGCCTGTTTTGAAAGTTGGTGATCCACCATCGCTTCAGCCTCCCTCAATTACGTTCAATTACTTGCTCTTTTAGAAAGAAAAGGTCCAGTCTGTCAGACTATTATTATTATGGGCCCCACCATCTCTTGTATAACTGGAAGACTTCCAAATTATTTAATTTGTTTAATGATAGAACATTACAGACCCAAATTCCATTCGTGTACATTACATGAAAATCTGGGACAACCGATGAAAGAATGCTGTAACCAAAAGTTTGAGCTTGTACACAGAAAATGGTTACAGCTGATAGCTGTGACTACCACACAAAAAAGCTTGGAGGTAAGTGCTGTAGGAGTTCCAATTAGTAAAGCAACTTAGGCATCTAACATTGGGTGAGGTCATTCAGGAATGACACTTTCTGCACAAGGGTCACAAAACAAGGAATTTTACTCCCAGTCTGGCAGAGAGAATGTTAGACATGGGGCACCTTACTTTTCCTGGACACTTTCTTCCTTTCTCTTAATATAGGCCTAATTCAGGAATCACTGTTCCCAGGATAGATCCCTAGAGCCTCTATCTCTCCCTTCAGTTCTATAGGTCTGCCTCTGTTTCTGAAATGGAAAGGATACTTAATCAGGCCTTCCTTTACTCAAACTAGATTCTGGGAGTTTCCCTAGCTGTTTTCAGCACTATGTATATTGCTTCACTGTTCAGTTCCCCCTAATATGGCATCCATTATCAGTTCCACTTCATGTTATTCATAGATTCAGAGAGTTTAATGCCAGAAGGGAGCATTAGATTGTTAAGTTTGACCTCCTGAATATCATAGGCAATTACATTTCACCCAGTGTCCCCTGCATTGAACTTAACTTGTTTGGCTAAAGTATATATTCAAGAAGGGCATCCAGTCTTGATCTGAAGACATCAAAAGATGAAGAATCTACCACTTCCCTTGGTAATTTTTGCCAATGGTTAATCACCCTTGGCCGAGAGGAAAGGTCTTAGCTGTACATTAAAACATCAGGGTCTGTTACTTTCCAAATTGGTGGCAGCTTGGCCCACCTTTGGAGAGACAGTAGTGGCCTTTTCAAGGTCCATTACAATATAGTTCTCTTTCAAAAGTGTCTCTAGGGATGAATGACATCTATATAATGTCAACTGATACTTTCAGTCTGGGATCTGGTTTGAATTTCTGTTATCCATATCATTTCATTCTTTACATAAAGCAAATTCAGGAAAACATGAAGCAAAAATTAAAGTGATACATACATCAGAGAGCACAGTGTTTGTCTTTTCTGTCACATGCTCTGTGATACATAAAGGGCGGGGGGGGGGGGGGTAGTTCCCTTTGATGGACAGCCAGCCAGCCAGTTAGCTATAAAAACCCTCTTGGTCTGTTCTCTGCTTGCTTTACCTGTAAAGGGCTAACAAGCCCATAGGTAAAAGAAAAGGAGTGGGCACCTGACCAAAAGAGCCAATGGGAAGGCTAAAACTTTTTAAAGTTGGGAGAGAAACTTTCCCTTTATCTGTTGTTCTCTGGGCTGCACGGACATGGAGCAGTAATGCTGTAACCAGCTTTAAGCCAGGTATGATTATAGATTATCAATTCATACCTCGAACCTACTTATCTGGAGTCTCAGATATGTAAGTAAAATTAGGGAATGTCTAAAAAGACATGATTAGTGTTATTTCTTATTGGCTTGTGGACTCCTCTGTACTAACCCCAGATGTTTTTAGTTTGCTTGTAACCTTTAAGCTGAACCCCCAAGAAAGCTATTTTGGGTGCTTGGTTTTTGGAATGGCTCTTTTAAAATCTAGCAAAAGCCTAAATTCCAGATGTATTCTCTTTCTTTTTGTTTTTAATAATAATTATCTTTTTTAGGAACAGGATTGGATTTTTTGTGTCCTCAGAGGTTTGTGCATATGCTGTTTGATTAGCTGGTGGCAACAGCTAATTTCCTTTGTTTTCTCTCTCAGCTCTTCCCCTGGAGGGGAGGGGGGTGAAAGGGCTGAGGGTACCCCACAGGAAGGAATTCCCAAGTGCTCCTTCCTGGGTCCACGGGTGTTTTTTTTTTTTTTTTTTTGCATTTGGGTGGTGGCAGCATTTACCAAGCCAAGGTCAGAGAAAAGCTATAACCTTGGGAGTTTAATACAAGCCTGGAGTGGCTAGTATTAATTTTTAGAATCCTTCCGGGCCCCCACCTTCTGCACTCGGAATGACAGAGTGGGGATTCAGCCTTGACATGCTGTATCAACCCTCTCACAAAATGGCTGTTGACCTGCAGACAGACAGAGTCTTCTTAAACATTTAAAATTGCTGTACACAGGAAATGAAATCTTTAGTTACATAGCTGACATATGCCAGATCAGTCCCATGAACACAATGGAATTATTTATTAGGGAGGAATTCGACATTGTACTTTGATAAAAAGTCTGTTTGTTTAATATTCTTTTACTTAACACAATATTATCACTAAGCAGGATTCCATCGAGAGGGGAGGGCTGCACAAGAAGACCTAAATGATTCTATCAACTCTTTCTCATAGTTGTACAGTATCATGTCAGTTTCTGTTGAGTAAAATGTTTAAAATAAAGTATTCTACTATAGAAAAAAGTGAGAAAAGAATTCAGAGCACTATTTTAACACACTTCTATAAACAGACCAGTTAATGCTGAGTGGTAGTATAATACATTTGTTTCCACTCTTGAAGAATTGGTTTGCTGCACGTAGGCTCCACCACACATTCTAGACCATTACCTTGTTAGTGGGAATACATGTATTAAATAGCTGCCACAGCTCCAGTATACCCTATTTATATATTATATAAAATACATTCTGGGCTGTGGTGGTTTGAATGGTGGTTTGAAACCCAAGAAGTCATTAACCTAATCCACAACATAACATGATATAAATCATATAAGGTGTCATGCATTTTTAAAGGGAGTATTATTTTTGAGCAAATCGAGATAGGGCTATTTGACATGAATTTCTTGAAGGTGATGGGAGTGTTATGACCCAGGAAATGTGTTGCGTTTATTGCTGTGACTCAGAATGTCATGAAGTCAAAAACAAAAATGGAAGATCCAAAGCAACAATTAAAAAAAAAAAGGTAGTCTCAAGTGCCAGGAATTTCTTTGTCTAGCTATAGATTTGGCTGTGCTGAAATGGACATTCATGACCTTGACTATTAATATAAATTCAGGGAGGCACTTCAAAGAGGACATACACAAAACAGTATTTCTTCGTCAGCAAGGAAAAATGTATTTAAGGATGGCAGTCCTGGAATGATAGGGATTTTTTTTCTTGAGTAAATAATGAGAAAGGGAAAATTTGTCAAGTGGTTATTTAAGGTAGAGTTCACTTGAATCATTCTCTATCATCACATCTATTCAGATCATATCTTGGAAATATACTTGGTCACAGATGTTATAGAACTGTAGGGTTGGACGGGACCTCGAGAGGTCATCAAGTCCAGCCACTTGACCTGTGTCAGAACCAAGTAAACCTGGGCCAGCCCTGACAGATATTTGTCCAATCTGTGTTTTTAAAAAACTCTCATGATGGGAATTCCCTAAGAAGCCTATTCCAGAGTTTAACTGCCATTATACTTAGAAAGGGTTTCCTGATATCCTACCTAAATCTCCCTTGCCGCAGAGTCAGCCAATTACTTCTTGTCCTACATTCAGTGGGCATGAAGAACAATTGATCACCATCCTTTTTGAGCATATTTGAAGATGTTATTGGATTTCCTTTCCCCGTCCCCCCCCCAGTCTTCTCAAAGCTCAACAAGCCCAGTTTTTTTAACCTTTCCTCATAAGTCAGCTTTTCTAAACCATTTATCATTTTTGTTGCTCTCTTCTGGACTTTCTCCAATTTGTCCACAAGTTTGCTAAAAGGTGTGTGGGACTCATAACTGGCAACAGTATTCCACATGATGCCTCCAGGTGAGTAGAGCAGAACAATTACCCACTGTGTCTTACACACAACACTCCTGTTAATACACCTCAGAATGATATGTCTTTCTTTTTACAACTGCATTACATTGTTCATTTATTCAATTTGTGATCCTCTATAACACCCAGATCCTTTTCAGAAGCAGAACTGCCTAGCCAGTTATTCCTCATTTTGTAGTTGTGCTTTTGATTTTTCTTTCCTAAGTGAGGTACTTTGCAGTTATCTTGATTTAATTTCACCTTGTTGAATTCAGACCAGTTATCCAATTTGTCAAGATAATTTTGAATTCTAATCATGTCCTGCAAACTCCTCCCAGCTTGATGTAATTTGCAAATTTTATGAGCACACTTTCCGCTCCATTATCCAAGTCATTAAAGAAAATATTGAATATCGGACCCAGTATTGACCCCTGCAGAAACCCACTAGATACTCCCTCGCAGTTTGACAGTGACCCATTGATAACTACTCTTTGAGTATGGTCTTTCAAACAGTTGTGCACCCACCTCATAGTAATTTAATCTAGACCACATTTCCCTCATTTGCTTATGAGATTGTGATGTGGGACTGTGTCAAAAGACTTACTAAAATCCAGATATATCACATCCACTACTTCCCCCTTATCCTCTAGGCCAGTAACCGTGTCAAAGAAGGAAATTAGGTTGGTTTGGCATGATTTGTTCTTGAGAAATCCATGCTGGCTATTCCTTATAGCCCTATTATTATCCAGGTACTTACAAATTGATTGTTAAATAATTAATTCCAGTATCTTTCCAAATATTGAAGTTAGGCAGAGTAGTCTATGATATGACTGAGTAGTAATGCTTGAAGTTACAGTTCATATAAGGCCTGATCCAAAGCCCATTGAAACTAATGGGTTTCTTTCAAACTATTTCCGTGCACTTAGATCAGATTTATAGGCTCTAATTCTACAAACACTTATGTATGTACTTATTCACATGAGTAAAGTTAAGCATGTAACGTGCAGGATTGGGGCCGAAGTAGATAAAAAGTGTGGCTCCTAAACTATGTTCAGGCTCTGTGAGGCACAATGTGTGCAACTCCAACAAAAGCCTAGAAGAAATGTTCTCCAGACTCCCCTCAGATTTTTCTGCTACGAAAAATCTGTGACAGAGATGGCAAAGTGTTGGCTTTGATCAAATCTGGGAAGTCTGACAGAAATGTCATCAAAGTCTCTGTGCAGTTGTGTAAAAAGAAGCAAACTAAAATACATTTGTTCTATATTATATGTAATTTTGCAACTACTACACTGCACACCCTCGCTCAGCACTGTAAACAATAAAAAGGTTGGCAGTCAATTGTGTGTGGTAATACTAAGAAAGAACAATGGATGGTAGTTCAGGTGACAGTATTGGGGGAGATAAAAATCTAGATAGATAAACCGGTCCTTCAAAAATAGGTCTGCTTCATACAGAACAGTACAATTTAGACCATCTGTGTGCCTAATCATCCTGTTCATCTGTGGTTTTTAGAGTTAGGCAAATCAGTTCAGGTAAAATAATAATGGACCTAAGGTTCCACTCAAACTGATTTTTTTGCATTATTTTTATAACTCTTCACATCCTATCTCTGGCTTATTTTGATGAAGTACCAAGAGAAAATTTGCTTTCACGTTATTCCAGTCCTAACTAAGCAAGAAACACTGGAGATATTGCTTCTCTTCCGATCTCCAGGCCACTTTTACATGGTTAAGATGTTCACGTAGTTAGGACTTATTCTAACTTTTGGGTGCTCAATTAAATGAAACCTATGAACTTTTTTTAGGTCCATAAATCGTTACTTTAGAAATTTTTGCTTTGTTCCATGAAGCAGTCAAATGCTTTCATGTATCTATTCACCTCATTTTGAGAAATTTTGCAACCATATGCAGACCACTAAGAACAATCAAATCTGAGCAGTCCTTAGCAGATGTGGACACTTTGGTCCACAGTATTATTTCTGTCAAGAGAGTGTAAGTCATATATTTTAGGCACCTACAAGAGAGATCATCTGTTCCAGCAAATCACTGCTCACTCCAAAATGCCCTTCAAAATTGTTGGCTTTTTATAATACTCACTTGTTTCATGGCTTTTTCTGTGTGTGTCACATAGCATTAAAATGGATGCTTAGTTCTTTTTCATACATTTCCCTTTTTGTGACTTCAGTGAAAACATGCCTATGAGGTGCTAAAACAGGGGGGTAGAGATGAGATGGGGTGTTTACATCATTCTTGGTTGGAAAAGAAAACTTCATTAGTTTGAGAATCCATTGCAAATTTTTATTTCCAAAATGGTAGAGCTATTGGGGAAAAAAGAGTAGTAATTTACAAAGAGGAAGTCAGTCAAAATAATTTTAATTTTACTAGCTTACCCATTTGAATTTCAGCTGATGGCCAGAAAACCCAGACTAAAGATAGTGCATACCACACAGAGCAGCTATTTACAGTAGGTTGCTCTTAACTGCAGCTTTTAATACTTTTCTCTTGTAAGGAGCACATGTCTACTTGGCTGATTTTTGTGAGCCTTTCATTTATGCAGTAGGTCATCCTCCCAGCCAAGCTTTCTGCTGGCCCCAGCGCCCTGAAGGAATATTTCATTGTGTGATTGGACCCTGTACTCTACCTCTCTTCCTTACTGGCCCAATTAGCTTTATGCTACATAGTTGTCACCAGGCTAACTACCTTGGAGCCATCAGATAAAAGCTTCCCTTCCCAAGCTATTCTATTCATCAGGAATCCAGCAAAACCAAGGTTTGTATAACCTCCTATGAGGAACCCTCCGACTCAATTGATTTTTGGTCCCTAATGAACCATAGGCTGATTGACAATTATTCATCTTGCTGAGCCATATGGGACTTTTAAAGCTAGGGTGCTTGGGACCTTGTAAAACTATATGCCTTCCAATTTAATATTAGCTGTAGTTTTGACACAAGAAGGATTATAACAATAACATTGTTAAACATCAACCTGAATAGTCCTACAATGGCAAAAGTCACTTTTCAAAACTCTCAAGCTCTCTGTTGTTTGTCTGCAGATAAACATGCAACAGTGAGGTTTAACAATTTGGTACATTTACCAAAAAAAAAAAGTTACAAACCTTCTGAAAAATGCTGCTGCTGTATTCTACATTAATAGCGCAAAACAGTGCAATAATGCTAGTGTAAGCTGTGGTGTTTTGGGGTATTACTTAGATGGATAAAATTGAAAAGAAACAAGAAAGTGTGATTTTATTGCATTACAACTACAATGAAGCGCTTCAGAAACCTCAGTTAGTGCTGTTCGGAAGAGGTTTGCAATACTAAATACTTGAAATCTCAGCACTGATAAGGATAGCAGCTGCAAATTGGAATATTTAAACACACTAATAATTAGACAGACTAGGATTGAAATCCTGAGGGTCCATCAGACTACTTCAGGGGACATAAATTAAGTAACTTTGTTTGCAAAGTGTAGATGGTGTGTGTTGGTACCTGAAGACATTCAGTGCCGCCCAGAGGATTGAGGGGGCCTGGGGCAAAGAAATTTCTGGGGCCTCTTCCATACAAAAAAGTTGCAATACTATAGTATTCTGCAGGGCCCGGGGACCTGGGGCAAATTGCCCCACTTGTCCCCGCCCCCCTCTCTGGGTGGCCCTGAAGACATTGCTGGAAAAATGGCTGCCTGTAATGAACTTTAAGTAGTCTCACTGATTGTTCACAACCATAACAGGGTTAAATAGAACACAGAGGCACAAAACAGAAACAAAAACATTTTAAACTAGCCAGTAGCGTCCATGCAAATGATATCCCTCCCAGTTTAAACAACTGGCATGAGGAGTGCTCTGTGACTGGATCACCAAAGGCACAGTTACAACTGTAAATATGGGATTTGTTGTTATAGTTGTGTTCTACAAAACGTATAGATTGTATGAGGGAAGGACAAACTGATTTGGAGAAAATGAGAACCAGCCAAAAACTCTGCCCAAAGTTCAACCAAGTCGTGTTTGAGTTTTGAAAAGATTCATTAGGTTTTTATTTTTTGTTTTGTTTTTTATTTTTTATTTTCACATCATTCTTTTTAATTTTCATGAACCTTCTCACTTCTCTGTTCTGATTGGTACCAGACTCAGAAGTGCTGAAATAGCAAGAGAGAGACTTTTTTTTTCAGAAGTAGGAAGTAGTGGAAATCAGGTGTGATCAATTATTCTTATGAGATTTCCAGCCCAGTTCCGAAAAGTGCTTGTTATTCGGATAAGCTTCAAAACTTTGTTGCTTCTCTGGCCCCTATCGTTAAACTTTTTGAAGTGTACCAAATACTGATTTTTGCTAAGGCTAGTTTGGTGCTGGACCCGGAGGTGCTAATATAGCAATTGCCATTAAAGTGGTCACTTATTTGCTCCCTACTGTTCCCAGAAGATATTCTGTGTCATCAGATATGAGTAGCCTGCATCCAGAAGGACATGGTGTCTAGCACTTTGTTTCTGAGAACATCCATCCAGCAGTCTTGGTCTGTACAGGGTGTAAATATGTTGTCAAATCTTACCTTCAGATATGGATCAAACTGTGTTGCAAACATAATTTTCTCTTCGAACACTCCAGTGATTCTGAAATGGAAAAGATTTTAGAAGCCAGTTTTTCACTGGTGAGCCTGGTTTTCTTTGGTTTCAGAAACACTTTACATTTTTTTCTATTAAGAGATACAGGAAAGTGACAATATAACATCCTTCATGTTATCAGTGCTGATTTACTGTCTGACTGATTCTGATGAGCAGTAATAAGAGGGGTGGCATAGCCCAGAATATTTGGAATACCAAGTGCCAGATTTTTAAAGGTATTTAGGTGCCTAGATATTCAGATAGGTTCTTAGCAGGATTTATAAAAGCACTTAAGTGCCTAATTCTTATTGATTTCAATGAGAGCTAGTTACCTAGGCACTTTTTGGAAATGCCACTAGACATCTATCTGCATCTTTAGATCTCTATGTACCTTTAAAAAAATCTGGCCCTCAAGTGTGAACTGACCTCTGTATGGTAAGTGGCCTGTCTTTTTGCATGGTCTTAAGGACCAGTTTTCCTTTCAAGTTATGATATCTCACAAACCATCAGGATAGAAACTAATGCTATACACTAGTAGAAGGCTAGTTTCTGAGCTTTTGAAATATGTAAAACAGTGGTTTCTATCTGTGGGTTTCCATAAGATTTCAATCCCTGAAATCATGTTGTTCAAATTATTCTCTTGTATGTTACTATATCATGTGCTTTCAGAGTAGTAATCTGACCTCTGATTGAGCCAGTCCACCTTTGCAGCCAGAGTCCAGTGAGTGGAAATTAGGATAGCTTATGCCTATTGATCCTGTGCTTAAGAACATAGGCTATGGTTTGAGATGGCTATGATGCCTTTAGCTTCTGTTGGAATATGCTGAGGCAGCTGGTAGAATTTGAAGTAGTGAAATGAAATATGTACCTAATGCATGTTTCAGAAATAACATCTGTTATTGTCAGTCTAATTCTTGGCCCCCTGTAAGGTCACTTTGCACCAGTCCAAGGGTGCTTAACACTTCACTAAAAGGGCAATTGGGGATTCCACTGGCATTAGAAAATCCTTGGGTGACATAAAGCTGGGTTTATTCCACTCAGTGTAAGGAGAAGGAAGGAAAAGACAAAGCTGGAGTGCACAGTGCTCCAGCAGGATGTGTTCCTGCTGATATAAATTAGAGCAGCCCTAAGGCTGTTCTAATATACACAAGGAGGCACATCAATTTCTGGTCGGCCCCAGGATTAAAGGTGACATGGCTTCTCTTTCCCCTTCCCACTGTTCTTCTTAGGCTTACATGAAGATTGAGCTCTATATAATACGTAGTTTAGGATTTTTGAGTTTATGTTTGGGAGATCTAGAACTTTGCTTTCAGTGAAACTTGTGACAGAGTGCTGAAATAGAATCCATGTGCAGTGTAGAAGCAGACATAACTTTCAAACTGCAACCCACACATCTATTTTTCTTCTTTTTATTGTTTAGACTCCCTTTTTGTTAAGGATGTTCATCTTTGCTATCAGTGCAGGATGTTGCAGTGTACTGGAAATGAAATACATGTCCAATATGCCTAACTTTCAGAACAACAAATTTATTTTCTTCCCTCTGGTATGTGAGAAGAATAAGTAATTATTTTATGGGATTGCTATCTCAAGATGTGAATGAAATGAATATTCCCTGCCCAGTGAACAGAGATTTGCAATCACAAAAATGTGCACAGACTTTGGCCCTTCACTTATGAAGATGTGGCCTATAGTGTCGAGTTGGAAAAACCCATTATCAAACTGCTTGTCTTAAGCCACCCACACCCTGTTTCTCTTTTTATCTCGTTTTTCTCATTTTAGTTGCAGACTTGCTGACCCCATGCACTCAAAAATCATGAATCGGGCCTCCCGATCATGAGATTTACCTAAAAATCAGGAGATTAATTTGATGATTAAAAATACAGTTTGAGTTCTTCTAATAAACCTGCAGTTTTTGAACTTTTAGGTTACACTCAGGTCATGTTGTTTTTCTTCACAACCATGAGGGCTGGACACTTACTTTCTTTTTATAGTATAATAAATTAAAAATATAACTAAAATATTCCTAATACATTTCTAAAATGATTTCACTTTCATATTTTTGGCCACTACTATTCACTCCTATTTCTTTAAAAACAAACTCTATAGTTCAGTCCCTTCCCTTTCTGAACTTGGCTATTTTTGTGCTAATATGCCTGGGTTTTTTTCCCCTTCAAAGAGAGAAGGAATCAGAAGAGTACCACAGAAGTACAGTTTTAAGAAATTAACAAGAATGAATTAGTTTAATTCTCTTTCACGGTATGTAACATACCTCTCTGTGTGACCTCTTTTAAGACTGAGACCCTTTTGAACTTACTCTGAAACCCTGCCTACTAGGTTAAAGTAAAGTTAATGGGCATGAATCCTAGGTAAGAAAGGTTACCTGTCCCTTAAAGTTCAACTAATAATAGGAGACACCTCTGGAACTGATAACATCTGAGGGAAGAAACATCTGAGCATTTGCATGTTAAATGTGGCTTGATTCTATGTTGACTTCCACTAGAATTACTGGTCTTTTATGTAGATATTTCCTACAAGGCTCAAGAAAGTGGACAGTAGAGTCAGCCTTCAGCAAAAGCCATGTACAGCCAAGTATAGTATCTCTCTCATTCTCCTGACACTTGATGCATTATTCATATTTTTTTTCTTCTTGGTCCAAAGGAAAAGCAAAGTTATTTGAACGGTAAAGCCAACAACATTTTCTTAAGACAGAAATATACTACACTGCTTTGACCTTTTCAACATTCTATATTTTGATTGGCTGGCTTTGGCTATTCCATCTCTTCAATTCCAGTCATTCAAGACTGTAAACATGGTGATCTAGAATAGTCAGCCAATCAAATTATAGAATATTGAAAAGGTCAAGGCAGTGCAAAATGCTACTATGATTTACATAACCTATGAAGCATTGTAATTCTAATAGCTCATTCTCATGACAAGGATTGGAATAAGAACATAAAATGGCAAACATGAATCCACTTTCCTGACAACAATAGTTATAAGGATAGAAGATAGTACAGATTTAACCTTTCCTTAGCTCTAATAGCCTGAGAACATCTTTTCAGTAAAGATGGGTCAAGATGGGATATATATGTTCTTTATATCCAGACACAGGGCCATCTCCAACTTGTGTATAGATGTATATTTTTTTTAAAAAGACAACATCAAAAAACAGTTGTCTAGTGAAAAATAAACTCCATTTGCTTTGGATGCTATTGTTTTCATTATTTTTCTGAAGAGGTATTGGGCGTGGGGAAGGAGGCATTTTAGCAACCCTCATGATAGACTTATTATAACTATGAGATCATTTGGGTAAGACTTGACTGGCTGGTGTTGTTACTCATAGATAAAACATTCTCATTAGAGGAGCTACACCTGTGCAATGGGCTTCCAGAGGTGATACGATTTATCCACAGATTCTGACCACAGTTGGGGCCTGCTCCTTGACAAAGCTTTCCCCTCTGTGAGCCAGTTTATTACATTCAGAAATACTCCTAATCTTGTTGTTCAGTGACTTTTCTCTTTAGAGTTACAAAATAAACACAATCAAGAGTTTTATCAACATTTATTTATTTTTTTAATTTTTGACACGTACCTATTCAAAATTTCTAGTGCATGTACACAGGAACCATATATTAGCAGAAGTGAAATTATTGTCAACTAAAGGAATAAACAAAGTCACCCCAAAATACCATCATACCAAAACCTCTGTTCACCCTTAATTCAATGCCCCTCCCCCAATAAAGGCTTCTGCAAATACATAGGCCTCACATCATGTCCTGAAGATCATGAAAAAGGGGTGCTTTCCCCAACTACAGTGACCTATCAGATACTTGAAAAAATATTCTGGAACTGATCATCTGTGGCCTCTCCTACAAAGAAACAAGGTTATATTAATTTTAGAAACATCTGAGCTCTAGGCACTGGCTTTCATTGGCTAAGATATTAATATTTTATGTGAGCCGAAAGCATGCTCAATTAAAGTAAGATAAGAAACATCCACAAGTATATTCAAAGAGAAGTATTAGAATTTTAGACTCTACGGTACATTCATATGCCAAAAAAAGGCACTGGAATAACATTAACAGTCTGGTAAATAAATAAATAAGCCTGAAATATCAATCTTAGGGTTCAGTCAAGCGCTGTGGCATGCAAGCAAACCTTGCCACAAATCCTTTAAAATAATTACCAGACATGAATGCACAAAGACAATAGCGGATTCACAAATCAGTCACTGAGGGAACATTTTTTAGTCCAAATTTTTCCGATTTTAACTAGTTTTCCTCCTTGTAGCATAGAAAAGTTAACAGGTCACTGTAAACTTGTAAGTCAATAGATCTAAAGTACTTATATGGCTCACATTACTGTAATATCTGAGCACCTTATAAATGTTGTTGTATTTCTCCTCACAACCTCCCTGTGATGTAAGGAAGTATTTTTATCCACATTTTGTGGTTGGGGAGCTGAGGCACTAAAAGGCTAAAGGTCAGATCATTAAAGGTGCCTAAAGATGGATTTCAGTGTGAATTGTATGCCTGTGTTCTTTTGAAAACCCCACGATTTATCCACAGAGTCTGTGGATAAACCTTGTGGGGTTTTCAAAAGAACACAGGCACATAATTCACACTGAAATCAATCCCACTTGGTGCTTATTTGAATCTTTAGGTGCCTAAATATCTTTAAAGATTTGGCCTTAGGTGACTTTTCCAAGATCACATATGGGCTCTGGTAAAGAGCAGGGATTTTATCTCAGGGCTCCTGGGTCTAATGCTTGTGTCCTAACCACTGTATGATCCTTTCTGTATCTTTATTACTTATGGTTTCCCAAACCTTTTATTCACTCTACCCCCTCCATCATCAACAAGGTCTTCTTTTATACTGGACCTATGCATATTTGTGTGTGTGTGTGTGTGTATACACAGACACACATGAAAGGTAAATATTTATCTCTCAAATCCTAATAATTTTCCAACTCTAAAATTTTAAAAGATCCATATTATGGATAGGAATAAATGGTCAGATTTTACAATGGACAGGAGTAAATAGCAGACTCCCAAGGATTTGTACTGTTTCAACATATTCTTAAATGGTCTGGAAAAGGGGGTGCACAGTGAGGTGGTAAAATTTGCAGATGATACAAAATTACTCAGAATAATTGTCCAAAGCTGACTGTGAAGAATTGCAAAGGAATCTCACAAAATTGGATGACTGGGCAACAAAATGGAATCTGAAATTCAGTGGTCATAAGTGCAAATTTTTCTATATTGGAAAAATAATCCCAACTATAGAGGGGGTTTAAATGAGTTGTTACCACTCCAGAAAGTGATCTTGGAGTCATCGTGGATAGTTTTCTGACAACATCTGCTCACTGTGCACTGACAGTCAAAAAAGCTATGTTAGGAACCATTAGGAAAGGGATAAATAATAAAACAGAAAATATCATAATGTCATTATATAAATCCATGGTATTGAATAATTTGAATTCTGCATGCACTTCTAATTGCCCCATCTTAAAAAAGAAATATTAGAATTGCAAAAGGTACAGAAAAGGGCAACAAAAATACTTAATGGTATAGAACAGCTTTCATAGGAGGAGAGAGACAAAAGACTGGGACTGTTCAGCTTAGAAAAGAGATGACTTAAGAGGGGTATATGAGAGGTTTATAAAAACATGAATGATATGGAGAAAGTGAACAGGGAAGTGTCATTTACCCCTTCACATAGAACAAGAACTATGAGTCACCTGATAAAATTAATAGGCTGACAGTTTAAAACAAACAGAAGGAAGTACTTCACACAACTCAGAATCAAACTATGGAACGTATTGCCATGGCATATTGTGTATGCTAAATGTATATATAGGTTCAAAAATAGAATTAGATAAGTTAATGGAAGATAGGTCCATCAATAGCTATTAGCCAAGATGGTCAGGGTGCAACCCCATGCTTCATATGTCCCTAACCTCCAACTTCTAGAAGACCTGTTCTGTGCATTCTTTCTGAAGCATCTGGCACTGTCCACTATCAGAAGACAGGATACTATGGATACATGGACCATTGGTCTGACCCAGGATGGCTGTTCTTATGTTCTGAGCCACAAAATCTCTAACATGGGTCTACTATTGATACACATAATGGATCCCATCCTGCATTCTGTCAGGCATAGTTTATCACATATATTTTAAGCCAATTCTGAGCCAAGTGCCTGACCTGAGTAGTTGGGGGGGGGAGTTCTGAACGAATGTATCACAGGACTGAAGTATCCCCAATGGGACTTTTTGCAGACCCCCATGGGGGTAGAATGGGAGGAGTTGTCCCCCAACCCCTGGTCTTCCCCCATCCTGCCCATGTTGTGTCCCTAACACCATAGTATGCTTCTGCAATTGAAGCTGTAAATTATACACTAATCACCAAAGTAATGACATTTTTTAAATGAAAGGAGTCTTTGAGTCCTAAGCCTAAAATAAATCTGTAACCATCCAAGTATTTTTCTTTGTATAGTCCTCTAACCTAAATAAATCCAAAGATTTTTCTTTTCTTTTTAATGCAAAGTTGTGAGCAACATCATTCTTGGGATGAATAACCATCTCTGTCACGTGTCAAAACAGAGCAAATCTGTGTGGCCCCATAACTAGAGAGGGTTGAACCACTTTAGATAAAATAAGAACCAGCCTGAGTTTTTCCCCCTTTCCAAACCCAAGCTAAACTTTTATGAGGTTTGTGAAAGTTTTGTAAACTTTTTGTGTTTGTTTTTCAAATTTGCAAATGCTTTTGCACTTTCTGGTTGTGATCTTGGTCTGGACACAGACATCTATTTGTCAGAAATTCTCACAGGAAAGCCTCTTTTCCTAAGATTTTCAACTCAGCTTCTAAAACTAACAGGTTGAGATAAGAATGAGTAAGCTCCAACTAAGTATCCAGACTTTCGTCTGCTCAGCCCATTACTGAGCCTGACTGAGCTAACATTTAATTGTTGTTAGATGTTAATGAATATCAAATATTTATTAAAAGGTATATGTTTACTAGTTACTTAATAGTGACTTGTAAGTTAACATGGAGTTAAAAATACTTTTGAACCTCATAAGAGGTCCTGGTTGAATAAAACCAAAGTTTTATTAAAATAAATCAAAATATAACCAAAATTATACAAACTGGATCACCAATCCCTAGCTAATATAGCTTCTTATAAATAAAGTTTCTTGAAACTTTCTTAATACAAATTCCTGAATCTGATGAATCTTGCATCGATTTCAGGAATTTTTTTTACAAACTCAAACTTTGGACAAAGCTGGTGAACTTGGGCAAGGTTTTGAATAAACTGTTGAGCAAATCTAGTCTGCATTTTGGGAATTTTTAACCAAATACCATGTAGTATTAATGATGCCAATTATGTTTTTATATTAGTTTTCAGTTTCATTTGAGCTACAAACTCACAAAGTAACTGAATGCATGCAAATTCATGCAAACCAAAACTAACAAGGTGAGATGGTGTATTCAGTGTCCATCACTGGCTGATTTAATCAACTGTGAATGTAAAATTGGCATTAATTGTAATGGTGAATTTACTTTATGTATTCCCTGTAGCCGACCAACCTTCAGATAGTAACAAACTCTCGATCACTAACAGCCTGAATCAATTCTGAGTAATTGATTTAGGGCTGAAAGGCTTTGTGTCCTATTACCAATCCCTCAAGCAATAGAGTCCCCAGAGAGGAAAATTATTATATTTTTCAATGTCCTGCCTGCTCCCATGAACAGAGAAAGCAGTGCAGAGGGATGATGCAACATGTATGTCTGTTCTCATGTATCAAAACAAAGCTGATAGGTCTAATTTGAGTGTGTATTTAACTAAAGACATGCCACAAGGACCTGAATAAATAAAAATATAATTTTAGTAGTTTGTGGTAGTAAAAGGAGGTGAGAAAACCCATGAAAATTTCCTGGCTCTTAAACACTATTTGGACTCTTCCTTCTTTCTTGATATTTGGTTTATATTCCAGTTACATAGGCCCAACCTGTAAAGTTCTGATTTGGATCTGAATTTCCATTAACTGTCCATCAATTATGTGTTCAAATCAAGGGTTTGTGTTCGGCTCACAATGAGTTAGCATATGAATCCAGACTTCTTCAAAGATTTCAGGAGGGTTCAGATGCAGCATTTTGAATCAGGCCTGTCTTTAATATACAATGCTACAAAGAGGAACACAACAGATTAATTCTTCATGTATCAGTAACCAAAACAAAAGAATAAAAGAAAACGTGCTAAAATAAATACATCTAAGCTGCTTGCAAGTGTCTATCACGGTTTAACCACTACTTCAGTTTCTTTGGTCTCATAGGTTATAATTTCCTGTTATCAGGGTAAGAACATTTCAAACAGCTTTTTGTAGATGATTAGGTATTTGCCGATCATTCAGGACAATTTACAAAGATAAATATATGTTAAATGGTTTTCTTGTTAAAACTGATGTAGAAGTAACTCCTCGAGGCCAGACAGTAATTACTCCTAATAACAAATTAAAGCATTACCTACTTCTTTTCCGTTTTTCATTTTGAAGGGGAAATTACCTCACAGAACTGAAGGCGCTCACAAATGTAGATTCACATTTTTCGATAAAGCCACGTCTTTAAAAAAAATGGAGAGGAAAAAATGCTCCTGGAAAGGGATAGGATGTAACCCCTTTATTTTTACAGTAATTCTGTTTTAACTTTCATTTATGTTGTCATGGTTACAGGGCTAGCTGCACCTCTGTGACCTTTGTAGTTTCTCTGAGTGCACTCCCTCAGGTGTCAGACCTTGTGCCTTTACTTATCCCAGGGTGAATTCTGCAATTCTCCCCTTTCTTAGACTGGGCTTTGGGCTACAGTAAGTATATCCATTGTAGTTACTCAGCAGGTCCAGATGATCTCAGACACCTGCAGTTCTTCCATTTGGGAGCTTGTGACCAGCGGTGTCAGACAGCCGTCTTAAAACCGGAGTTCCCAGAGCCAATAGCTCTGCCATTATCCCTGAATAGCCCTTACATGTTTGCTGCGGGCTGGCTAATTTGATCCATTCTTTCTGCTTGTTCTTCCTCACAGTCCCCCATTAAACTAAATCAGTAAATGCATACAGTAAGCATGTCAATAACCAGGTCAACATACAGTATTCATACATTATTACCAAGAGGCTCCAATTCCATTACATACCTTATAAAGATATAAATGATTCCACTCTTGTTAGAGAAGTGCTACTGAGTGGGGTGGCTAAAGGAGAGAGAGAGGCAGTGGGCTTTTTTGAACACCACCAGTAATTCTCTGCCTTGACTTGTGCATGCTAAACCCAGAACAATTAAACAACCATTCTGTGGGGCTTTTACAAGGACTTTTTAAAACTTGTTTGTTCACAATGATCCAAATCCAGCTCACTGCCAATGGGAACAGAATTCACTTACATTGGGGCTGAATTTAACCCATAGCGATTAATGAAAAAAACAGATTCTCACTGTGTTTGGGCTGCTGTGCTGTGCACCATCAGGATAAAGTGGCTCTAAAGTCAATCTAGACAGTCATAGGTGGTCACTTAAGTGTAGGGGGATGCATTGGTGGTGTAGAGCCAGTGTAATAGCTCCTCTGACCACCTCCAATAGGCAGAGAAAATAGGGGTGTGGCCAGTGAAAAAGGCATAGGGTTAAGCTTCCTTGAGCTCAACCAATCCTTGGCTGCGGGAGTGAGTTGCAGTAGCTTTCAGATTGCTATAATTTATGCCTAGGCTAGTGCACACCTAGCCCCAGATCAGGGCAACGCAAAAAAGTGACCCATTCCTTCCCAAACAAAGGTGATTTTAGCCTATCTCATTTATATTTACCATTTCATAATTTTGGAAAGAGCTGTGGATTTCATATGAATAAGACATATCTTCAGTTTCTGTCCTTTCACTTATAAAACATTCTCTATCTGAGTATTTCACTCAGTCTATCCATCTGTCTCTCCAACCATTAATAATCATGCACATCACTCATATCTGAGAACTATCATATCTATTTAGATGGACCTGTCAGACCTTTGGTACACAGGTGAGGCCAAAAGTGCTACATGCCCAGAGACCATTAAAAAAAACATATAGGGCCAGATCCTAAACTGATGTAGATCAGCGTGGCTCAATTGAAGACAATTTACAACAGCTGAAGATGTGGCCCATAATATATATGAGTTAAATTTATGTTCAAAATTATGTAACAGAGAAAAATGTTTTATTAAACTATTAATGGAAGTTCTTAAATAGCTGGGATTTTTTTCATTTGTCACAGACAGGATGTCTTTCCAAATGCAGAGTTTCTTTCATTGGTTTCATTTTGCGGTTGTCTCACCCAGTAACTGCACAAGGAGACGCTCATGGTCTAGAGATAAATGCAGAAGTTCATCCATTGAAATATGAAACAAATGTTTGGAGCATTGGTGATTTCTCACAAGTGTTGCTCAGTGCTATTTCACTCTGATTCTTTAAGTTATTGTTCTGGGTATTTTTAATTGTGTGGTGACATTTTGTTTTCTAAACTTATCTAAATGTAATGTGTAGACAAAAGATGGTGTATCATAAACTTGAGAAGCAGCAGAAATGGAGGTCAGTCCTGGGATTAAATAAACCTGGTTTGGATGGGTGGATTCAAATATTGGGGTGCTTGAATTTCAGCAAATGGATCAGGTATCCTGGGAATCATAAATTACTGATGTACCATGTCTGAAATAAGAAAAGGAGTACTTGTGGCATCTTAGAGACTAACAAATTTATTTGAGCATAAGCTTTCATGAGCTACAGCTCACTTCATTGGATGCATGCAGTGGAAAATACAGTGGGGAGATTTTATATACACAGAGAACATGAAACAATGGGTGTTACCATACACACTGTAACAAGAGTGATCAGGTAAGGTGAGCTATTACCAGCAGGAGAAAAAAAAAAAAACCTTTTGTAGTGATAATCAAGGTGGGCCATTTCCAGCAGTTGACAAGAATGTGTGAGGAACAGTGTGGGCGGGAGGAATAAACATGGGGAAATAGTTTTACTTTGTGTAATGAACATCCACTCCCAGTCTTTATTCAAACCTAATGTAATGGTGTCTAGTTTGCAAATTAATTCCAATTCAGCAGTCTCTCATTGGAGTCTGGTTTTGAAGTTTTTTGGTTGAAGAATTGCCACTTTTAGGTCTGTAATCGAGTGACCAGAGAGATTGAAGTGTTCTCCGACTGGTATTTGAACGTTATAATTCTTGACGTCTGATTTGTGTCCATTTATTCTTTTACATAGAGACTGTCTGGTTTGGCCAATGTACATGGCAGAGGGGCATTGTTGGCACATGATGGCATATATCACATTGGTAGATGTGCCGGTGAACAAGCCTCTGATAGTGTGGCTGATGTGATTAGGCCCTACGATGGTGTCCCCTGAATAGATATGTGGACACCCCTGAATAGATATGTGGACACAGTTCGCAATGGGCTTTGTTGCAAGAATAGGTTCCTGGGTTAGTGTTTTTGTTATGTGGTGTGTGGTTGCTGGTGAGTATTTGCTTCAGGTTGGGGGGCTGTCTGTAGGCAAGGACTGGCCTGTCTCCCAAGATCTGTGAGAGTGTTGGGTCATCCTTCAAGGAAGATGAGAAGTTGCTCATCACAACTCTTTTTTGGTGTCTGTCCATAAACATTATCCCTATTTTTCAGATGGGGAAACTGAGGCAAAGAGTAGTCAAGCCCAGTGTCATTAAGAAGTATGTGCCAAAGCCAGGAATCCTGCTTTCCTGACTTTCAGAAGTATGATTTAACCAGGAGATTTACCTGAAGTGAAATATGGAGTAAGTTGTCTCTCAGAAATACTAGTGTTTTGATGTTTATGTGGGATGGGCTTCCTGTATTCGGTCAGTTCCTCATGAGAAGTCAGAGGATAATCAAATACAGACTGAAGATCAAAGAGTCCAGAGGAGTGTGTGTTATGCTTGACACAATTGGGGATTTTCTCAGTTTGTCTTCAAATACACCATTTTGTTTGGGAATATCGGAGATATATGTCACTTATTATTGATAGATTTGCCTGACTTCCTGTCAAATCTATGTACATTAACAAAAATCTATTTTGTTGTTTTTGTCACAGAAATCTATACTGGCATTTTCCCCGTGGAGATTTGGCTAGTCATTGTCAGCATGAGGTGCCAGCTAGAGCTTTTACAGTTTTTATTGTGCCAGCTGCTTTCTTGGCTTAGGATCTTTTGGTTCGGATTGTAATTGGGGGCGAGACATCCGCATCCACCCCATCCTGCTCAATGGAATATGACAGGGATTTGATTTTTGATTTCTTGCTGCCATTCTTAGAACTAGTAAAAGCTGACATGCTTTTTTTTTTCCTTTGGTCTGTCCATGACAGATCAACGAGAGAGATTAAGGGCTATGAGAAATATTAAAAATGCTCAAGCCTGAGATTCTCTAAGGAGCCAGGTGACCAGTTTTAGAGCTAAGGAAAAAATTATTGGCAAACATTATGATGAATTTGAAACCAGATTTTCATTCTCCTCATTCACATGCCACGGGTATTCATTATTCATCTACTGACATTCTTGCCATAGTCATTTTGGCCTAAATTACTGTGGCTGAATACCTTCCCTCTTAAAAGTTGGGCTTTTTTTGAAATGCCCATAGCTGGGACCTCAAAATTAGAGGCATCCAAAAATCACTATCTCTAAGGTGCCACAAGTACTCCTTTTCTTTTTGCGAATACAGACTAACACGGCTGTTACTCTGAAACCTGTCATCTGACAATGTAGGCCTTTGTTAATTAGTTTTAGATTTGCAGTCAACCTTTGCTATTTTATCATGAATCCTGTGATATCTGGTGTTTTCCCTAAAGCCCCTACTGCTGGAATCAGGTTATTTATCTCACCTTGTTTTTTGTTTTGTTTTGTTTGTTTGTTTTGTAAATTATGTTTCCAGCCCTCGTGGTGGCAGAAAATGCTTGAAACCCTGAACTCGAATGGCTCCAGTACAACAGGGCAAATACAAAGAAGCCAACTTTTATTTTTACATCTCCTGATTTGTTTTGGAGCTTGACTCATTCTGAATGCTTATGGTTGGTGATCCATTTGTGTTAAGTGGATGTTGTTTTAGGTGGCAGCAGTATAACAGTCACCCAGTCAAAAGAGCAAGGCCATATATGACATTATAAATCCATGTGACAACAGGAGCAGCAGAAGAAAAAACAGCAGCATACTCCTTATCACATGGAGAGGATGTCACAGCTGATTCTTCCTTAGCAGCAGTTCCAGTGTGGGCTGGTCTGTTAAAATAGCAATGAGCATGGGGGAGAAGAGGAAAGAAGGAAAATGAGAGGGAAATAGGATTCACCTTGATCAACAGAGGAAAGGCACGAGGGCCAAAGTAAGGAGAGACTGAGAACTGAAGGGCACTGGGACCCAAATGAAAAATGAGTACATCAGGAAAAGGATTTTATTTATCCCCACACACACACCCATGCCTCACCAGGTTTGTTTCTTTTTCTGCCATCCCCTTCAGTCTCGTTGCCTTAGGCAGCCATTGCAGTAGGACCAGCCTGGAGGTCAAGTGTTTGTTTTGCTAATATTCATGATTAATTGAAATAGAATTATAAAATATTTTTGTCAGTGCTGGCACTTTCTCCGTTGCCCTCAACTTGGCTAGAATGCAGCAGCCTGCTTATTCGCTGATGTGAAGAACCCATGTGGTATTACACCCACCCTGCACATTTTCCACTGACCGCATAGAAAGAGCCAAATTGTGCTTGGGTGCTGTGTGAATAAACAGGTGATGAGGAGGCCACAGGAAGCCTGCACCCTTACAGCCTCCCCAGCACAATAGCTAGGCACTGTCTCCTTCCTGGCAACTGTGAGTAAAGGGGACGAGGAAGAGGCAGAGCCACTTTCCAGTCCTTTGCCTCGCTATTGAGCTGGGCAGGAAACAACCTATGTATCCCTCAAATACTTTTCAGAGTTTGACATTTTTTCCCATCTCAAATCAGGATAAAAAGTTGAAATCTTGACAATGTTTATGAACTGAACGTCCACCCCCCACCCCTCCCCAACCCCAGTTCAGTTTGGGTCAATCAGAATGTTTTGTTTCAATAATTTTGAAATGTTTCATTTGGGTTTCAACCTTTTTTTAGTCCAATTAAGTTTAATTCAATGAGAAAGTTGTTTTAAATCAGAAAACTGGCATTTTATGTTTAGAAAATGTCAAAATGGTTCATTTTGACAATTTTGAAACTTTGTCCCCCCACAGCATTTTTGAGTTCGGAGATTTGTTGAATCTGAACCTGTTTTGGAAATAGGCTGGTTTTGACTAATTGGTGGAAAAAATGTTTCATCGGACAATTCCTGAACGGATGTTATCCATAATGGCCAGGCATGCAGGGAGAAGATGGTGCAATCCCAAGTCTTTTACCCTTTGTACCTGGGCGCTCCAGGAAGCATTATGTTTCACAGAGACACTGGCTCCCCACTTCCCTTTATTTAGGACTGTGCCAGTTAGGGTATGACTACTTGGGGGAGAAGTTCTGCAGCAGGGCTCAGATCACCTCCTGCTTCAGGGCTCAAAATAGTAGTCTAGGCGCTCTGGCTGGAGCCTGGGCTCTGAAACCAGCAAGTGGGGAGTGTCTCTGAGCTGGGCTTTAGCCCGATTCCTGAACATCTTGACTGCTATTTTTAGCCCCTTGATATGAGCTCTGCAAGCCCGAGTCAGTTGACCAGGACTCTGACTCTCTGCCTCAGAGTTTTTTTCTTTCTTTCTTTTTTTTTTTTTTGCTGTGTAGACATACCTTTAGTTACAACTGAGCCCAAAATTACTTTAAGATGCCTTGTTGATCTTTAAATCCTTGGATTTTGAGTGTGCTAGTTCATTTAAATCACAGGCATTCTCCATTTTCTTTATTCAGTTCCAGAAAACTGCCTCTGCACTAAAAACAAGTCTGTGAAAAATGCTCATGCATCCTCTTCTACTTAGGATGATTGCATAATTAACCTGGCCTGGTATCAACCATACAAGAGTTGACTGTATCCCAAGTTCAACTGGGGAGGTTTTTACCATAAGAATGCGCCTGTCCTGAGACTAAAACACAGGTTAGATTTCCAAGTTTCAGAATATTGCTCAATGAAAAAAATATGTTGCCCATGAGAAAAAAAAATGGTGATGTAATCTATAATCAACAGCACTAGTGGGCACAAAACATTTTAGAACAAAGGTTTGCTGAGTTTGCAAGGATGTGAAAAGTGCTAAAGAGAGTCTCAGTAAAAAATCATTCCACTTAAAAAGTTAAAGTTACTAATGCTCTGACAGACAGCCCCTTGAATTCTTTCTGGGCATTCAGATATGAACATTTAATAAATATGATATTTGTCATGAACTGGAAATAACTATTAACTACAAAAGCATTTAAACTGTGCAAATCTTGGTTTGCTCTTTTTATTCACAAGTGTTTCATGCAAATCTTTTGTGTGTTTCTGTGTATGGGGGTTTGCATCCCACAAGTTTTCCTTTGATCTTGTTCAAATGAACCCAAAAACCCAATTGAGATCTCAAGTGCAAAGTATCCTGTGAATCTCAGCTGAGGCTGTTGAGGTTTGCTATGTTTATATACAAAATAATAAATTTCCAAATTTAACTCAGGTTCTCTTGAAACTTTGCTCAGGTTAGGTTGAAATGTTCCCGTACTTCAGTGAGTCTAGCTCTAGCTTCGGGTTTGTAACAACGTCTGAAAGCAGTGAAACAATGATATTTTCACTTTGCTTTAGTTTCAGCTTGGTTGCATTCTATACATAATGTTGTGTATTAGGAAACTGGGATGTCTACAGAAAAAAAAAGGAAGGGCTATTTTATTCTTCCCGCTATCTACAGGTAGAAAGAGAGGGATGATATTTATGTGAAAGCAAATATCTTTATTTTCATTCCACAGTACAAAACCTACTCATTACACAGTCTTAACTACAAAAAACAAAATGTGCACATGTGGCATGCATACCAGCATTTGAGTGGGTGGCTCACACTAAATACGTGATGTTAGCAGACAGAAGAAAATGGCTAACATGAGGATTTAAACAGGCATCATATACAGTACAAGGAGCAATAAATGACTAGTTTTGACCATGAAAAGACTATATACGGTATGTGTTCTTTAAATCTGTGCAGTCCCATTCATAAAACAAAAAAAACAGAATGCATCAAAGAGAAACTGAAACACAAGGTGTGGTGTTCCTTTCCCCACTGGACCATATTGCATTAACATTATTTTTCTCTCTACTTCAGAATGAAATTTGGTGTTGTATGTGAAAATTGGTCTAGAGGTTAGAACAAGTGACTCAGAATTGGGAGGACTCCAGGGCCCTATTCTGGCTGTAATGCAGATTCCATATGTGACTTTAAACAAGTCACTTAACTTTTGTGTGCCTCTGAGTGAAAAGCATGAGCATGTGACAGAAATAAAAGGTTCACTACTCTATTACAGGAACATTGAATTTTTTTCTAGCTGAGCCAGGTTAGATCTCGTTCTGGAATCTGACGCAAACTGAGTTCTTCACAGAATGAAATGGAATATTATTTTTCTATTCATATGTGTATTAAGTTATTGCTTTCTTTTTTAGTATAGGTGTCTGCTCTCAAAAGAAAAAAACCTTTAGCAGGCTAACAGAGAGAGTGCTAATGTGCACTCTGTTATTTTATCTGTTTCTTTATGTCACAGCTAGAGATTGGCCAAAACTGAAACTTTGAATCCAAGCCTTTATTAATTTTGTGGTCAGGGAGGGGTGATCAGTTTTGAATCCCTGGTTCTGCCCCCGCAGTTTATGTGATAAGTTTAATCTAAAACCAAGAAGGGTCTGTTTTCTGGTTTCAGTTCACACGTAGCTGAAATCTCACAAAGACCTGGAGGTCAACTCCACTGAGTGTTTTAAAAACAGTTACAACAATTTTGGCTTGTGTAGGATGTGGGCCATGCTTAACTTAATGCCTAAGGGAGCTCATGGTGATATTCAACGTGTGCTAGGAATAGGATAAAACTGGGACTCAGGATGGACAAAAAGAAAGAAGGGACACTCAAGACAAGGGGAAATGACAGCATGGAAGAGGATTTAAGCAGAGATGGAATCAAGAGAGAGGCGTATACAGGAAATGTTGCAGAGGAGGTAATCGGCAGATTTGCAGACCAAGGAAATGTGAGAGGAGAAGTAGATATGCTGCATAATGTAGCACAAACTGGCTGGGTTTATGGGGGGAGAGGGGAGAGTTTTTATCCGGTCTTAAAGTAAGATAAGGGTCATCTGATTCATACTGACCTGACTAGAACCAAACTAGGAGAGCTGGACTAGTTCCATGTGAGTCATTTTCCTGAATCCCGAGCCATTATTTTTCTTCTTAAACCAAAAAATCTACGCTGTGTTCACATGATAAGATTTTGAGACAAAGAAACAGAAGCAATGAAATTCAGAGTTAAGGTTTGGCTTGTTTACTCTTCCTTGCTTTGATATTGCAGCCTGTGCAGTATGATCACCCAGGATTTGTAGACACCCCCTGATACCCAAGAAAAATTGAGTGAATTAAGGGTTGAGCAGAAGCTATGCCTCTGAACTGCATTGCTTTTTTTGGAGTGAAGTAGTGGTAATCATATCATATAAATGCTGCAGAACCAGGTTTTGTTCAGAGAAACACCCAAATATGTGAATGCTTATATGACCATTATTTATAAACTCTCGGAACTTCATAGAATTGGCCTGGGAAATTGAAAAGGGCACATTTTCTCTTTGTGGCTCATCACTTTGCTCAAACATATAGGTGCAGAGGCACACATCGGTTCAGAAACAGCAGAAAAAATGAACCTAATGGTTTTTGCATGTCAGAAAAAATATTTTCAAGTTTCAGTTGAAAGCTTGACTTGGTTCCTATTGTAGTCGAACTGATCCACATATCTGTACAGTCATGCAGATTTTTATGGTATTAGTTTTTTAACTTTCAAAACATGATGAGTTTTAACGTATAATGAATAGTCTAATTCAATAAGATGTGTTGTCCCTGCAATCTGTGTGTTGCCATGCTGTGAGTGAGAAAGATGTGGTGATTCATAGATACTAAGGTCAGAAGGGACCATTATGATCATCTAGTCTGACCTCCTGCACAACGCAGGCCACAGAATCTCACCCACCCACTCCTGTGAAAAACCTCTCACCTATATCTGAGCTATTGAAGTCCTCAAATCGTGGTTTAAAGATTTCAAGGAGCAGAGAATCCTCCAGCAAGCGACCTGTGCCCCATGCTACAGAGGACTGGCCAGTTAGAACAAGAGGACTTGCACTGGTGGGACTGTAAACCTTCCCTCTTCCCCTACATATGATTAGGATCTATGATTAGGATGATTAAGATGATTAGGATCTGTGAGCCAGATGTTCTTCTGCCTGTGCTGGCAGTCTGTTACCACAAGCCTCCATGCTAACAACAATCTTTGGTAACTCTTGTGTAGTGCAAGGAGAGAGCCATTGGTGTCTGGACTCAATATTCAAGACTGTCCATAAGGGGATGTGGGAATCATCCTTTTCTCAGAGTACTTCCATCAATTTTTCCTTAAAACCCTGGCTAGGAATACTGGTGAATGAGCTGGGTGGTGCTAGCTGGGGGTGGTAGGTTATGGGTAATGTTGGTGGTTGGGGTGTGGATGATGGAGGGGGTTGGAGTACTGGTGGGTGGGGATTGTGATAAGAGTAAGTAGCTGGAAATGGGGCAGGAAGCAGGGGAAAGAGCAAGTTAAGTATTCCTTCCCTTATCTGAACTTGTTCCCTCAGATCATAGAAACCACCTAGTTTTGTCAGTTTTGCAGTGATCCAGGTTACCTTCCTCAGCCCCATACTGTACCTGGTATTTGTGACTGTGAGTTTGAGAATCCCTGCTATGAGAGATGAAAGCTTTTCACAGAGGACAGTGACCTAGTCTGAGGCTTGAAGTGTCTAGACACTTAGGAACCACAGGTCCAAATCCATGCAAGAGTGAAAAAAAATGAATTCCATGCAATCCACTGTGTGGGAGTTTTATGGATCAGACCTCTGAAACCAAGATCTTGTCTGCTCTGCATAGACATTAAATATCTCATTCCATTTTCGTAAAAAGGGAAGTTTGTTCCAGTATATTTGGTCAAATTTCCCCCTCCTCTGACTCATGTTGTACAAAGTTGTTGTCTGCCTTAAAGTTGCTATCCACTATAGGAATGTCAGCATTCTAGTGAAGAATCAATTCCTATATGCAAATAGGACTCAACCATATAGCCTTTACTCCCACAAAACTCCCCTTGATTTTAACAGTGGTGTTGCTGGAACATTTAAAGAGCTGGTCCATGGTTTGCAAAATGCTTTAAGACTATATGGGATAAAAAATGCTATATACAGTAAATGTGAGATATTATTAAGGAGGCTGTTCTCATTGTGTATTATGACATGTATAATTCCGTGACCATATTTTCTTCCCTCTAATCCCTTAGGACCCTGATTTTTGGAACTGATAGCAAAATGAGGGTACAGTCTTGCCACTCTTATTCATGTTTACCAGTGCTTTACTTTATCAGTCATCCCACGGAAATCAGACTGCTTGCACTGTGAGTTAATACTCAACATGTCAGCATCAAACTGTGTATGTAGGTGCAATCGTTAAAGAGTTAATAATACCACTTTACTAATGTCAATATTGGTTGTTCCTGTATTCATAGTCATAAGACAACACCTCATTTGTATGTAGTCACTAAATTAGGGTAGTTAATTGCTCCATAAAATTCTTATGATCTGCAGTGTAAGAAACGTGTTACACATTGTAATTTCTAAAACAACAAATCAGTCCTGAGGGGTACAGTCTCAACTTGATGCACAGTCATTTATAAACATATCTTTCATTACACATAGGTTTTCAAACTGTGGGGCATGCCCCTTGAGGGAGGGGGGGCATGACGAGGTCATCGGGGATATGAGGTGAGGCATGAGGCTGCTGGCCGGCCTGGTGTCCAGGACAGAGCAGAGCAGCAACAGGGAGGACACACACGGAGTACCCAAAGGTTGGTGGGGGAGGAAGATGGGGGCGGAGGAGAGAACATAGCCCCACCCAGCCCGGTCCCACCCTGTCCTGGTAGCAGCCTGCTGATTTTCCTCTCCTCCTCTCCCTGATCCCTGGGGGTTTCCTGTGTACTCTCCCCTTTGCTGTCCTGCCCTGGATACCCGGCTGGCTGCAACATGCATATTTCAAACCCTCCAGAATCTGCAGGATGGAGAGGCTTTGGGCAGGGGGGAGAGAGGGCAAGGAGCCACACTATTGTAGGCTCTTCGAAGGATGGAACCAGCCAGGGTCCTGCCACCATCCCAGGCATCGGCTGCCTGTTCACCTCGGTCAGCCTGGACAGGCAGAAGTTGTGTGTGTGTGTGAGGGGGCAGGGTCTGTTGTGTGACTCCCATGCGAAAGTGGGGGTAGCAAAAAAAACCTTGGGAATCTCTGCTTTAGCATATGCTAGAATGATATGTGTAACTCTCTTCAGCAACAAGAGGAGAATATATCCACATATGTTTATTGTATGCTTTTAGCTACCCAGAGCAATGTCAATATTTCACATGTTGAGAGTGGGGATGCAGTACGGTATATATATCTGTCATTTCTTCTTAGGTTTGGCTCCAGCAAAACTTAACTTTATTGAAAAATATTTTCAGAATACACTGATGCCCTTCAGCTCACCTTAGTTATAGTTCTTCTTTCATTCCACTTGGGAAGTGGTAGGCCAAAGCTAAAGCCAAGGTCATTATTGCTTACAATTTCTATACACACATATTTTAGTCTTTTACTTAGGGATCAGACTGAAGGGAATACTTGGAGGAAAATAACTGAGAAAATGAGTAGAGATCCATAATTTTATTTTACACAACTCACAGTAAAGCTTAAGGTTAAAGCATCAAAGGGTAGTAAAAACCCAAGATGCTTCAACAGAGGCAACTATTTGGAGGATCTAGCTCTAAAAAATGTTTATAATCCATTTGCAAAATACTTAAAAGCTTATAATTTCAAAACTGTGAGGTACATATAATACAGAGGAGATTTCTGCAAATGGGAGACTCCTGCAGAGGTGGATTTGAGCTCTCTCCTTGTTTTTAGTGTAATAAACACATTTGTTTTCAGTAGGAAATACATATTCAAAAATTATAAATGTTTTCAAAGTATCGGGGCACAGTTCTATACATGATAGATACAAAATTTGATACAGATTTGATCTGTAATTTGATCAGATACATTTGTTCACACCAGCTTTATTTGTTCACAGACTTTCTCTGTGCCCTTTGGCTAATCACTTAGGGCTTGATCTGACCCTCTTACACTGAGTAGTACATTAGTTCACAAAGAGTCGTATTGAAATCTGGGTGGCAGAATGAAGCCCTAGGTTACTTGCCAAAGAGCAACAAAATACAGCCATGGCAGAGATGGGATACAAACTGGGTCTTATGGTGCTTAAGCCTGAGCTTTAACCACATGGCCATCCTTTCTACTTTTAGGACAGCTAAGGACTGCACTTTGGGCTTTCACACATGTGCATTGACAATAAGTGTGCTTTGGGGGACAAAGTGTATTTTATTCAAATACTTGGCTGCAGACTGGGGTGCTGGAACAATTTGGATACTGGGGGTGCTGAGAGCCATTGAACCAAACTGTAAACCCTGTATATTATGGAAACCACTTCAAACCAGGAGGTGCAGTAGCACCCCTAGTTCCAGCACCTATCGCTGCAGAACCAAGTACTTAGACTGTACCTGAAAATGTATACACAGTAATGAATTGTAAACACAAGTGAAGATCCAGGACTTGGCTTTGGTCTCAAATACAGTAGATGCTGCACATACCATAATGTTTCTTGTCAAATCAGCTACTGTACATGTCTGGGCAAATAAAGCAGGTTTGAACAGATGAGAGGGTCTGCATGTCCTACATCTGAGATCTGAATAATACACATACTCCTAAAATAATTATTATAAACAAACCTTCACACATTAACCTATCAAGTTTACAAATTAATGTTCTTCTTGAAGATCGCTACGCCAGAAATTCACTGGACATTTGATTGTTGGACTAGCACCTGGAGACATTCCAGATTCCAGGCTGGCTAAATTGCTGTGATCTTTAGCTTGCCTTCATTATAGCTTCTATGATCTGTAGCTTTGTTTTATGTAGACCATATGCAGTTAAAAATAACTAGAGTTGCCTTATTTTATATATGCTTTTGTAAGCATTTCCAACTGTAAAGGGGACTTTTATAAATAACCGCCCCCCCTCCAACATGTTTTCATTTCACCTCTTCCCTTTTTATTTTTTATAGAAATGCTACAAAGGGGAACTTTTGATAACTATTACCAGCAAAGCCTAGTGTTGCAACATAGTTAACTGCTGCAGAGTTTCTATTTAAGGTTACCTGGCATAGTCAGTTCTGCCAGATGTAGTTCTGCTATTGCATAATTCGATTTGCTGACAATCTGACAATGTGCACTGCCTTAAAAAAAAAAAAGGAAATACCTAGGTGACTTTTGTCTAAATCCTACATATTCTTTTAGTTAAGATGAAATGTGAGACTGAATTTAGCCTTTAATTACATTTCCTTCTCTACCTCCAACAAACAAATTTTTATAACCTTTCCAATGAAAAAAGTCATATTTTGTGAATTACTTGCTTGGAAACTTCCCAGGAGCAAAAGTTATTTAGGAAATTTTCTATTATTTATATGAATCAAAGGCTTAGATTCTCCAGGTAGTCATCAAATTAATTGTTATTTTAAGGGAGGTTTGTATGTAGGATTTTTATTTTAAAGCTTTGATCTAAACTGCTACCTGGAAAATGGAAGCATGCTTGTGAATAAGAAAGTACAGCATAAAACAGGATCTGTCATACTGTGTTTGGGGGAGATATAATTGAGTCCTTACAATATATTAGAAACTTGAAACAGCTCAAAATCTCACTTTTATGTTATTTTTATTTTGTATAACTATCTGCGCAGTGCATGCAGCAATATAAACCAACAAGGGGAAGGGAAGAGTTCTGTATGTCTTTGGAGAAATAAAATAGTATTGCTTAAGTGAAGCATTAAAAATAAGTATTACTTAAATTATCTTCCCTAATAAGATATGTCTGTCATTTTTTCATTTAGCTTTGGCTCTGTGGAGACTGTATTGTTCCGTCAGCATTAAAATATGAAAAACCTGTCTACATTTTACCATGTGCTTAAACAAGCAAGACTAAGTATTAAATCTGTGTCCTCTGTACTTTGAGATGCATTTTTACAAGTGGAAAGTTATTCAGCTTAGATAGTTCATCCATTTTCCAGAGCATTTTAAACCTGCATAATATATTGAATGTCAAAAAGCTATAAAAATCTCTTTAACTATTGATATCTATTTGTAGATAGTAATATAAATCTTGCCATAAATTTGAATAAGCAAATGACTTTATCTAAACAAAGATTTGGTGCACTGCTGTACTATTACTGTGACATTGTTGCCATGTTACACTGAACATGAAGAGTGCTAGATTTTTTATACAGTCATAGCTTCTAAATATTACCATTGAAAGTCAATATGGGGTACTTGCTAATAAGAATATTGTAAAATGCATCCCTTATACAAACAGCTGCAAACATATTGTAGAGCTTACACACACTGTGCATGTATATAACATATGCAGTACACACGTTGTGATACACAAATATTCATATATTTGTGTGTGAATTTGGAATATAAATATAAGATAAAACAATTTGATTTATTTTTAACCATTTCAACAATCTCAGTTTTCTAGAACTGGATAACATGTTTGTGCCTATTTTGTGCTTGCTTTTGTGAACTTTTTGAGCTTGTTTGACCAAAAAATGTTGTCTATAATGGTAATTTCAAAGTCTTGTATGCACAGGAACTTTCACAGAATCCAAATTTCAAATTCACTAGCAAGCATTTGTGTCACTAGTATTTGCACACTCATCTAAACCAGTGTACAGATACAGTGCCATGTGGTCACAATTTGAATTTTCAACAGCCATGGTCAATTTATAAAGTAAATTATTAAAAAGCATATTAGTCAAAACATTTCTGAGTAATGAATAAATTAGAATGAATAATGATTAGCTCTTGGATTTTCTGTGAGCAGGGCAGATGATACAAATTGTGAATAAATTCTGAGCTGAGACTTATGCATTCTACTCTATGACTGTCATAGATCAAACATGCTTCCAGTTTCACAACACTGTCTACTGTCTTTTCCAAGAAAGCAAACTCTGGTTTTAAAATTATTTCATGTGGCAAAACTATATAGTAAAGCACAACAGAGTAAAGGAGGCTGGCAGGAAACTTTTTATCCTTTTACAGAAACTGTTTGGCTGGGCAGCTCTGTTACTGGAGAGTTTTAAATCGTTTTGCAAGTGAAGTTTCTTTGGCTCCATTTTTGGGCAGACCAAAATTCTTTCATTTCTTGTAGACACAGCTCCACTGCAGTGTTCCGTAATCACTGCACATAGGTCAAATGTCCCATGGTCCTCGAGCCCATGCTTTAAAGATCAGGATCTGTGATCCTGTTACCTTTGGGACACAGCACTCTTTGCAATGAATAAAGCAAATGGGGAATATGCATCTTCTGTACATACAAATAAATCTGTAGTTATTTATTTTTTTGCCCCTGCTCTGTCCGTTGGCACCCCACCTCCACATGCTCTTTTCCAGACAACAAACAGGAAAACCACAAGTCTTCATCAGCAAACTACGCTTTCTTCTTAAGAGCCAAGACTTGGAAACTCAGAATACCAGTCACATGCTCTAGGTCTCAATATTTAAAACAATGCTAAAACAAAGTTCTGAGAATTATTAAACTTATTCACTTAAAAATAAATTTAACTGATCCATTGGGTGGCGCTAATGTCAGAACGCAAAGCAGCTGCATGCCTGCCTGGCCAGGAGAAGGAATTAAGGACTGTCTAGACATTGATTAAGAAAGGGAGGGGGAAATGGGGCAAAAGTGTGGAGGAGTGCCAGAATCAGACAACAGGCAATATTTGCGTCACACACATTGTGTAGATGCCTGGGAGGAGTTTATCACAAAGCAGGAAAGCATGAGATCAGACAGGAATGGGATTTATTAAAAAAAGGGAATGTGATGATGGAAAAAGTCAGAGTTAGTTTTTGAAATACTTGGCTCCTGAAAAACGTAATCTCTACAAGACCTCAGATAGCTTGGATTGTGAATATCCTGCAGGCCATTCGGAGGGGCAATGCAGCACTCCACAGGCCATGAATGTTTCACAGAAAGAGTGAATACACTGCACCGCCCTTTCCTGGGGTGTAACTTCCCCTCCCCCACGGCTGGCCAACTCCACATAGTTCCACCTGTTCCTGGCTTCTCCATGCCCCCTTCAGGAAGAGCTGTATCTATCTATTTTAGGAACTTATATGGCCACATCACCATAGAGCTCACAATCTTTAGTGTGTTTATCTTACAACACCCCTCCGAGGTAGGCCAGTAGTAGTATCCCCATTTTACAGATGGAAGGCTGAGATGCAGAGAAGCTAAATAACTTACCCAAGGTCACAGAAGAAGTCTGTGGTAGAACAGGGAATTGAACCCAGCTCTTAGGCTAGTGCTCTACCTACTGGGCCATCTGTTCTCTCTATACTTGCATCCTGTTTTATGGAGGGACTAGAATTCTGCTTGCTCTTTATGAAGGCTGTGCAGTGGTTAGTGTGGGACTACTTAATCCTTCTGCTCCCACTGTGAATTTGCGTGAGGACCTAGCAGAACCAGGCCTAAAGCATTAAACCCCACATCACCTTTCTGAAGGAGATCAGGGTTGTATACATGTTTTGCAGATGGGGAAACTGAGCCATGGATTAAGTGACTTGTCTGAGGCCACACAGCAAGTCAGTGCCAAGGACAGGAATAAAATATAAACATCCTAATTCCCTGTCCTCTGGCCTAATCTCTAAACATACTCATCTTCCTTTCCTTTAGTCAGACCTATGAATCATTTCTGCTCTTCCTTTACAGTGGAAATAAAGTTTTGCAATCATACCTTAACATTTACAAAGAAAAATGCCTTTGGGGTTATTGCTGTGGGTTAGAACATGCTTATTAATACAAACCCTTGAGTAGGAGGCAGCATGGATTCACCACTGCAGGGAAAACTGACTTATGCTTCTGACACAGACCATGCTTTCAACAGCAACTCCAGGTTCCACTGCCATCCTTCAGAATGGTACAACTCACTTCCCTCCCTGCATTTGGCCTATTCTTCAGGATAATACAGAGCAAGGTGAAGCCATTGTTTTGTCTTCTCCTCGCTTCTTTCTCTATCCCCTTTAGGGTGCATGGAGGGAATATGATTGTGTCTTGCTTTTACCACAAGGATTTGGGAACGGGGAGGTTTCTTGCACCTCCTCTGCACAGACATGCGGGACCCAGGCTCAGTCTGTCCCTAATCAACGTAATACATCCCATTTATTTCTGGTCATGCTTAGTGTTAAGGCAAAGAATCCGTTTTATCTTTAAAGAATGGAAAACTGTACAAAGGGTTAAAATAAGCTAACCTTTTTTTGTTCTCAATGGCAAATGTTATTTATATTAAAGGGGAAAATCAGCAAAACCTTGCCAGATCCAGCTCACTTCTCTTTGCCAGCTAAAACACAAAGCAGAGTTACTGCATTTTTGGTACCTGCAAAACAATCTGAACATAACATTCTGTCATCCTTTGAAATGGCAAATGGAAGTCATTTAAACCAGATGAGTGATTGACTGGGGAATTACAGCACCTACAGCACAGGATATACAGTACTGTGCACCTATTTCAAGGGAAGTAGAGTGGGTGGCCGGAAGAAAGAAACTTTTTTCCTCATTTAACCTGTAATTTGACAACATCTGCAAAGAATTATCCCCAGCATTGGCATTGTAATTGTTGTATCTAACATCAATCACTGGGGAGAGAAGGTTACTTTAAATAGATGTTAGCTGCATTACAGTTTTAAAACATGAAAACAAAAAATGAAAGGAGAGAGATATGTAAATTGGAATAGAAATTAATTACTGGAAATGTAGATAACAATTTATTGTTTAAATAAGAAAGTCAACTGGCCAGTGTGCCTAACTATTTTAATTTGATCCTTTATATTTTTCTAAATGTTAAAAAAACGAGTCTCACTCTATCCCAGATTATGAAATTTGTAACCTCCATTTTCAACAGTTCAACTCTGTTCTAATTAACAAAACAAGGAAGAAATCAAGCAATTGACAGATACATTTAATTGGCAAAGGACACCAAGTGGGAAAGCTTTTCATCAAGGGTATGCCTTTAAAAACAAAGGCCCCAAAGCTGCTTCCATTGAAGTCGTTGGAAGTTTTGCTTTTGACTTCAATAGAAACATGATTAGGAGGACCAAACTAAGCAAGCTTTTGGAATTCAAACATTTTAATTCCAAGCATGCTCCAGAACTATGATTGCAACTCAGAAACCACTCAACTAAACCTGTATTCACAAGTTAAATTTGCAGCGCATGTCCAATTTTGTACTGGAATTTGATTCATAGTTGTGACTATATATCAATCAGATCTAATATTGATTTCTCTAAAATGTCATGTAAATGAAATATTTAGGTACACTATATTCAAAGCTAAATATAAAGCACAGAGCCACTTCTCACTCTGAGATCCAGATGAATGATAATGGTGACAATGGACATTTTGTTTTACCGGGGAAAGTGTTTCACTGAAAGAAATGAGAGATGCGCAGTAGTGAATTGTCCACTCTAAACCAGCAAGGTTTTGTTTGTTGTTGAATATTTTTACATTTATAAATAGGTAAAGTAGTAAAATAAGTTTGATGTGACCTTGATCGATCTATGGTGTGTGTGGTATCAACAATGAATGCATGCTGGTGCATTTCATGAAGTTGGAGATAGTAATCTATACCACACAGAAGTGTTGAGAGCTGAAGAAAGCAAATACAATTTAAATTATGTAGGGGTCTATATGCCCTCTAACATTTTTTGGCTCTTGTCCCGCAAACATTTGGCCACACATTTTACCCATCTGAATAGTCTTGCTGAACTCAATGAGTTTACTCACATGCATAAAGTTAAGCGCATGCATAACTTTTTGCAAGATCAGTGCCGTAGGCAGGTAACTTTATGCATATAAGTCATTCCATTGAGTTGAATAGGATTATTTCCATACATAAAGTTATTCAAGTGCATGTTTGAAGGACTGGGTCCCTAGTGTGCTTTCTTTGTTTTCAGTATGATCCTATGTAAGTAATACAATTGATGTGCCATTTTAAAAAGGCAGCACTAATATGTGTAGCTATCACTGCTTAGGAACATAAACCTAACACTTTCTAATGCTCATTAATTAAGGTAAATCATTATATGCACAAAATATATTTTCTGATTATTAAAAGATGCTCTTACATAGTTTTTGCATTTTTTCATATACAGATTAAATTGGTTAAAACCCATCCCAAAATGATCCAGACAGAAAACCTGGAGAGGTTAAGAAGCATACAGCATTGTAAGAGTAAAAGGAACCAAAAGTCGTCACGTTGCATAGGTGGTCTCTAGAACAAGTTTTAATTAAATTGAGTAATAAAATACTGCTGTTTATGGTGAGAAAGAACTCATAAAACTCTTGTCTGAAAGCCAGGTAATGTTTGCATTCGTGTTCATGGAGGGTATAGAATTTTGCTGTTTTCAGCTTTTATAAAATCCTTAACTTCCACCAAAAAAGACCCTTTATAATCCTATCCTTCTTTAAACATATTCCCAATAAAAGGCTCTCACAAGTCACTGCAACTAACCTGAAACAAAGGAAGAGGTCATTTTGAATAAGCTAAAAACAATGTCATCTTGTCCTGAGAGTTGAAGTGCTCCTGAAATTCTGAAATCTTTAAGGCCTGTGCCATTTTAAAAACAACAACAATAAAACTTGGTACTTGCTAATTTAGGGTGAGATCATGACATTACGAACTGCCTAGGGACAGGGGCACTATGTTGTTATGTTCATGGAGCATCCTGGGAGGGAGACTGACTGAGGTGATCAGTGTCCCTCTTGATCTTCTCACTACCCTGGGAAGGGAGTATAGAACCTGCACAATACATACTACCTGAAATGTCAGTGCAGTAATCCCATTGGTGTGTTTAGGGGACAGAGCCAGGATTTGGTCCTTTTTCCACATCCTTTTTCAGGTGGGACATGCAGCAGCTTTGGGAAGTCTGCTTCCTCTCCTACACTGCTACAAATAATGAGGTGCTGGCACAGGAATAGAAGGAGCACCCCTGTACTGCTGTGCTAACTTGGCTGGGTTTTGACCTTTAAGGGCTGCACTGAACTGGCAAGTAGCTCCCAGTGCTTGCACCCAGTCCCACTGAAGTCAGTGGAGTTCTGTGTGGCTGCAGGGGTTCACCCTTTGCAAGCTCAGTGCACGATTGGTGTATAAGTTTTTTAAAACCTTTTGTGTGTGCAATTCCTGATGTGCCTATGCATCCTGAGACATGCATAGGATTTTCCAACAGGGCTACTGGTGGTGTGCAGAAGATATGTATGTCAAGGAATGAGTGTGTGCAAAAGGGCCTGGTAGTGAATGTCAGGTCTACACATATTGTGTCTAATTTGAGAGTAGGATGGGGTGCCAGATGTAGGATGATGTAAGAGTTGTTTTTTGTAGGTTCAAACCATTTTTTGTTTCCCATAGATTTCCATGGCTGAGGGATATGAATGGTGCTTGGAGTGACATGGATGGGTAAACTGGAGTTCTTATTCATTCAAGGCACATAGTACAGGGATATTATCTGTTCACCTGCAATGTTAGAATTAACTTATTTTTTTCTCTGTTTTGTCTCAAAGTCCCCACTTCATGGACATGCTACTCTGGCCATTCCTGGGTTGATTTTCCAGCCTCGGGACACATCAACATAAAAATAGCTTATTTCTATAAGCTTAGCAAAAGTTGTTAATTGTCTAATGTCTCCCCGCCACCCCCGTTCCTTTTGATGGAACTGAGAACAACAGACTGGTGTCTGTGGGTGGGTATGTGCCTGTACATGTGCACACACACTTGCCTGCTGTCTTGTATACTGGTGTGTGCATGGGGTGGGTTGTTTTGCTCTCTTTGGTGTTTTTTTGTGAAGATTGTGAATGTTAATTAGCAAAGGTTGACTAATTTAAAATGCCTTGTGACCAGTCCTTGTATTTAAGCCATGTTCCTGCCATGAAAAGATCAGCTGAGTGATACTGTGGCTACTGCCAAGTCTGTTTGGACCATACTGAGTAGGAAAACTGGGCACAGCAAAGGCTGCCCCAGTGTTGTGCTGGCTGCTTTTTGGCACACCAATGCTCTATGTGCATGTAGTTGGCGGAGTGTGTCCACAGTACCGAGGCAACTGTTGACTTCCGGAGCGTTGCACTGTGGGTAGCTATCCCACAGTTCCCGCAGTCTCCACGCACATTTGAATTCTGGGTAGAAATCCCAGTGCCTGATGGGGCTAAAACATTGTATTCGTTTTCTCCTCCCTCCCTCCCTCTGTGAAATCAACGGCCTGCTAAACCCAGTTTTGAGTTCTATCCTTGAGGTTTTGAGTTCTATCCTTGAGGGGGCCAACTTTCAGTTTCTCGCAAAGCCACCCCCTTTGTTGATTTTAATTCCCCGTAAGTCAACCCTGTAAACCATGTCATCAGTCACCCCTCCCTCCGTCAGGGCAATGACAGACAATCGTTCTGTGCCTTTTTTCTGTGCAGACGCCATACCACGGCAAGCATGGAGCCTGCTCAGATCACTTTGTCAATTAGGAGCACATTAAACACCACACGCATTATCCAGCAGTATATGCAGCACCAGAACCTGGCAAAGCAAAACCGGGTGAGTAGGCGACGTCAGCGCGGTGACGAGAGTGATGAGGACATGGTCATAGACTTCTCTCAAAGCACAGGCCCTGGCAATGTGTGCATCATGGTGCTAATGGGGCAGGTTCATGCGGTGGAATGCCGATTCTGGGCTCGGGAAACAAGAACAGAGTGGTGGGACTGCATAGTGTTGCAGGTCTGGGATGATTCCCAGTGGCTCCGAAACTTTCGCATGTGTAAGGGCACTTTCATGGAACTTTGACTTGCTTTCTCCTGCCCTGAAACCCAATAATACCAAGATGAGAGCAGCCCTCACAGTTGAGAAGCGAGTGGCAATAGCCCTGTGGAAGCTTGCAATGCCAGACAGCTACTGGTCAGTTGGGAGTCAATTTGGAGTGGGCAAATCTACTGTGGGGGCTGCTGGGATGCAAGTAGCCAACGCAATCAAAGATCTGCTGATATCAAGGGTAGTGACCCTGGGAAATGTGCAGGTCATAGTGGATGGCTTTGCTGCAATGGGATTCCCTAACTGTGGTGGGGCCATAGATGGAACCCATATCCCTATCTTGACACCGGAGCACCAAGCCGGCGAGTACATAAACCGCAAGGGGTACTTTTCAATAGTGCTGCAAGCACTGGTGGATCACAAGGAATGTTTCACCAACATCAACATGGGATGGCCGGGAAAGGTACATGACGCTCGCATCTTCAGGAACTCTTGTCTGTTTCAAAAGCTGCAGGAAGGGACTTTATTCCCAGACCAGAAAATAACCGCTGGGGATGTTGAAATGCCTATAGTTATCCTTGGGGACCCAGCCTATCCCTTAATGCCATGGCTCATGAAGCCATACACAGGCAGCCTGGACAGTAGTCAGGAGCTGTTGAACTACAGGCTGAGCAAGTGCAGAATGGTGGTAGAATGTGCATTTGGACGTTTAAAAGCACGCTGGCACAGTTTACTGACTCGGTTAGACCTCAGCGAAGCCATTATTCCCGCTGTTATTACTGCTTGCTGTGCGCTTCACAATATCTGTGAGAGTAAGGGGGAGGTTGAGGCAAATCGCCCAGCTGCTGGTTACGCACAGCCAGACACCAGGGTGGTTAGAAGAGCACAGGAGGGCGCTGTGCGCATCAGAGAAGCTTTGAAAACCAGTTTCATGACTGGCCAGGCTATGGTGTGAAAGTTCTGTTTGTTTCTCCTTGATGAAACCCCCTGCCCCTTGGTTCACTCTACTTCCCTGTAAGCTAACCACCCTCCCATCCTCCCTTTGATCACCACTTGCAGAGGCAATAAAGTCATTGTTGCTTCACATTCATGCATTCTTTATTAATTCATAACACAAATAGGGGGATAACTACCAAGGTAGCCCAGGAGGGGTGGTGGAGGAGAGAAGCACCAGGAGAGGTGGTGGGGAAGGGAAGGACAAGGCCACACAGCACTTTAAAAGTTTAAAACTTATTTAATGCCAGCCTTCTGTTGCTTGGGCAATCCTCTGGGGTGGAGTGGCTGGGTGGCCGGAGGCCCCCCCACCGCGTTCTTGGGCGTCTGGGTGAGGAGGCTATGGAACTTGGAGAGGAGGGCGGTTGGTTACACAGGGGCTGTAGCAGTGGTCTGTGCTCCTGCTGCCTTTCCTGCAGCTCAACCATACGCTGGAGCATATTAGTTTGATCCTCCAGCAGCCTCAGCATTGAGTCCTGCCTCCTCTCATCACGCTGACACCACCTTTCAGCTTCAGCCCCCTCTTCAGCGTGCCACTTACTCTTTTCAGCCCACCACCTCTCTTCCCGGTCATTTTGTGCTTTCCTGCACTCTGACATTGTCTGCCTCCAAGCATTCATCTGTGCTCTGTCAGTCTGGGAGGACAGCATGAGCTCAGAGAACATTTCATCGCGAGTGCAGTTTTTTCGCCTTCTGATCTTCGCTAGCCTCTGGGAAGGAGAAGATCCTGTGATCCTTGAAACACATGCAGCTGGTGGAGAAAAAAAAAGGACAGTGGTATTTAAAAAGACATTTTATAGAACAATGGGTACACTCTTTCATGGAAAACTTTGCTGTTAACATTATATACATAGCGCATGTGCTTTCGTTCCAAAGTCGCATTTTGCCTCCCCCCAGCGCGTGGCTAGCACCTCCACCCTCCCCTTCCCCATGGCTAACAGTGGGGAACATTTCTGTTCAGCCACAGGCAAACAGCCCAGCAGGAACGGGCACCTCTGAATGTCCCCTTAAGAAAAGCACCCTATTTCAACCAGGTGACCATGAATGATATCACTCTCCTGAGGATAACACAGAGCAATAAAGAACGGATGTTGTTTGAATGCCAGCAAACATATACTGCAATGCTTTGTTCTACAATGATTCCCGAGTACGTGCTACTGGCCTGGAGTGCTAAAGTGTCCTACCATGGTGGATGGAATAAGGCTGCCCTCCCCAGAAACCTTTTGCAAAGGCTTTGGGAGTACATCCAGGAGAGCCGCGAATGCCAGGGCAAATTAATCCTTTCACATGCTTGCTTTTAAACCATGTATAGTATTTTAAAAGGTATACTCACCAGAGGTCCCTTCTCCGCCTGGCGGGTCCAGGAGGCAGCCTTGGGTGGGTTCAGGGGGTACTGGCTCCAGGTCCAGGGTGAGAGACAGTTCCTGGCTGTCGAGAAAACTGGTTTCTCTGCTTGCTTGTTGTGAGCTATCTACAACCTCATCATCATCATCTTCCTCGTCCCCAAAACCTGCTTCCATGTTGCCTCCATCTCCATTGAAGGAGTCAAACAACATGGCTGGTGTAGTGGTGGCTGAACCCCTTAAAATGGCATGAAGCTCATCATAGAAGCGGCATGTTTTGGGCTCTGACCCAGAGTGACCATTCGCCTCTCTGGTTTTCTGATAGGCTTGCCTCAGCTCCTCAGAGCGGTCACAATGGAGCACTCTGGGGTAGCTCCCGAAGGCCAATACCGTCTAATTGTGTCCACAGTACCCCAAATTCGAGCCAGTAAGGCCGATTTCAGTGCTAATCCCCTTGTCGGGGGTGGAGTAAGGAAAGTGATCAGGAACAGTCAGCATGGATTCAGCAAGGGTAGGTCATGCCTGACTAATCTAATCTCCTTCTATGATGAGATTACTGATTCTGTGGATGAAGGGAAAGCAGTGGATGTATTGTTTCTTGACTTTAGCAAAGTTTTTGACACGGTCTCCCACAGTATTCTTGTCAGCAAGTTAAAGAAGTATGGGCTGGATGAATGGACTATAAGGTGGGTAGAAAGTTGGCTAGATTGCCGGGCTCAACGGGTAGTGATCAATGGCTCCATGTCTAGTTGGCAGCCGGTGTCAAGTGGAGTCAGGGGTCGGTCCTGGGGCCGGTTTTGTTCAATATCTTCATAAATGATCTGGAGGATGGTGTGGATTGCACTCTCAGCAAATTTGCGGATGATACTAAACTGGGAGGAGTGGTAGATACGCTGGAGGGCAGGGATAGGATACAGAGGGACCTAGACAAATTGGAGGATTGGGCCAAAAGAAGCCTGATGAGGTTCAATAAGGATAAATGCAGGGTCCTGCACTTAGGACGGAAGAACCCAATGCACAGCTATAGACTAGGGACCGAGTGGCTAGGCAGCAGTTCTGCGGAAAAGGACCTAGGGGTTACAGTGGACGAGAAGCTGGATATGAGTCAGCAGTGTGCCCTTGTTGCCAAGAAGGCCAATGGCATTTTGGGATGTATAAGTAGGGGCATAGCGAGCAGATCGAGGGACGTGATCGTTCCCCTCTATTCGACATTGGTGAGGCCTCATCTGGAGTACTGTGTCCAGTTTTGGGCCCCACACTACAAGAAGGATGTGGATAAATTGGAGAGAGTCCAGCGAAGGGCAACAAAAATGATTAGGGGTCTGGAACGCATGACTTACGAGGAGAGGCTGAGGGAACTGGGATTGCTTAGTCTGCAGAAGAGAAGAATGAGGGGGGATTTGATAGCTGCTTTCAACTACCTGAGAGGTGGTTCCAGAGAGGATGGTTCTAGACTATTCTCAGTGGTAGAAGAGGACAGGACAAGGAGTAATGGTCTCAAGTTGCAGTGGGGGAGGTTTAGGTTGGATATTAGGAAAAACTTTTTCACTAGGAGGGTGGTGAAACACTGGAATGCATTACCTAGGGAGGTGGTAGAATCTCCTTCCTTGGAAGTTTTTAAGGTCAGGCTTGACAAAGCCCTGGCTGGGATGATTTGATTGGGGATTGGTCCTGCTTTGAGCAGGGGGTTGGACTAGATGACCTCCTGAGGTCCCTTCCAACCCTGATATTCTATGATTCTATGATTCTATGAAATCCACCCACCGAAATCCATTCCTGGGGTTCAATTTGATCCCCCACTGCTTTCATTTTCAATTACACTGATCTCTTTGGACCAGACTCAGCCACCCTTATTCATGATGATTAGTACCTCAAGCAGTCCCATTTGCAATCATCAGGGCTTCTGGAGGGGAGAGGTATTACACAATGTGAGTAGAGGGTGGCAGAACCTGGCCCTTCATCCCTCTCACTTATCCAACTAATTCATCATCATTCTTTATGGTTCCAATCCACCCCGCCCCCAAATAAAATCACATATTCGGATGCATGATCTCACTCTGAATATAACATTTCAGCCCAGCTGCATGACTGGGTCCCACTTTTCCAAAACTGTAATTTCCCCGCCAGCTCAGAGGCGGGTTCTATTTTTTCTTTTTTTTCGGTCTCATCACCATCTTGGCTACACTAATGGACACAATGAGGCATGTCATGAAAGCAGACACTACCAGGCCAAGAGAAGAAATTATATGACCTTTGTGAGGCCAGTTCTCCTGAGCTCACCAGAGGGGAGTCCAGTCCACTAATCACTGCAGGTCTATTTACAAGTTTGGAGAGCTTTCAAACTTTGAAGAACTCACAAAGTTTATTTCAGGTATGTGTATTTTCAGTTGAATTTGAATGTAGCTGCATCAGAGAAGAAAATGAAAATACTACCATGTAAACAGAGAGTAGTATTTTACCCATATATCTCCCTTTTTGAGTGCATGGGCACATGAAGAGTGAACAATTCTCAGATATATAGCCCACCTAGGTAAAGCACTTTCAAATGTACTTCATTTATTTATTTTAGACTGTTTTTGGCTCAAAATCATCAAAAATTACTGTCTCTAGTTTCATTCTGCCCTTTTGAAATTGTCCAGATTTTGCGCTAAGAGTCTAAAGCCACAGCAAAGAGCTAGGCCAAGAGGGAAAGCTTTTGAAGAGTTCCCACAGCTGTGAAAACACAGGCCTCAGGCTGTGTGTAGAGTTACTTCAAACAGCTGCTTCAGGTGACTAAACACCTTGAGTCTCATTCATCAAGTGTTGTTTATACTGGCTGACAGACCAGACTTGGAGAATTAAGTCTGAGAAAAAAAAGATGTACTATATACCAAGTATGGGAAAGGAACTGAGTTCCTTTAAAAAAAAAAAAGAATCAATTTAAAATAAAACAGACCAGGGCTAATTTTATTTTATGTTAATAAGCCTTCTGACGCCCTCTGTACATTTAGAATCAGAGGGGAAACAGTATTGGTGGTTTGCCACTTCACAATCATGCAAATAAAAGCACCTTGGATGATGCCTGTATGTTGACAGATATCTCAGCTAACCTGTCACAAAAGCTTGACATTACTTAGTAGCCTTAAATATCATGTTAGAATAACATTTTTCCTTAACCAATGTTTTAAAAAATTAAAGAAAACATGCCTAATACATCCACCTTCTTGCTTTTACTTATCATCTGATTGTAGAGATTTTATCAGTAGTTTTGGTACAGGGCTTATCACTCAGCTTGAGATAATACTCTTTCATCTCATATATGTATGAGAAGGTGACATGGTAAGATATTTGCAATTGTGTAACTTCTTTGCATGGATCAAAGAAGAATGAAAGAAAATGACACGAGTCAGTGTCATGTAAAGTGCTACTAGTTAAGTAAGCTTTAAATATTGAAAGGGATTTTTAATATTTCCTTTTAATCTAGAAACCTGTCACTTGGTGATTTTTTTATAACCTTAGAGTTGTTACTAACAACATTTTCCATAGTTTCATTGAATCCAACTGCAGAAACCCACCCAATCGCAGTCATGGCAAATGTGGTAATTTCTACTGGCAGTTTTTCATCTATACTAGGGCAGATTTCAAGGAAAAGGGCATGTTTTTCAGCCATGGGGACACTGTTAGAATGATGATTTAACATTTAACATAGAGTGTAGGCTAGTACTGAAATGTTAGTGTTTTCTTTGATTTTTCTTAACAGCGAGCCAGTCTGGGAGAGCAAATGTTCTTTGAGACAAAAATAATGTTCTAAGAAAGAGAGAACTTAGTAGACTATATCACTTTTTAATTTTAAAAAGTACATTCATGCAATATGTTTTCTTCTTACCTCTTTTTGAAATTGTTTCAGAAAAAGAAATTCCTGACAAACTGGTTAAATAGACGGGTAGATATATAAGCTGTTTGATTTACATATGCAAATAGGCATTGGGGAAAAATGCCAGTTGATATACATTTTAGCTCTTCTTAATAACGGAGAACTTTATAGCAGCAGATTTGCATCCGAGTATCTGAAAAAGTTTATTTGAAAAACCAGGGTGTTGGAGGCAAAATAAGTTGAAGTTCCTGACCATCCTGACCAGGATGGTGATAGTGACTGTGAAATGCTCAGGGAGATTAGAGAGGCTATTAAAATTAAAAAACTCAGTAATAATGGGGGATTTCAACTATCCTCATATTGACTGGGTACATGTCACCTCAGGACTGGATGCAGAGATAAAGTTTCTTGACTCCTTAAATGACTGCTTCTTAGAGCAGCTAGTCCTGGAACCCACAAGAGGAGACTCAATTCTTGATTTAGTCCTAAGTGGAGCACAGGATCTGGTCCAAGATGTGCATATAGCTGGACTGCTTGGTAATAATGACCATAATATAATTAAATTTAACATCCCTGTGGCAGAGAAAACACTACAGCAGCCCAACACTATAGCATTTAATTTCAGAAAGGGGAACTACACAAAAATGAGGAGGTTACTTAAACAGAAATTAAAAGGTAAAGAGCCAAAAGTGAAATCCATGCAAGCTGCATGGAAACTTTTTGAAGACACCATAAGAGAGGCTCAACTTAAATGTATACCCCATTTAAAAAACAGAGAACCAAAAAAGTCCCACTGTGGCTAAACAACAAAGTAAAAGAAGCAGTGAGAGGCAAAAAGGCATCCTTTAAAAACTGAAAGTTAAATCTTAGTGAGGAAAATAGAAAAGAGCATAAACGCTGGCAAATGAAATGTAAAAATTAGGAAGGATAAAAAAGAATTTGAAGAACAGCTAGCCAAAGACTCAAAAAGTAATAGCATTTTTTTTTAAGTACATTAGAAGCAGGAAGCCTGCTAAACAACCATTATGGCCGTCCGTATGTTCTTCTTGTGTTCTTAACTTTTAAGTAAGGCATATTGATGACACAACTTATGTCTTTTTGTGTAAGAAGTAAGCGCCATATAATAGTATAGGTAGAACCTCCTGATGTAGTTTGCTGTATTTAGGCTGAAACAGGCAAATCTAAATGGATTCTGAAGCATAAGTAACCCAGTACGAATCTCAGTAACATTACATAACCAGAAAAACTCTTCACCCATCATCTTCTTCTTCTCCATAAATTGATGTTATAGCCTGAAGTGACCAGCGATCAGGGTTGTCTTTGTCCAGGGCCTTTCCCTAGCCTTATACACCCAAGTATGTCTGTGATATTCTTCCAAGCGAGGCTCAAGAATTTTTTAGTTAGTTTTTACCACAGGGTGCTATTGGGCCTTTATGGTTATGTCTACACAGTGTTTTAGAGTGAGTGGGAGTGAACCTCCCAACCCAGCTTGACAGACTCTGGCCAGCTAGTCTAGACTCCTAGACTAGCACTCTAAAAATAGCTATGTAGTCAGCACTTTGAAGTTGGAGCTTGGGCTCTGAAGCCTGGGGTGGGGACTGGGTTTCAGAGACCCTCAACTTCAAAGCACTCTCTGCGCAGCTATTTTTAGAATGCTAGCATGAGCCCCGCTGGCCCAAGTCTGTCAACCTGGGCTGACAGGCTCACTGCTGCTTGCTCCAAAACACTGTGTAAGCCTACCCTAAGAAGGTTCAGTTTTCACAGGCTTCTGGGACTAGAAGCCCAACATGCATTGGAACTCAAAGGCTGCTAACAAGGCATACTACAAGAAGGCCTGCTCTTCCTCAGTCTAAGGGAGATGGCAAGTCTGCCTGCCAGAGGACACTAAGAAAAGGCAGGAGCTCTGATTTTACAGAGGGGAAATGGCTTGAGGAAGGAGACTGTTTTAAAAAAATAATAAATAAAAGTCTGGGAGGAAGGCTTGAGAGGAGTTGGACTATTTGGGAGTCCTTTGTGATAAGGGTTGAATAACTGAGAAAAGGAAAAGTGGTCTACTCAGACCCTGTCTGTGGGTCTGGCCCCTAAACCTCACGGACTCTCACACTTTCCCTGCCATGGAAATAACGGGATTTCTGCAGTACAGGGCTATTTGCATAGAGGCCATCTAACTCCACAACAACTCCTGGACTCTGCCCTGCTCTGTCCCAACTTCTTGTCAACACAGCACCATTGAAACCATGGTGCTTGGGCTTCCCCATCTGTTAGAGTTTGAGGGCAGAGACTGTCTTTTACTGTGTGTTTGTACAGCACCTTGCACAACAGGGCCCTGATCTCACTTGCGTCTTCTAGACTTCTAGACTACTGTTATTGAATAAGTTCAAATGTATAACTGTGGCTGTGCATGTAATATATCCAGGGATTTCTGCTTCTTTTGGCAAGGCTCCAGGGGAAAATAAAATTGTTTTGTAACATTTATTCTCAATAAACATATTTTTTCTCTTTTGCTCAAAATTTTGATTAGAAAAGGAAAGCTGTGGGGAGCTAGAGACTGAGTAACTGGAACACAAAAGACTCCTAGAGCAAAGCACCATGGAGACTACTCATGTCTTGGGTTCATCCACTGCAGCTCTCCCTTAATTATTCTAAGCAAAGGATTTGGGGCCAGATTTTCAAAGGTATTTATGTGCCTAAATATGCATATAGGTGCCCAGTGGGATTCTCAGAAGCACCTAGAAGCCTTACTCCCATTGACTTTTGAAAGCCCCACTATGCCCTTGTTTGTTCCTCCTCCATTATACCATAAATTTGTGCCAGTAGATTAATGTTAAGATCATTTCTTACTGCCCAGCCTTGTTTTTAGATACATAGATAAAGGAGATCTCTGGGGTTCTATAAATTGTATATAATTGTTTGCATTTTTGTCATTTAATTTAAAGCTTTGAGACTTACTCTACCTCCAAAGAGTCCAAACTGATGATGTCTTCACTGTGACACCCCATCATAGATTTAAATCTGAAATGTTTAAGAAACAGTCTCCCTTCCCACCTTACTCACAGGAGGATAGAGTCGACTGTCATATTGGTCTCAGATTCATAGCTTTTTAAGACAAAAAGAGACCAATATGACAGGCGACTCTATCCTCTTGTGAGTAAGGTGGGAAGGGAGACTGTTTCTTAAACATTTCAGATTTAAATCTATGAGGAGGGGTCGCAGCTTATACCAAGTCATCTGTTTTTCCCACTTCTCGCCACATCAGTCAAGCCTGAGGTCTTGCTTACCCAGCATAAAGGGATTGACTGATGTTTTTGGAAATCTTCTGCACCGACTTAAATTGGAAGTGGGAGTTGGGAAATCTCCCAGATCTGAATTGGAAATGAGAACAGACTAAAACTGTTGGGTAGTTTGGACTGGAATTCCTTTTCTAGCTTCCTTTCCCGCACCCAAAGTCTGGAAAAAATGGATTGGCTCCTCCTAAAACCATCTCTAAACAGTTAAGTCAAGCTGGAGCTACTTCTAGCTAGTAATGGGTGAATCTCAAAAAGCTTTAGAGATTCAGTTCACATTAAAAGTTGGATGTTTATCTAAGTTTCAGTCAATGCAACCATTAATCCCTATGCGCCTTTTAGGCCCTTTTGTGGTACATACCTTCTTGGGTGCTTTATGTGCAGTGGCCCTTCTCTCATCTTCCCAGCCTACTCACAATGGAAACAGACAGATGTAACATCTCTTGTAAAATTTTCCTGCTTCCTGGAGCAGCGCCAATTCCAATCTCTGGTAAAATAGGCATATAGGTCAATCTTTTTAGTGGGCCAGGTGTTACTATTTTACTAGATGAGTGCCTCTCTCCTTTACATCAGTACTGTTCTCCCTGCCAAACCTTGAGTGCTGCCACCCCATCTCTTCGTCTGACTGGAGCTGCCAGGAGCCACTTACACTTTTGTCCCTTGCTGAGAGTTGAACACTATCCAGGTCTCTTGATTTCTGCTATTTCTCTCCCAGGCTGGTTTTCTCTTTAGCTTTCCTCCACCTAAAGAGATCAGCAAAGCAAGCCTAAAAGAGATGGGAGAGACACCTTGTCATTGATTCCATAGCCTTTGAAATTAGGTAGGCTGCAGTCATACCAATGCTCTTTCCTCTCAGACTACTTTGCTTGAAGCCAGACATCTTCTCATGCTGGTACAGGCAATAAAGTGAGGTGGCAACTGTGTACTGGAAACAACTCTCAAGAACTCATATTTTCATTGTAATATGAATAGTAGCATCTAAGTGACAATATATTTCTGCTCGGTAATTTTCTTACTTGAGTTTTTCAAACAACTGACTAATGTTTTGGGAATTTTATAAGTAATTCAGAAGACTGAGACAATAATCCTAGAGAATGTGAAGTTAGTTAGTTTGAATTTAAATTGAAATGTGGCTAGGGCAGCAACAGTGACACTCCTAGACTTGCAAAAATGCCATGTGATTTTTAAGGTCTACTGGTGATCAGGGCCAGAGTTTATTCAAAGCTAAAAGAGAAGTCACTAAAAGAGAAATTATCTTGGAGTGAAATGAAAGGAAACTGACATGGTGAGAATGATGAGAATTGCTTATAATGAGGAAATGTGTGAAAATTCATTATTGTATAAAATACTGGATACATTTTGCGAGAGTGCTGATAAACATTAGTGAATCTCTCTGTATCTCTAGACATGCAATAATAATAATGAATAATCAACCAAAGAGTATAAAATATTTCAGTTTTTGATTAACATCACATGAGTCATGGCATAAGCTAGAGCAATTCTCATTGACTTCAGTGGGAGATTTACCAGTTATATCAGGCTGAAGGTGGTCTACTCTGGTTAAATAAAGAAAATTAAACACAGTAATCAATTATCTTGAATATACCTGGACTCATGAGAGCCTGAGTCAAGCTTTCACAGCTTGATATTTTTTCATGTAATTTCTAATTTATTTTGTACTTTAAAAGTTTGTTTTGGCTGGGATTGAAATTTAATTTGTTCTTCAAAGGAACATAACAATGGAAATACAAAGAGGAAGCTTTTGTTCTCTCCCTAGGAGTTCTGAAAGGTAATAATTATGAAATGATAAGATTCTAAATGAAAATGTCATTCGCAAAGGTTGAGGTTGAAAACAGTATAGACCTATGTAAAGCGAGAAAAGTCACATTTGATTCATGAACATAAATACAACCAGAATGATTTAATTTTAAATCAACTGATGATTTATTGTATACATATTTTGTAATTTTGAAATGAAAGTCTTCAAAGCATGCATGTCTGTGAGACCCATCAGAACACAATGCAGCTTTGGAAAAACATTACGCTTTATTATTATTAATAATAATAGTAGCAGACAGATTAATAAAATTATATAAACTAAGGATAGTTATCCATATAAACTCTAAATCTATGCTGAACAATAGCCTAAATCAAATGTAGGAATAACGTTTAAACTTGTCTTAATACTCTATATTATTATAGAAATCAGCATTTTAAAATAATCTTTCTGCCAATGAACTTGCCCATCTAGTTTCTTCTTCCAGTAGAGCATTGTGCTCGGTGGTTTAAAAACATATTCATAGTTTTAGAAAAACATAGCACTATATATTATTCCACGATATGCTATGCATCCGATGAAGTGAGCTGTAGCTCACGAAAGCTCATGCTCAAATAAACTGGTTAGTCTCTAAGGTGCCACAAGTACTCCTTTTCTTTTTACGAATTCCACGATATGCTATGCATCCGATGAAGTGAGCTGTAGCTTACGAAAGCTCATGCTCAAATAAACTGGTTAGTCTCTAAGGTGCCACAAGTACTCCTTTTCTTTTTACGAATACAGACTAACACGGCTGTTACTCTGAAAACTATATATTATGTTTCCTGATTTGACTCACCTGTCCCTTCTTGTCATCTTCCCAGTGTATATTCATAAACATACACATATTTCTGTAAAGGATGATTCATTCTTCATTTGTTCATATCATGTGTGTGTGTATTAGTGTGTGTGCGTGTGTGCATGTGCATTATGGGCCTGCTTGAGGCCCATTATTGCCTTATTGAGGCAAAACTCTTGTTGCCTGTTTTAGTAAGACATGCAGGATCAGGCACTGTATCTTGATGGAAGTTTTCTATGCATAAGGGATAGGCGGGTCTCTCTGAACAGGTTTTTTTGAAAAGAGAATATGTTTGTTTAGCATTTGAGTTAAAATAAGTGGATTATTATTTCACCTAATTGAAGGCCTGATCCTGCTCTTGTTGAAGTCAGTGGTAAATCTGCCATTGCCTGCACTGGGAATGGGATGAAACAAAAGATGTCAGAAATTTCAATTCTAGACCCTATCCTTGATTTAATATAATGGGAGCAAGTTGCTCTCCTTCACTGTCTTGCATCTGCTTACTTGAGAGACTCAGTAGCTCTATTCATTTATTTTGTTGTCCATCGTTAGAGAAGTGGTTCTCCCACACTATGTAATAATTTTGATACTCAGACAACCATAGATCTGGATGATAAAGCTAAACAATGTTAAATCACTATATTCCCAGGGATTGGTTTAATAAACCCATTACTCAACTATAGGGTTGAATAAACATTGAACAAAAGCTCAGATGTTGGATTTCACTCAGAAGGAAATGTAAACATACCACCATGGATTTGTTTCAGTAATAGGCTATAAGGCTTCATAGATCTCTGTTAGGCAAGGAAGTCTGGGCCTTTTCTTTTGTTTTTTTAAAGTTGATTTTTCTATTTTATATACATACATACATACACACATCTATCTATCTATCATTGATAGCATCTAACATGCACAGTTAATGCTGATGTTCTGTGCCGTCATGAACTTTATCTTGGGCTCCCGCACAGGTGCCCAGTATTACACTTTCATGCTGAGAAGATTAGTTTTTGAGAAGTGTACTAGTCAATGAGCTGAAGTCGGGAGTGGATGAGGAAAGAAGATATTGGTGTGCATTTTCTTCATTACAAGAATACTGTTCTTTCTTGATCATTATCTTCATCCCATGGAAATGTGATTTCAATTTTAATTTTCTCTTTGAAATATAGATCAGGCTGTGTTATCAACTGCTCCTCCTTCTCGAACATTTCACTTCCTTTACAGTCTAGAGATAGCTGAAGACCTGGCTCTTCTTCTAACATTACCTAGCACCTCCTCCCCAGACGTTATTTTTATTTGGCGTGATTTTATATTTTTCTTCAAACTTATGTCATCGGTACAGCTGGACAAATCATTCATAATGAACACATTTTGTCCCTATATCTTGTTCCTGAATTGTTTGTAAGCAGACTGTATGTGATATCTGAGCTGTGTTTAACACCCAATGGAGTGCTTGATGCCTGTGCATTGGATTGAACAAAGAGGTCACATAGTTTCCTTTCCCTTACTAGATGAGTATAACTTTTAGAATTAGGTTTCCAATGGGAATTTTATTATCTTAAAACTTGCTTTCTCTGTATATTCACTTAAAATTAGGCATTTCCACAAACATTCCCACTAGTGAATTCATGTGATGGAATAACTAGACAAAGTAAGCATAAGAGGGAGGTGAATAAAGTTTAAAACTTTTAATGTTCATGGAAAAAAACAACTTCATCCATCTCTGGCCATAAGCATTGACTTCCCATATAAACATCCCAAATAAGTAGACCAAAGAAAGTGATCTAATTAGCCATGCAGGAGGAGAAGGTGACCTGCACTTCTTTTTGAGCATACCTTTCTGAACTGTGATGATTATTGCATTGAAAGACACTTTCATATCTGCAAATATGGGAATGTTTCCCATATTAGTAATCGTTTTACATGGAAGGAGATATCCAAAATATTCCAAGAATCAGCTCACATTCTAATTTTTCCCTTTGATACTGAAGGAGAGCAGAGTTTCAAATAAAGAATTAAGCAACCATATTCATGCCAGTATATTGGCTGGGAGAGGGAATTTTATCTTACCTCTCACTCTGTCTGTGCTGTAGCACAGTGAATGTTGAGTAGACTCCAATTTCAGCTGTTGCATTCACAGGTGCAACTCCTGTTAAAATGAATAGAAGCCACACTTATTTATACCAGGGCTGAATTTGACTATAATATTTTCAGTAAATACTGGGGAAAAAAACCCAAAACACCTATGAATATTTGTTTGAATATTTAAATGAATTTGTTTGGGCCATGTTTATACTCCTCCTATGTTCACAAATATTCTAGGAAATTAATTTACTAATGTATGTTCATAGGAACAGTGCATTTTGAGCAGGTGTTGGAGTATATTCACTGGAAATGAATTTTAAATTTGGAAACTCAAGAATTCCTATCAGATACCTGATATTTAAAGTTATCCTAATCAAATTGAAGTACAGAATAGTCCATGTTATCACTTTGCGCAATCAATATGAACCAACATCAATCAAATTTAGAATACTTGCAGTAAAATGAACATGAATGACCTTTAGGACAAAAAAACAATTGCAGAAATTATTCCGTGAATTATTTTAAGTAATGAATAAATTAAAGAAAAGCATACATTCACAAATAATTTGCAAACAGAAAAAGACCCCAAATTAGTTTTTTCACTACAGTTTATTTCCCCAGCTCTATTATTCAATTTTTGGATTGAAATTATCTATCCATTTTCATTAAACAAGTTCACATGACCAAATATTCTTTGTGGTATCACCCATAAAGTGGTAAATGATTCTTGTAAACAGTTTTAAATTTAGCCAATTATATAATCTCTTCCCCACCTCTGAATAATACACAGGTACCACCACTTTCTTCTATGAAAATGGTGGATTATATGTTGGCATTATTTTCAGTTCTATTTAAAAAACACCAACAAAAAGAAATTATACAGCTATTATTATTATAAATTCCTGGACATCACCATCTGCTCTGGATCTTTTTCAATACCAATTAAAAGCAGCAGGTTAACTGTCATTTGGTTCATTAAAATAAGCTATACACAGACTTTTAAACAACTTCTGATGTAGGGTTATTTACATGTAAAGTGAAGATTGAAACTGATATGGATGCAGATTAGAGTGTGGGATTTAGCCATGCAGCTCCCAATAAATTGCTGGGTGCACTTTTGGGAATACTGAATAGTAAATAGCTCTCATTTTAAAAAAATATCAAAAAATGTGGTAGGTTTTCATGAACCTCTGCACTGCACACATCTACCCCTACACCTTTCCCCAGCACCAGGGTTGTGCTGAATTCCAACTTACATTTTTACATGCTGTTAAGAAACCAATGCTAGCTGTTTTAAAGATATATCATTAAAAGCGATTTCCCCATGAATAAAATGAGCATGTAGCTTGAGGTGTTAGGAGAGACCTGTCCACTTCTTCAACTCATGGAGAAATAGTTTTCCACTAAAAGCCACATCACTGCATGTTTCCTTGTGCAATTTATAGCTCTTGAAATTTGAAGCGGGGTTTATGCTGGTAGATTACTAATATGTATGAACAGTGGAACACAGACAAAACTTCCACACCTATTTCTTTAAAAAAGAGCATAATCTTTTTTACCTAGTATGAGTCAATCTCCCTACTAGCCATATAGGAAAAATAACTCTTATGACCAAATGACACCAAAAAGGAGCACCTTAGAATTAGACAGAAAACTGTGCCTTCCTCTTCTTAAACTTCTGTTCAAATTGCTGCACGGGTTAAGCGGTCTGTTCCGAAACCCACTGTAAATGAGCAGGAGTCTTTCTGTTGATGCCAGTGCGTTTAAGATTGGGCCTTAAAGGTGGAAGTCATTATGTGCGCTCCAAGCTAAATGGAAGTGGGGAAAAGAATGGCCAAATTATGGAGGTAGTCGGGTTATTGGCACATTTCTAAGATTAAATAAACCCATTTTTGAACCTGAAGGGTAAATGTTGGAAAAGAAGTTCTTTATAAGAAAAGCTGGCAAAACAACCATATAGATACTGTCTTGTTAGGTTAGTCTTAAGTGAAGCCCAAGACATTATCCCACACTTTCTTCAATGTTATCTCTACCTGTAATAATAAAACATGTCTTCTGATTATAGATCTTTCTATTATCTCAAGTCTAAACCTAATTTATTTTCTATCCAACCTTAATTTTCCTCTTTTGAGGTGTTTTGTTGTTGTTTTTGTCTTTGTATTGCAATCCAAGGTTATGATTTAATAGGTGAACATCCTCTTTGTCAAAAAATCTTATTTCTTGTGCTACAGGGAAAAATAAGTTTTAATCTACTTGAAAAGGGAATATATATATAATTATATAATCAAACACATGCTAGTATAACATATTATTAATTTGGATACATTTTGTGATAAATTACCACTCAAGTGGCATGAATTTACACTGTTCCAAGAGGCAGAATAAGTTTTTAACAGAACTTCAAAAAAATGTTGAAAACCCAACAGATTTTGAAAAAAAATACTATATATGCAGTACAAAGTTTCTCCTAATTTTATTAAATGTTCTCAAATTGACAATCAAAATCAAATCAAGTCAGTGAGACAAAGCCGATGTTTAAAGTTAAGCACATATATGTGTTTTTGAAGAATTAGGAGCTTAGATTGTAAGTCTGAAAACATCGACTAAATTTGGTGGATCTTTGTGCTGCACATAAAATAAATGTGCAAAATTTGTGAGGCTTTTTTAAATAGAAATTTCACAAATTTATTTTCATATAACTGTAATCACATTGATACGCAACTTTCTTGGTATGAATGTCTTAATTATATGGAATGTAAAAGCACAGGCTCTTATATTTAATAACCAGCAGGAGTTCATAGACAACATTTTGTCTGGCTGGTAAAAAGCTCACTGCAGCTCCTGTATTAAGTCTTTTGTGGTGTTGGGGCCTGATCCAATATTCATTGAAGTCCATGTCAATTTTCATTGATTTCAGTGGGTATTGGAGCAGGCCCTTGTTCTTTCTGTAACCCACTGTCTCCATTGTTGTGATCCAAAATATATTATTGCCAGGACAGAGAAGATATGGTGTGTGTGTGATTTATGTTTTGCTTGTGTCTGTTGTTTACAGAATATGGATTTGTTACAAGATGAGCTCTGATTTCAGGAAATGACCCACATTGTCAAAGAATTTACTTTCTTAAATATATTTTCTTCATATAAGCTTTATAAACAGCCCATTTTTTCATGTTTTTTTAAAATATTTTAAATCTGGACTTTGGTGTATTATTACCCCATGGTCATATTGCAACAAACTTTCCAACACACACATACAGGCATGTAGATTCTTTTAAAGAAGTATCAAAGGAGAATTACTCCTGGGTTCCTGCAGAGATCCACAGGAAAAGCTTTCCCTGGCTGCGTTTAACTTTTCCCATAGACATGCAAGCTACACAGGAGTCAGATGTTCCATTCTCAAATTTACCCTGAAGAGAGGAGAGGAATCTTGTAGACAGACAACATACAGCAGGAGTGGTAGGAAAGAAAAAATGTCAAGGAGAAGAAGCACTGAAGTGACGGAAAGTGAAAAACCAAATAAAATCATAAGGAATTAAGGACCATATACGTGTCTTTATCTGTGTGGAGCACACATTGATATCAGTGGGATTTTCATGTATGGGAGAGACATGCATGAGACCCTAAACTGTTGGATAGAAAACAAAAGGTGATATATGGTATAAGAAAGAGAATGGTACAAAGTGATAGGGAAGGAGGACAAAGGAGATAAAAGACAGAATTTTTAAAGGAATGAGATGGGGGCGGGGGAAATTTGGTACTAATTAATGGGTACACCCAACCTCTCAGCACAACACAGTTTGGAGGAGAAAGAAAGCTTTATACCATTTGGGGCTGTTTGGGGCTTTTGGCGGAGGTTAGAGCAGCCTCATGGTTCCCCTAACTTCTAAAGGGAAAAATATTGCTCCTGGCAGCCAATGGCCCAAAGGGTCCACTGTGGCAATAGGGAATAGCTAAAGCACCTTAGTACTCATGCCATGCCCCAATCCCTGAAACAACATCCCCAGGGGGGCGCAGAAGTCTCTTTACACTGGTGATTGTATCTGCTGGCTTCACAGACCTTTGGTGCTAGGCAACCGAGACAGTGTAAAGGGATAGGGATAGGAATATACAGGTAACAAGTGAACTGGACCCTTTTGAGGGCAGATGGATGGCATTCCATTGAGATGATTGTAGGCATTTTCGAACTATTGTATGTAGTTTCTTATTTCCTCTTACTTACAGGAGCAAAAGAAGAGGTATGTTTAGCAGTTGCAATATTTTTAGCAACTTATTCCAGGAGGAGAGCTTTTGACCAGCCACAACCTTGATTTGACTCCAGCCATTTAAATAAGCATTTTAAGCCTAATGTATCAGGATGGACATAATAGAAAAATAGCACAGTATATAACACTGAGTTTGTGTCTCCACACATCTCAGACAACCAACATGGAGCCCAGAGGCTTGAGAATGGCCTTGACAGAGTAGGCTGGGTAACAGCTTTGTTTACTCATCCTAATTGCAAGGGTAGATTTCACCTTTCCAGAGTCTCCAACTCTAACCACATAGAATTTGGTTCTGCTCCCACTGAAATCAACTGCAAAACTCCCATTGACTTCAGTGGTACCAGATCAAGCTCAAGTGGATGAAAGGAATCTCTTTCGGATCTCTAAAGCAATAGGGCCAAATTCATGACTGATGTGATACCATTGACTTGAAGTTATAAGGTTAAGGGAATAACCTGAAGTTTCAGTGAAGCACAGGACAGGAATTTGCTCACTTTCTTCCTCAGTAACATATTCCTATATTCCTTTCTGAACACATGGATGCTCCCTTATACTTTTATGCCTGTAGTTGAAAACTGATTTCACGACTTGTCTCCCATTCATGTGAAACACTTGTGCCTCAAATTCCTTTCTCTCCTCTGCACCCTTATTCTATATGTCTTTCCATGTTCTTGAGTTTTTCCCATTGGGAAGAATTGCCTCATTCATTTTTGGCAATTTTTATTTTTTCATAACTATAAAACCTCACATACCACCCCCTTACAATCACTTTTCTGATGGGAATGAACTTTTATGACTTCATTTAGTTAGTAGCATTGATATTTTTAGACTTGCTATTATTCTGCATGCTTTGTGTGATTTCCCCTGTTTTTTTGGTAAGATTTCACAAGTTTATTTCATGATCATCCCGGGATGTCTTAACCTTTGCTGCATGGCATGTATTATTGCTATGCTAGTTATTGGAGCTGTATTTATTTGGAAATAAACATGCAGCAACTCCACCCAACCCAAAGTATCATAATTAATATGAAATGAATCCATGTTACTACTATATTGAACAGTAGGGTTGACAATATTGTATATAGCTCTGTATGCTAGCTTAAGGATAGGGGACCAGAATGGGGTTCTGTTTGAAAAGGCCACCCCAGAGTTCAAATACTCATTCAAGCTAACCACTTATTTGCAGACTCAAGACTAACCACCTCTTGAGTCTGCAAAACTGGACAGGAAGTCTCACCAGAACAAGTTTTAGTATGAGGGTCCTAGTATTTGTGCTTCAGCTTGCAGACAGAAATCCAGCTTAAAAAAAAATTAGCACTTCTGGTTCTGCTTCGTGCCAGAAAAATTGAAGTGAAAAAGCCTACAGACATTTCAGAGCATACAGAGAGGTTTGGTTCTAAAAGTGGGTGACGGTTCAGGGGCTGCAATTGTGTTGTTTTTTGGAACCAGTTGAGTTGAATAACTCTGATAAGCCATAACCTTGACATGACACAGCAGCATTGTTATCATCTCTTCTCACCATACCAAATCTGCTGCTCTCTGCAAGCAACTATAAGATCGACTGAGCCCTTTAGAGCCCTTTTTCAATATTCCCTCCTTTGGATCGTTATTGCTGGCTTGTTAGTCTACCTTCAGTTGCATTTGCCATGTACTTGGTACTTTTAAATGATCTAAATCTTTCAGTATGATGCCAGGGTTGTTGATCCTGCCACATGGATTAGCCATTTAGAAGTGTGTTCTTGGCAGTGCAGGTTCACATATCATATCCATTTCTCCAACGTTAAAAACACCACCCTTTGACAACAGGCCTCATCAACAAGTACAGTCAGAAAATGGGCAGGAATGTCAAATATTTATCCCTTTTGAAATTTTTAATATGTTCTCCTGGGGCCTGATTACAGAATTTTTTAAAGCTTACAAATTTCTTCAGTGCAACAGTACTAGTTTGTTTCCAAGGAAACAAATGTACTTATACTGCACTGCACACATTCTTAATCATTAAATTCCATAATCTCTCTTACTCATTCTCTTTCTCTTTCTCTCTTTGAATGGGTAACTTCTAAAAATTGTTTGTTTTTATTGGTGTCTCCAGCTACAATTTAACTGCAGGTAAATTTCCAAATATGTTCTCAATAAAGGATTGTTTCGAATTACTGAAAAAATCTAATTGTCAAGAACTTTTATGAAATCATCTTAATCAAGATAAATATGTATTATTTATTCTTCTACTCTCTGATGTGGGAATGTTTAATTTCTTTGTGTACAAGATCTCCAGTGTGGTTTGATGCAAAATATTTGTGTATAAATATGTAAAATTAAAAAACAGTCTGTGAAAATAGGTGGAAATACAGTTGCACAGTGTATTTATTGTTGAAGTGTGAGAGTGTGGGCTTTTGTATAAAATATATAGTTTGTCTAGATATACATACATATAATGTGTCTGTACAGTACATTATAAATATATATACTTACATATAAGATATTGACTTTGAAATTTTCATTCAAAATATACTAAATATTAACTGAGGACTGTTAGGAACCCACTGGAGGGACAATGCATTTTTAAAGTGACGTTTTAAGATTCAAACCATTCATATTCTTCAATGTCAATGTAATTTTTATCTAAATGATTTCAGAGGAAAATGGATTCATTTGACTACAGTGCTTCTAAGACCAGTGGGAAGCTCATCATCTTAATATTGAATCTGTAAATCCTTTCCACTAGGGATGATTAACAGCTTTGTCAAGTGTTTATTTTACTTTAAGAAGAATATGTAATTTCCTGGTATAACTCAGACAGATTTCAGTCTATTTCTTCTTTTGCATGTCACATTCATGCTGTAGGTTAGCATGATCTAGCCTACCTCTATTAGACTTCTATTTTGAGCAGTAAAAGGATAGCCTAATAAGTTTTCATAGTTTAATGATCATACATCAGTTTTCCCTATGATTCATTTATACTTGATAAATAAAAACCCCTCAGCAGTCCTGATAAGAAGTAATAACAGGGAATTACTTCCAGATGGCACTTTTGCTATACTACACGTGTGGTCTGAGTTACCCATGGGATATAAACCTTATATTAGTGCAGTGATGTGCTGTTCACATGACTGCTGTCTTGAAAGCACTGGTGAACTCTTCCCAGTGGCAGGACAACTACAGCCATTAGGGTTACTTGGAAGTATTTAGCTGTGCAGTGACATTTACATGTTCAGCTTTGCACACAGATTCCAAAGTCAGACTGTAAACACAAGCTAATGTGAGAGACAATGACCTGTACAGCCTCATTTTTGAGATTTAATTAAGATGCCTTATTTAGGCATCTGATAATCTAAAGGTAAATAACCAATAAATAACCAATAAAAGGTGAAATATGCTTTGCCCCTCCCAAAGACTATAGCAGGTATAAATACCCCCTCCTTTTACTTCCAAAATTTAAACAGTTAAGACACAGCCTACTTAGAAGTCTGTTTTGGGCTTTCACATAAATCTTTTTGGGTTTTTTTGTTGTTCGTTCTTATTAAAAAAACCTACCAATATTTTGACATTGTTAGAAAGCCGGGCAATATATTGTGTAAGAGAGAGGGTGAGGGAATGTGGGGGAAGGTTATAACAAGAGACACATAACAGTTTATCAAATCAGAATTATCCTGATTCAAACAAGAAGGGTGGAAATTTTGTCCTTGTGCTGCTGACTCTCAAGCTAAGTTTGAGCTTCTGGGGAAAGAAAAAAAAAAGTCTCAGCACATGGTTTAAATACACTATGGTTGCCAATTATGAGATATGTACGATTTGAACTTCCTTGTTCAGATCTGCAAAATAATGGACTTCCCTGTGATGGAAAAAATGAATGTTTACTAGAATCTACAGAATGCTCTTTCAAGATGCAGTTTAATTACAGTCAAAACCAACAGCAAATGCTCTGCTTTATAAATAAATATTACGAGTGTGATTGTCTTCAAAATATGAGTAACATAAATATATTCTGTTTCTATCATCAAGTTTTTTTCAGAAAGTGTTATGTTCTATTTCATCTCAAATTTCCTGGTTAAAGTCTAAAATAAAAATTGCAGATTAGAAAATCCTTTGAGAATGGGGTTCAGCAAGTGAAACTGTTTGAAGGTAAGTTTCATACTAGTTTGACTGAATTTAATGAGCCATTGTTAGGAACCAAGCAAGCAAGTATTCTAGAGAGGCAGGAGGTATACACAAGCTGTCTTTTTAAGAAGCCATTGTAAATCTGATAACAAAGAGAGCCTGACTTTCTCCTTGAATCACCATGTTGACAAAACATATACTGCATGGACTGATAGCAAATGAGATACATTTTGCTAGTAAAGAAAATTAGACTTTAAATTTAACTCTGTAAATCCTAATGTTTAGGGCATGGGGGAAAGCTAGAGTCATGCTGAAAAGCAAGCTGTTGTATAAATGTGGAATGAAGCACAGACTGTGTATGCCTCCCTGTTCTAAAACAGAACATTTTGTGCAACTGTACTGTAGGTGAAACCAAGACTAACACATATATTTCAACACAAACCAAAAAGCCCGGGGGGAGGGGAGGGGGGGGGGGGGAAATTATAGCAAACTGTGTCTTTAAACTAGTAGGGATTAACCAACTCACTTTGTTACCTAACAGGCTTCAAGGTAAAGATCCCCTGTTCTGAGGGACTGTACTCACTCAGTGCTTGCTAACCTTGGGCTGACTGCTTAAAACATGGATCTTTTCTTCAGGCTGAAAGGGATTTTTAATATTTAAAATTATTAGTTTGTAGTATCCATGTAATTTTTTCAGCCATAGGGCTTTACTATCTTTGATGTGCATCTCTGTTCCAGCTGGTACTCCTACCACTCCTGCTGTCTCTTCGCCCTAAGTAAGGTTTCTGTCTTTGTTAAAACTGGTGCCACTGATTTGTCTTCAGCTCTGAGAAGGGCTTTTATCCATTTTAAAAGTGGTGCTGCTGAGACAGATTTCCTTTGCCCCGAGAAGGAGATTTCTTATTTGTATTTGGTTTCTTTTCTTTTCTTTTGAGATTTGTATTTCCCAAAGATGTGTGATTGTGGGTTCTCTTAGTACAATATCCATCTCAGGTCAACATGGTCAGCAGAAGGTAATGAGGTCACTCACCCTTTCTAGAGTTCAGGCAAATTATAGCCCTTAAACTCTTTTGAGATTAGCATAGGTACATTTCTTTGAATGATCTCACAGAACTCACTCCTATGGCGAGTGGCCCATGCCTAACTCACTTTTTCTAAACATTTTGGACCAGATCCTTCATTAACTTCAATGAAGCTATACTACCTCAGGGTCTTGTCCAAGGGCCCCAGAGAGGAGCCTGGTCCCACCAGCTGGAACAAGAAACCTGAGAGCTTTCCAGAATCAGGGTCTTCTGCAATGTGGATTAGACAAGATCTTTCCCCTTCAATCCATTCTAATTGTTTTTCTACAATACATACATTAGATCCTCAACTGGTGTAAATTGATGCAGCTCCATTGAGAAATCTGGCTCATAGATTGCCATTTATAAGTAATGGGGTTGAACTTATAAATTTGTAGCTTCCTGAACTAATCTATTTCTCTTTTTTAAATGGTTAACATCCATTCTACACTCATAACTTCACAGCATTAAAATGAACAAGTTTTTGATTATTTTCATACAGATATCTGAAGAAGTCTTTTGAAGTCATCTGGTCTTAGTTGGTGGCTTAAGTTGTTGGAGTACAACAGAAACATTTATTTTATATAGCACCTTTCATGTAGACACATCCCAAAGCACTTTACATTAATCTTACTAAAAAAGGACATATATCAAATACCTGAAAACCAATAAAATACAATAGATCTAGATTTAAAAGATTTTATAAAAAGACTTCAGATAACACCTAAAAACAGAAACAGATTCAGAGTCTAGCAGGTTCAGTCAACAGCTTCCAGAAGTTAGGACCTTAAAAAGAAAATGGGCCTATTCTACATGATGATTTGATACCTTCCATATCCTTAGAATAGTTTATTTAGTGATATAAGTAGCAATCTGTTTCGTCAGATACAAAAGTGCAAGATCATTGTAATTTTGTACAACTGAAAGAAAGAAAGATCTTAGTCCCGTAGCCATCTACAAATCAAGAAGAAGATTAGGTAATTTTCTTGCTTGACTTTAGTTAGAGTTACAAAAGGTCTGGAATGTTTTGTATTGTTGGCACACTAGATAAAATCTCTTTAGAAAGACCAGTAAACAAAGCTTTTCATTAATCAAATTTTCAGGTAAATAAAGTGCAAACAAGTAATTTAGCATCGTAAATAGCATGTCAAACTATTAATTGAGCAATGTTGTTAAAAATAAATAAAATTCTCCAGAATTGGTTTACACACACATGCACAAGAAATCCGAAACACAAAATTTACAGTTAGGTCCACAGCTGAAGTGTGTGTTGGGAAGGGAGGAATGGGGCAGCGAAGGCTATGAGATGGGCAGAAGTGACTTTACTCTGTTTTTCTGGTCTCTTGATTTTCAGATTGGCCAGGGGTCAGTTTGGCATCTGTTGCAACTTGGAGAAGCCAAAGTCCTTCAGATATTTTCACTACCAGTTCATTATCTCTAACTTCTTTCTTCTCTGCTCTCTTTGCATGACCAAAGCAGCTTTTCTAGAACTATGTCTTTGATATCATTATGTCATGATGAGGATAAGATATTATCAATTCCCTGGTCGGACTGCATGTCCTGTGATGTACCATACACTCCCCTTTTAGAGAGGGGAGGTGTTTCATCAGAAACTTATGGCTATAGTGGAAATTCAGAAGAGACACTGCAGCAGGATATCCTAATTGAAATAGTTTCTTGTTGGACAAAAATATTTTTATTTTGGGGTGTTTGGGTTTTCAATGAAAAGTAGACTTTTTGCAAGAATATTCACTTAGTTAAAACCCCATTTTTCCATCAAGAATGTTTTAGATAAAAAAATTTCTAACAGCCCTTGCTCACATATAATAATTCAACATCTTCCCTATTTTACATTTTGGATCATGCTATCATCTTTAAGCAACGCAATCTCTTATTGCGGTCAGAATTGTATCTAAAACTCTATGGAATGAGAGGGCTTTAAGTTTCATGAGGGCTTTAAACTCTCCTGTTCCTACAGTAGAAACCATAACATCTACAGACAGCTGAAACTTGCATTTTAATAATGAGGATTATTCAAGAAAATGGATTTGGGGAAGTCACCTGTCACCACTGGCTACCACCACAAAAGTAACAAAATATGACAATGTAGGCAAGTTCTCATCACCCTCATTTCCTCTTCTTCATTTCCTGCTAATGATAACTAGTGACTGGATAGTACCTTCTGGTTTTAGAGCCTAATATTAGAAATCTACTTTTTTTGCTGCCCTTGGCCTTTTGTTTCTGCTTATTTGCAAATTGCCTGGCTTCCTATAGAGATACTGTACTGTACAAAGAGCTAAGAATAGCCAGACCAGAGCCAACCAGTGGTCCATTCAGTCTGATATTCTGGCTCATACAGTAGCCAACAATACCCGTTCCAGGAGGGAGTATAAACCTTACTAATGAACCATCTGATTGTCCAGTAATTGAAAAGGGTGGTGGGCAGAGGGAGTGGAATTCTCCCTGACCCCAGATAGGATTAGTTTAGGCCTTTCTGCATGGTAAATAATCATTCGAAAGGCCAGATTTCCCTTCTGACTTTAAAGTCTATGAGTCTGAGTCTATACATTTTGGCTGGCCTTTTCATGGATGCAAGGTGTCTTCCCTCTCCTTTTTGAATCCCTGAACAGGCTCTGGTCAGAGTTCCAGCGAGGATTTATCCCATTTGGATAAATTAGGAATGACTCAGGCATAGTCTACACTACAAAGTTAGGTCAACATAAGGCATCTTACATCAACCTAATTATGTCAGTGTACACACTATTGCCTTGTCCTGCCAATGTAAGTGCCCTTCTACATCAACATAATAACTCCATCTCCATGAAAGGTGTAGCACTTATATCAGTGTAGTTAGGGTTACTTACATCGGCTTTTGGATCTCTTGTCAATTTCACGGCTCCATGGATCCTCCACTGGCTTCCCCTTTTCCAAGGCATCAAGTTCAAGCTTCTTGTCACCATCTATGCTAGCGTCCATGCATGGAACATTCTTCCTGAGCTCATCTTCATGACTGTGACCATCTCAAGTCCCTCTTGAAGGCCCACTTTTTCCATGATGCCTATAGCAAATTAACTAACTCATAATGACATGTTTTCAGAGAAAAAACCCCAAATGCACACACAACCCCTCCCCACCGTCCTGGGTTAACATAACCTGATGTTAGTGTGACACAGCTAATAACCCTGTTGATCAATCTAGTGATTGTTGTACTGTTTCCCTGTAGCCTCTGCACATCTGTCTTTAGAGTGAGCACTCTGGAGGGCATGAAATGTGAAATGTGATTTCTCTTCGGTTTAAAAAGTACCGAGTATGTTATGGGTGCTACTAGAAATGAATACAGAAAATAGTAACAACATATGATTGCAGTGGATTTCATTTGCTATTTTATGTTGTTCACTCCAAGTAGAGCTGCTATATAACTTGGGCATCACTGTGGTGGTAAAGCTTTCTATCTCTCTGCAGCTAGATATGCAAGGAAATATTACATAGAATGCAAATTTCATAATGTTTGCAAAATATTTCTCTGGATCACTTTCAGGTCTACTGTACTGTACCTCCAGTAATCAGGAAATCCACTACCAGCTCTGAAACAAAAGTTATTTTTTGTTCCAACCAGTCTTTAAAATCTTTACGTGGTTGCCATTTGCATATGGTGAAGATAAATTACTATACTATCAAAATGGGCACAGCCAAAAAGAAAATGGAGAGCTCTGAGGGACATGGTGGACTCTGACTAGTGCTTTTCCAATGGCAATGTGATTGGCCATCCACCTACAGGGATCTTTTCCTGTATTTTTCTATATTTGTCTTTTCAGTCACAATACTGTTTGTGATGGTGCCATGATGGACATGCTGGGCACATGGGATGCTGGAAATAAATTTTGCCTGTGTTTCAAGTTGGAAATAAATCTCTTGGGTTCATTTTGCTTTGTTCTGATTTCTTAACTCTTGGTAAGATAATTTTGCCATTATCAGCTGGGTAGTATGTTAGCTTTGATGCATCACCATTTTCATGACTGACATTATTATTCTGTGTTTCTTGAATGAAAATTCATACCTTTTCATATTGGCATTCATTCAGCTTTGGCTGCCTTGTATTAAATACAAGAAATATTATATTTAATATTACATTTCTACGCTTAAAGGAAGCAATAATGAGAGTTTTTAAATGAGGTATCTGAGCCCTAACATTTTGTTATGAATCAACAAATTTTCATCAGTGGATGATAAAAGACACTTCACTTCTTAGAGAGCACTTTCAGCACCAATATAAAGTACTGACGTATAATGTCTATATAAAATAGCTCTGCAATAAATAAGCCTCATATCTTGCACTCCTTACTCAAGCAAAACTCCCCATTGACTTCAGTGCTTTTAGTAAGGACAGTACTATAGGAGTGAGCCCCTAATTTCTTGCCCTTTGTAATAGTTCCTTAGTTGTCCACCTAATACCTCTTCAGAACACAATCTCTCTCCCTATTTAGCTATCTGTATCTAATGCATCTCTAACTCTTTCATTTCTATATAATAATAATTCTGCAGTATATGTTGAATTTTCCTTTTAGCCTAAAAATCTACAAAAGCCTGCTGATGCAACATTGCAAGAGATAATATGCTCAGTGCTTACAGTATGTTATAGTTTGCTATATGTATAATAATAATTTAAACACACAACACACACACACACTTTTCAGTATTTCTGCAAGCAATCTAGACACGACAGAAACAAATTGATGGAGACAGAAATGGGAGAATCCCACCCTGTCAGAAGATGAATGAGTTGAGCTTGCATGATGTGAACCATGGCTGACAGAAGCGAGGTGGAATCAAAGAGTGAGCAACTTTTGACAACACACGCTTCACAGCTCTGACCACTGAGGATCTACATGATTATCTCCAGACAAAATAACTGTGAGTAAAAGGCTTACATACACTTAAATTAAACACAGCAGGGTTTTAGTAATCTCTGTTTGCATTTTACTTTCTGTTAAGAAGGAAATTGCTTGGACTTGGAACATTTCATTTAATGGCATTTTTAGTTACCTTTTGTACTTCTAATGTCACAGTCTAAATTCACCCTGAATTACCCAGAAAGGCAGAGGAAACTTTTGTCCTTTATTTTTAATTGCAGTGGCTTCCTTACCAATTTTGCTAAATTAAATGTGTTTTAAAACATCTCTGTATTTGAAACCTAATTATCCCAATCTCTGGATGAAGTATAGCTAACAATACAAACCCCATTTATGTAATTTATTTGCACAGGAAAATAAGTGGGATGCAGTTCTACTAATGATATACATGTTTGCAATTCCATCCCCTTTTCTCCCACTCCCCCAAAAGAAATTCAGAGAAGCTGCATCTTTTTAAAACAAATCCTTTAAAAGCATCTATGTTGTGGCATTTGTTATATCTCCATATTGCTCTTAGAGTGAGATAAACTCTGCATAATGTCATGTTCTTTCTAAGTAGCATGTAGAGCTTTTGTTTGTGTTTTTTTTTTCTTGATAGCCAGTCATGAATGAGGATTATGGCCTGTCACCCACAATAAGTCATGAATGAAGATCATGGCCAGTAATTGTAATGTGCAAAATAAAAGAGTGAGAGATGTAGAGTTGAGATACATTAATAGTTGAACCATCATTCAAGATACCCCAGCAGAGTAAAGTTTAATCTTTTTTAGACCACCTAGTCCTGAGAACTTCAGTTCTTTTATTGCTAACAAACTGCCATTGGCTCCCTGGCATTTATCAATCAATTCTTGAAATGGTGGCCTTTCAGATTATATTAGGTTTTCTCCCAGGAAAGAAAATTAATTCCAGTTAGAGTTCCCATTGGTTTAAAAATAACAAAATAAAAGGCAGCAGAAAGGACACTGGGTAATAGAGTAGCAAGCAAACCTAGTGCCTTCTCCTGCAGGAGTCCTTCTCCCCCAGTCTGGGATTTTCCAGAAAGCTTTTACCAGGATCTAAGAAAAGTAACTGCACTGAATAGTCTTGAAAATGGAATGTGTTTTAAAAAGAGTCACTGAAAAAATGCTAAATATTTTATAATATTTCTCATTTATTTTTAAATAGATTCGATGGTAAGGTGCCTTCAAGCTCAGTTCCAGTAGACTGACTGGTTAGGTGATGAAAATGTTTGTGAATCCATTAAATTTTAGCCCAAGCATTCCAAAATTTGTATGTGGAAGAGCTTTATTTGTTCTTTATTCAATCTTCACCCTTGGCTAGTCTCCCATTTTTAAAAGTGTCAGTTATCCAATAAGGAAGTAGAAACACTACCCATGTGTTTTCAGTGACAAATCAAGCATTGCAAACAACGAATAGTAGAAATGATCAGTGTGTGAACAAATCTGACATTTGTTTGCATAAACCCTTCAGTAATTTTTTTTTAAATAACATATATTCTTAGAAATCAGGATCGGTGTGTGAACAATTCAGAGAACTGGAAAAGGCTAAATTTGTCAGATAATTTATTTGCAATGAATAACACAAACAAATCTATGTTGGAACATCAAATACAAAAATAATTCTTAGCCATTTTGATATTGTACCTTCCAACACAACTGGCTATCATCCACCCTGGTTACTAAAGTTACTTTTACATCATTCTTAACAGAACTCTATTATGATATTTTAATACTAATATATCTAGATTTATAGATATATATATATAGACACATAGATATAGATATATCACAGTTCTTCATATTATCACTTGAAAAATTTGAAGCTGAATTTTGTTTCTTTGCCAAATGTTTTACATGCTGTTTTGTTAATATTAGGCTCTTTTTGTATATTTGTCTTGTATTGATTTAATTGAAAAAAAAGATTTTGAAGGTGCAATGTTTGGAAAAAAAATAACATTCACAAATTTTCATGATTTGGCAAATAGATATAAGGAAAATAAGTAGGTCAAATCTGAGGTATGCCAATTTTGACAGTGTCCCTTGAAGGTCATAAAAAGTAAGGAGGAGAAAATATAAACATCTAATTTATGTGACATCAATAATAATGACAGCCAGAGTACAACTTTAAAAATAGTTTGCCTATTAGCTAGCTTGCATTTATTTATGCAGTACTGAGAAGAGCTGAATTTCAATGTATCCTCTCAGGTTTATAGACATTTAAGCACATTATTAGGAGCTGTGATTATTTGGCACACCAACACTCAGGTATCACCCAACTTCATTACTACCTGATTAATTAACCTGTTTAAAGTGTGAAAGTTGGCACCTTGTCATTAGAATCCATGGGAATAACTAATGAGAAACTACAAAATAATTTGTTCCTCAATTAAAAAACCCGAAAGAAGAGGTTTTATCTCATTATTCTTGTTTCCTGTTATCACCTATACAAAGCCAAGAAGATTTTGTACAACTTACTGTCTACAGAAAATAGGCTAAGTAACATCTCAGGAAACACTTCACAGATCTTTAATAAAATGTGATGTTATCCAACACCAATAGGCAAGCCAAGAAGGTTTCTGGGACAATATATTCAGTATGCAGCAAGAATTTGAATACTAGTCCTTTCATTTAATAGGGGTTATTTGTTGTTCATTTTTTGAATAACAAAAATTCAAAGATACAAAGAAAGCTGATCAAATTATTCATTGTTAATAAATTATCTGACAAGTTTGGGCCTTCTTTTTAGTTAGTGAGTTATCTGCAAATGGGTAATATTTTTTACAAATTTGTTCTTTATTTTAATTGTTTTCTAATCATTTGGGAAACAAGTAATAGCCTATAGATTGTTCATGAATGGGTTGCATTTTTTGTCATTCATTCTTTACTATTCATGCTGTATTTCTTACTACGAGGAATTTTAAAATTAATTTGCAGATAAAATCAGTCAGATGGAGCTATCTGCAGAAATGAGTAAAGAGTAATTCATGGGGGCACAAACACAATCTTTGTCTGAGTTTTGACCAATGAGCTTGTCGGGTGCTGGAAGTGTTGAAGCACTTTGGGCCATTACCAGTCCATCCTGGTTCATTAAGGTCATTTGAACTATTTTCCGAGTAGCAGCCGTGTTAGTCTGTATCCGCAAAAAGAACGGGAGGACTTGTGGCACCTTAGAAACTAACAAATTTTTAGAGCATAAGCTTTCGTGAGCTACAGCTCACTTCAGCCCCATTGTGATACCCGTATTGTTTAAGATGCATATAAAGCCCTTATCATGCCATTGGATGCCCTTTTTACAGTAAGCCGATACCCAGCTTATGTCTCCATTTCATCTGATCTGACTGATGTAATGAAATAGCAGACCCAGTGTTCACTGGAGATTGGGACTTGGATGAGGATTAACTGGTACAGGTTAAATCCAGATAAGACTGTAATAAAGTTATTAATAGTAATAAGATTATAATAAATATAGTAGGCTAGGCTACAATGGTAAGAATTGGTGATAGCTGTATCAGTACCCTTGATTGAGAGTGTACAATTACAAATTGTGACATAGATTCACAATTGAGGTGACTTACTGGAAGTAGTGAATGCATAAAATAATAATAAAATAAGAATTCAGACTGGGGTATATATAAAAAAAACTTAAAGTACCCCATATTTAAGGCTTTTTTCATCATTGAGAGAAGTTACTGTTGTCTGAATCTTATTGCTTCAGGATAACTGAACTTGTATGACTTACACAAATTCTCTGACATTTTAAACAGAAGGTTTCCCTTGGATGGAGCCATTTGTTCCAGAGTAATCAGTTTGAAGACAGAGCTTAATAGGAAGATGGTATCTGTAACAGACCGTTTCCCTGGCATAAAGAACACTTACGAAAACACATTGAACATATCTAGCAGGTGTTCAGTAATAAGGAGGTATCAGAATTCCATCCCAAATTTGTCTGAAGAATTCTAAATTCTTAATAACGTCAGCAACTTCCTGGATAATAACAATTATACCAGCCTGGTAAACTCCTACTCATCTAACTGCCTTCAGCAAGGGTTTTTTGTTTTTTGTTTTTGTTTTTTTTTTGGACGTGGAAAGAAAATACAATTAGTTCTTTCATAATTATCATCATCATGGTTAGGAGCAGGCATGGTTTTGTGCCTGGGCTGGTAAATTCTCATGATAATTTTTCAAGGAAGAATTATAATGTATAATTGTATAAGTGTGTAGTTCTTGTCAAAAAAGGGGATTTCTAATTAATTAAAGGAAGAGGGTGAAATTCAAGCAAAGCATACATCATATCTTGATTTCAATGGCAATCTTTAATGTGAAATAATCTAGTGTGAAAAATAACATCTCAGATCTGGAGAATACTGCCCTATCTGTTTTACAAGTACCACAGTGGCTTAACCCTAATCTGCAGATTTATAAGGTGCACTTTTTCTATATAAATTTGAAAGAGACATTAGCATCTGTATTCAGAGATCTGTTTTCAAAGAGTGAGCCACTCCGAAGATTCTGGAATGCCATCAAGATGATGGTGATATGCTCCAATCCCACTATTTTATGAAGAAAGTAAACCTGGTATAATAACAATTCAGATAAAGAGATAATGACAAGGAGCATAGACTACCTTTAATTACAGCTCAGTTTGCTAACAAGGACAATGAGAAAACCTTTTTCTTAGAATAGTAAATGTCTTCTGTGTAGTGATCATTCATTGGTATAATCTCTTTTTCTGTGCAGAATTGTAGAAGACTGTAGGCTATTGCCCCCCAGGAAAGCCTTATAGCTGCTTCACAATACAGAATATGGTTGTCTGCCTGAAAGGTATTATTATTAGAAAAAAATGTCCAATTGCATGAATACATATTTTTAAACTGATTGTCATTAAAGAACTTAGAGTAAATCTCCAAGAACAGTGTATAGTTCTGGAAAGCAAGGTTCAGTGTTGATAAACATGATGTGAATCATGACTATTATCCAGATTCTCGGAATAAACCTTGTTTCCTAGAGACTGAAAATGTATCCCTCTTTGACTAGGTCATTGAAATTAAGTAATTAATGCATAGTACACTTCCAATATGAATTTTCAGAGAAATAATCATTTGTGTTAAAATTGGTAAAACTTTTAGAATTTATATATATTTCCATGAATAAGTGGTGATCACATGAATACTCAGGGAATAATATAATCCAGTGAACAAAGCAAAGCAAAATTGCCATGTTTATTACAAAGAAAAAAAAAGTAAGTGCACTGAGTTATTTAGTTTTTCCTCCCAAGATTTTAGTGACTTGTTTTTCTTTATTTCCATATGATGTAAAAGCATGGAATAAATATTTACTGGTCATGTGTTATTCAGCCACTAGATGTCTCCCTAGAATTCCAAGCACAAGTGTGGTTCCTGGTAAACCTAGGAAACAAAGCTGGAACTCAAGTTGTCTGGACATCTCTTTGTAATTTTGAGTTCGTTATTATTTTCTTTAATAGATGCCTCCTGTTTACAAAGGACTGCAATTTCCTATATCATGGCACATGGGATCAGCCTGTAACACAGCCTCTCTTCTTTTCTTGACAAGACTCTGAATGGTCTGTAATGTCTTCTATTGTGCGATAAGGAATAAAGAAGAAAAGCTTTCAAAATTGTGCCTCATGGAGGTTTGAGAAATGATGATGCATTCTCCCCACTTATTCTCCACCATGTAGGATGGATAAACAATTGCCTGGAAAGGGTGCTATTGACCGCATGCGTCCCAACAATTGGTAGGGATTCATGGTGCCAGCTAAATAGCTCTTCAAAGAGCCATACGGAGTGTTTGCTCGTTTGTATGCTATTCTGGTCTCCCTCACTTTTGACAGCAAGGCCAATACAGTGGTTGAGCTGACATGAGTCTCGTGGCCTGTTTCTGTGCACTAACTTCCCCATTTGAGGTGAGAAGAGACCATGGAGTGACAGTTAATGCTGTTCTGAGTAGCAGTAACTTCAGTAATATTTCTCGAGTACATTGAGCACAGAACGACTGTTCTTCAGCATCTCACCCTTCTGCTGGCCATACCCTCCAATACTTTCAGAGCCCCAGAGGTGCATTGTTACTATGGAGGGATATCACACTGGGAAGCTAGTGTGCCCTCTAGATGCTGCCCATGTCTGCATAATTTCTGTTGGCTTTCCATGCTTTTGCTCTTCTCTGTACTACACAACAAAGTTAGTTTGGGCCTGCATTCAGGTAAGTCTTAAAACTTGGCAAAAAGTTGAAACATCACTATATTTTCAGTGACTGCATGAAAAATAGATTAGACAGCTTCAAAATCACAACCAAATGTACTTTTAAACTTTAACATTGTAACCAAACCACATTGCTTTGAGTGCAAATTAAGGTGAATTTTTGATGGACAAGTTATGTTTATGCTACCATGACATGGTCATTTTGTTATCATGCTCACCGAAATGATTAAGTTATGTTATGCAATAAAATTATAATGGAAAAAAGTAGATGGACTTTGCTAATTTTAACTGAAAATAAAAATAACCTTACTGTTGTAAATACTGTTTCACGCATTCACCTCTGTTGACCTAAAGTTGCTTGTTGCTATTTTAGCAATAATTCATATCTATTGAGCTGCAGTTTATTATAAGGTTACCCCAGACAAACTGCTCCATTTCCTCTATTATCCAAACAGAATAGTTTATGGTCAGTCTGGTCAGGATCAAATTCAGATGGTCTTGAAGTTGAAAGGGATGATGATGACTTGAGCAAACCATTTTTGTAATCTGTAAATTCCATTTCTAAAAAAAATAAATTGGCTACAGTTTATTATGGGTATATGGCAATATTTTGCAAGGGCAAAACCAAGAGTGTATTATGTGTTTTGACTCTGTCTCAGGATGGCTGTCTTGTACTTGTAACCGGGTTTGTGTTACAGTCTGTTTTCTTAAAGGATTTTCTTCCTATTGCTGTGTATGTATGTGCATGTCTATGCCTCCACTCAGAGTGTGAATACACATAAGGCCTGATCCAAAGCCCACTGAAGTCAATTGGAGTCTCTCTGGTGGTTTCAGTGGGCTTTGGCTCATGTCCATAGAGAGGAAAGAACTGTATGAGTCCTATTTCTGTATACTTTGTGTGTTCTGATGTGGAGTGCAGGGAAGCCAATACGTTAAAGAATTTTGCAATCTGTTTGTGGACAATTCACCAGCAAGAACAAAAGCAATGTTCATCAGATAAATTATTATTTGTACATTATTTGTTGAGCTCTAGCAAAGAGTGTATTCCCACTGAGTGAAACATAGCATGTCTTGTACTTTCTTGACAAGAATGTAGATTCCCTTTCAGTCCATCTTACAGAGCTGAGGCCCATGATGGTCTTGTATTCAGTAATCTATGAACACACACTGGTAAAGGCCACTTTAATGGCTGGCCAACTTTCCTTTCTCGATTGACCCCTTCCCTAGACACACACACACACACACACACACACACACACACACACAAAAGCATCATTCTGTAGCAGATGGAGAGGAAAAGTCCTGGTCATACTGGTGCACCACTAAGTACTCCATCTCTGTTCCCTTGAAAACTCTTCATACTGATTGGGAAGGCAGTGGGACTTCCTTTAGCTTTTTCTAAAGACTCAGAATAGGGGGAGGACTCAACTGCCTTCAACACCCATCACTTCACAAAGAAAGAAGGGGTAAATATCTACCTGTCCAAAATAGTCACCTACAAACAGAGAGAGAATTCCTGTGGAGATATGACCAGGACCTAAGAAAGGGTTCCATGTTTGGCCAAATACTCTGTGAGGCATATCTTTCACCCTTGCTCATTAACATGGAGTTTGTTTTCACAAAGAAATTTGGAAATAGGTGAGTTTTGGTACACAATTTTCATTTTATTATTACTTGTTATTTGTATTACAATAGTGCTTAGGAACACTAATCATGGCCAGGACATCATTGTGCTAGGTGCTGTACAAATAAAGAACAAAAAGACAGTCCCTGCCCCTAGGAGCTTACAAACTAAGTACAAGACAAGAGACAACAGATGGATACAGACTGATAGAGGAGTACAAGGAAATAATGGGACAATATTGGTCAGCATATTAAGCAGTGGTCTCCGCTCTATAACCTAGCACTCCTCCTCTAAGGTTGAGACATAATGGTTGCTTGTTGCTGAGATGATGCACCAGCTCTCTGTTCCATAGATTTCTTCATATTTCGATATATAAAATATTATTGTAAAAAAGATTATATTAATTGTTTTCAAATGTGACTTTCTCTGAGATGTAATGAAAATGCTTACTTACTGGGATGATTGTTAAGAGCTATTGTAAAGAGCTTCACAAAGGAAGTCATTTTCATTGTGCAACAATATCAAACCCTGTTGGTGTTGGGAACTATGCTATTTATTTTTAAGCACCATATACTGGCATATTTTCTAACAGAAAACTACTTACATGATTTCAGGCATAAAGCATCCTTGTAACACAGATATTATTAGAACTACTATAATGAAATCCCATCCAAAACCTTTGCTACTAGCCTAGGGCCAGTTTGAAACCTGTTGAATGCACTCATACAGCAGACTAAAGGAGGGAAAAAGCATTTAGAGCTACATCCACAAAGGGACCTAGGTGCTTATCTGCCACTTCAGGCACTGAATGCAACATTTAGGAGGCACTGATATCCTCAAAACCCCTGCTCAGCTGCCACCTAACACTGTAGATGCCTAATTCCCTAGGAGCCTGTCTCTTGATGGTGGTCATGCACAAAACTGCTAAAGTCCTGACACTGCTGAGCTGCTCAGTGCCCTAGCGGGCATGTCAAAACTAGGCATTCTCTTGCTCATCTCACCTGCAAGGCCTGATCTGATAGGCATTCTCGAAGCATGCCTAGCATTCACAAAAGGAGGGACTGAGTTACTACAGCACTGGGATTTGGGAGAGCTGGCTTTAGGTCCCTACTCCAAATCAGGAAGATGAGGGAGTCAAACATGGGTCTCTTATATCCTGTCTGAGTGCCTTAACCAATGGGCTATTGCTTATAATAGGTGAGTGGTGGGGAGGTGTAGCTCTCCTGCTGACGTACCTTAGCCACCTAACTCCAGGAAAGGATTCATGGCTGTGAATCTTGAATGCAGGGAGGTGCTTCCTTTGGGCCAGGAGTCAGGCACCTTTGAGAGCTTGGGGTTAGTCCCTGTCCTTGGTATTTCCTACTGGCTAGCTTAGGGGCTCCCTGCTCAGCATTGACTTCTGAGAATCCCATTCTTTGTTATCTATCTCTTCCCCTGCACTCTACAGTGAGCCAAGGCACATAACTGATGTCTGAGAACTCACTGGCTGGCGGGGGACCTGAGAATTAAGTATTGCAACATCAAAGTACCTTTGTTAATCTAGACCTTACTCCCCTGTGTGTGCTGCCTTATAACACGAATAACAGTGCAAAAGGATAGCATGGCCCTACTATCCCTCCTCCCATACCGGTGGGTGGAGTCTTAACTCCCCATGAAAAATGGCCTGGGGCACAGGCCACCCTAATATCCTTTAATCCAGTGATTAGAACACTCACCTGAGAGGTGGAAAATCCATGTTCAAATCCCTTCTCTACATAAGGCGGGGGGGGGGGAGGGGGGGGGAGGGGGTAATTGAATACCCACATCCTGGTTGAGTGCCCTAACCACTGAGCTAAATGTTATGAGGGACATTTCTTTCTTTCTCCCTGCTCCCAACAGTGGCTGCAAAAAACCCAAACCAAACCAAAACAAAAACATGAACCAAAACAACAACAACAACTGCTTGGATGCCTGACTCTAGGAGAGGGTACATGTTTGAGAATCCCAAGCAGAGGTAGGCTCCTCCTGCTCAGACGTAGATGCCTAAGTCCCTTTGAGTGTGGACCCACCCCTCTGCTCAGCATTTCCTACTGGCTAGTTTGTGCTGGATTTTGTGGATCCCATTTTTAGGTGCCTAACTCTCCCTATACATTACCTAAGGAACCTAGACACCTAACTCGGTTGTGGGTTCCACAAGGTGGCAAGATATCTAAAAATTAGGCATTGCAGTGCTCCACCTTGCCACACCTAAGCCTGTCTGTGGATCTAGCTTGGAATCAGTGAGTTACAATGAAGTGTTAAATGTTCCATAAATGAAACGTTACTTTGTGAGACCCACCCTCATCAAACACAGAGAGTAAGATTTTGACTGGTAAATTAGGGTATTCACATAACCAAATTAAGTTTTAATAAAATTTAAGATTGTAAATCAAGTGAGGAAATGCAAGTACCATAAAAATATATGACATATCTTAAAATGCCCCCAGCACTGCAAAGCACATTAGAAGTACAATAAGGAGGCTTCACATTTTAAGAAATATTCTGCATTTCTAAATTAAAGATATATTTCCCTACTTTTTTTAGGGCTTGCCCATTGACACAGCAAGCTGGGGTGTAAATCTGCAGAGTACTACCTTGTCACAGTGCACTATAGAATGTTTAGTATATGATTGCAGGGCCCACATGGCCAGTTAGTGCACAGCAGGCTGGAGCACCGTAGATTCAGACCCTGGCTTGGTCTGCACTAACTGACCGTATAGACAAGCCCTTAGATTCTGATCACAGTCAAAATGATTTTAAAGATTAGTTTAATTTCATGTAAATCATGAAGGATAAAGAATATCCTGGGGAATTTTTCCATTATGAAGAATTGCTGAAATCTGTCACTGAGAACAAATCAGTTATGTGAGTAGAAGTGACTTCATTGGATCCTAACACAATTGCATGGGAAGCTTAGGTGTACTCTAAGATAGATCCCGATCGAGCAGAGCACTTAAATATGTGCTTAATATGTGCTTAACTTTAAGCATGTAAGTAGTCAGAGGCATATAGCAGTAACATCCCCTCAGCTTCAGCTTAAAATATCCAGATATTGTACTTGGAACTGGATCATATACTGGTATAATGCTAAGGGAAATGTGCATTCATTACAGTTCCTCCCTTAATTTCAAAGGAAATTAGTTCCTGATCTTGTCAAATATAATGAAAATGTAACAAATGCACAAGGCGAGTAGCCACTTTCAAATGTTAATTTCTCAGCTGTCTTCTGATCAGTGAAAGTCAATTGCGAAAGACTCCAGTCCAAAGCAAGGACACAGCACATGCCACATTCTGTGCCAGCCTATGTTACTAACGATTGTTAAGCCCAAGATGGAGACAGTTGAGCTGTCCCAGGTTGTTCCAGAATGTTGGGTGGAGGTGGAAGTAGCTGCTAGACTTGGAGAGTGCAGGGACATTGGTTGTGGTAGTGGAGGAACTGCAGTGTGGAGGAGGAGCTCATTGTGCACCCAAGAAAGGGCCAGCATGACCCTTTGTACAGCTTCAGGTAGCATATTAATGTCAGACATTATTTGAATAAGAGCTCTAAGTAGCTAGAAAGCTTGTCTTGTTCACCAACAGAAGTTGGTTCAATAAAAGATATTACCTCACCAACCTTGTCTCTCTAACACGGCTACAACAACACTGAAAAAGACATTACTGTAGACTTTTCAGTTATTTTGTTGATGTTGCTCTGCTCTTCTTAATAGAATAATTATAGTATTTTACTTTGGGGAAATGTTCCTGTAGGACTAAGAACATTTAGAACAAATTCCAGCACAAGCAGGTTAGTTTTCTTATTTTTCTTTCTTTTTTTTAGATTTGTTTTAAATATAATCGTGAGCTCCTGAAAATAGTAATATTAATAATGGGGAAACCTCTATACATTCTGAGATTGGTTTTAATAAAATGTCTTATTTTTCCAGATATAAACAAGCAAAATCTTTTGAAATTTGCCACAGAACATTTCAAATTTTTAGTGAAAAATTGAAAATTGAAATGTGTCAACTAACCCCGCACCAAAATAATTCTATACAGAAATGCCTTATGCTTCCATTCTCTATGGGTCAGAATGACTGTCCAGACTATATTCCACTGATTAATGAGAGCCCTCTGAGTGTGGCACATCATAGGAAAAGTTTTGATTTTCATGTGTATTTTTTAAAGTAATAATTTCTGCAGAAAGCAAATACTTTTCGAGAAAATAAAATTACTGAGTCAAAACCACAATTTTCCATTCGTTTCAACTAGCCTACCCTAATGATCCTAATTCAGTTTGATCTAAAATGGGTCCCCTATTCTCTCACTGATTTTCTGGACTCAGATATTCACAAGCGCTTAGGTGCCTAATTCCTAAATACCTCTAAAAACTGGCCCTAAAAGTCCCTGTATCTTTAGTGTTATTCTATCAAAGCTATTCTCATGCCATGCACTTGATCTCCTAAGCTCAAGTGGGTAGCTCAAGTAGGAAGTCTAATGTGCTCTGGAGGTTCTTTGGGTCAGAGGTGCCTGAGTTGTCTCTGCCATTCTGCAGGAAACCTCAGAATTAATAAGCCCAGCATGTAGGGCCTTATCCATTGCTCATTGAAGTCAGTGGGAGCTGAGTTGGACCCAGAGGTCCTTAACTCAGTCATTATTCAGGCAAATGCCTACTGACTTCATTAGAAATCTGCATGAGTAAGAAACTGAGTATGGAACTTAGGGACATGACTTCTAGTTTATAATGCAGACCTTGACACAACAATATCTACTGTCCTGTTGTGAATGCAACATCAGAGGATAATAAGAAACATTTTATCGGCTAACACACAAGCTGATGTGACAAAAGACCTTTTATATTCATTAACTGAGTGACTGTCATCCTGTGGAACTCTTGGGACAGAAGGAAAAAAAACTCATCAACAACAAAATAAACCCCTAGTGATTTTCATAACAAAAATTAAATGAATATGGCATGCACAGGAAGATTTAAAAAGAGGACTAACAAAACAAAAAATGAAAGAAGGATGGGTGAAAAGCTACACTAAAATCCAACAAAGCTGTTACGTCAAGTAAACAGTGACACAAAATTACTCATTTCTCAAGAGAACAATTGTAATGAGAATGGGAAACTGGTAATAAATGAATTGTCTTAAAAAGCTTCAGATCTTAATCATGTGATCCTCTTAGGGTGCCAGAATCTAGTTTTCCTAAAGGCCTGTTTAGGCATGTTCCATGGAAAACCTATCTAACAGTAGGTGTGTCAAGGTTCCTCCCCCACTCTGAACTCTAGGGTACAGATGTGGGGACCTGCATGAAAACCTCCTAAGCTTACTTTCACCAGCTTAGGTTAAAACTTCCCCAAGGTACAAATTAATTTTATCCTTTGTCCCTGGATCTCCACTGCCACCACCAAACTCTAACTGGGTTTACTGGGAAACATAGTTTGGACACGTCTTTCCCCCCAAAATCCTCCCAACCCTTGCACCCCACTTCCTGGGAAAGGTTTGGTAAAAATCCTCATCAATTTGCATAGGTGACCACAGACCCAAACCCTTGGATCTGAGAACAATGAAAAAGCATTCAGTTTTCTTACAAAAAGACTTTTAATAGAAGTAAAGAAATCCCCTCTGTAAAATCAGGATGGTAGATACCTTACAGGGTAATTAGATTCAAAACATAGAGAATCCCTCTAGGCAAAACCTTAAGTTACAAAAAGACACACAGACAGGAATAGTCATTCTATTCAGCACAGTTCCTTTCTCAGCCATTTAAAGAAATCATAATCTAACACATACCTAGCTAGATTACTTACTAAAAGTTCTAAGACTCCATTCCTGTTCTATCCCCGGCAAAAGCAGCATACAGACAGACACAGACCCTTTGTTTTTCTCCCTCCTCCCAGCTTTTGAAAGTATCATGTCTCCTCATTGGTCATTTTGGTCAGGTGCCAGCGAGGTTACCTTTAGCTTCTTAACCCTTTACAGGTGAGAGGATTTTTCCTCTGGCCAGGAGGGATTTTAAAGGGGTTTACCCTTCCCTTTATATTTATGACAAGGTGTCTCTTAACTTTATTTTGTCTTCAACCTCGAATAAAGATTAGAAGAATGGAATGAACGATTTAATATGTATTGGGGAATCAGGTGAAAAACAGGAAGATTGCGTCATAATAAGATTTCTAGCTTATCCACAGGCTGCAGCATTTAATTAAGAATTTGGGTTTGAGAACCATAGCTTACTCAAAGCTTTACAAAATAGCTTTTATACCTCATTGTGTATACGGGACTTTGAATTTTGGACACAATATTAACTTAATTGCACACTGGCTAACCAAAGAGTTACAAAAACAGATCAGCTGCAATATTAAGAACAGGTCATTCTAATTTTTTGAGGGGAAAAGACATATTTTTCATTTATTAAAATTTACCTTGGTCTTTAAAAATATGGCTAACTTTAAACACAAGAGTGTTTAAATGTGACTGCCATGGGACTAAATTCTTAAATGGGAATGGAAATGCTTAAATTTTAGGCACAAGCTTAAATAGCTACTGAATTGGGGTCTAATTGACATCAGGATTTAAAGTTCCTACTCCAAGGAGCCGCCTTTAAATAGGATGTATCTTCCAGTCTTCACTGATTTTGAACCAGATGCCATTAAAAAGATTAGAATGTCTTAAACATAACTGACTAACATTGTCATAAAGACAGTATATAAAGAAAATGCATGTGCACATATGTGTCTTTGTCTGGAGATTCATACAGCAATATTGGGTGAGACTTCCTGAATCTTAGCAATGATGTACTTTATGGGGATAACTGGAAAGTTAAAAATGACCAGATGGCCACTGGAGGGGCACAAGAAACAGAGTACCAAGACAGAAAATCTTTCTGTAAGAGAAATGGGAAGTATAGGGATCCGCTGCCTTCTGTTAGAGAAAGTCTCCTATTGTATTCCTAAAGCAGGGCCTGTGTAGCAGATGGTCTGGAGGACACATGGCAAGTGAAGTGGAGGTGGTACTGGTCTCCATGGTCTTTAGTTGCTGATCATTATCAGAGAAGTGGTCAGAGGCAGAATCTGTGTTGGAGACAAAGAAGTTTGACAGGGCAGGCTCTTCTTTCATGAAGTGGGGAAGTTCACAAAAGTGATTGCAGAAACATAAGATGGAGTACACAGACTGTATTGGGAATGGTATATGAGGGGGGATTTCTTGTAACTGTTCATCATGCTGTGAAGTAAAAAAACAAGACAAGAAGGCAAACCCTATTTATAGAGTCCAATGACATACTTTTAAGTGTAAAATGTACTTTCATCCATCTGATGTCATTTAAAGAGCACACATATGTGAAAAATAACTGTGAAAATGTGGAAGTGGAAAATGCATAAGTGAAAAATACATACACTAATTTGGAGCACTTTTTCCTTAACTCATGAATAGATGCCAATGACTTTTGCCCATTTATCCAAAGTGCAGGAGGGGGAAAACCCATCCTCTTTTTCTTTATGCCTAGTTAGAGAATATTCTTCTCTCTGAGGCTCCACATTACAAATGTTGACAAGATGAATAAATTCATTGTTAAAGTAATTGACAGTGTGGAGATTCACACACAATATCTGTTGGCTAATATTACTAAAAATAATATATATTCCACAAAATAAAGTGAATTTGTAAAGGTTGTTATATCAGAAAACAAACTTTGAAATATAAACAATATGATTTGAAAGGAGGTGGCAACACATGAAATTGTAGCTGTAGGATTACTGCCAAGTCTAACAGCAGGATAGCAGCATAGAGAACAAATTGCTTCAAGCTATAGAAGTGTATAATATGTTTATTGGGTATTGGATCTTTGGGTACTGGGACTTTGAAGGACCAAAGTGGTTCAAAATCAGATCAGGACCCAAAGGTTGTCACATTTCTTAATAAAGATTGACCGAAGTCTTCTGAATTTTAAAGAATTCTCATCAGGTTTAGTTCTAAACGTGAGTAAAAATACAAAACTGGTTTTCCATCCATAATGCTGACCCTAACTGAGCTAAAATAGCATAAATATATTCTGGAATCTACTACTTCCTAAGAAAGGCCCTTTTATAATTAACTTACACAAACTGGATGTATCTGTAAATGATACCAGTGCTAAGCTTTTCCTTAAAACACATGCTTACTAAAGACATTTCTGCTACAACTGCCAATTTACCTAAGTACATAAGTGTCCTTTATCCCCTTAGGTATTTGCTATGTTAGATGAAGGCAGGATATGAGATGGCTTAGTGGGTGGGGTGGATATCTTCCTGAATTTGATCAATGAACTCAATTACGACCCCATTTCAGGGACTTTCAGCCTTAGTTTACAATGATACATAGTTGCCGCCATACTTGACACGTCTCCCAAAATCTCTTCAATAAATAAGAGGGTACTTTAGAGCTCTGACTTTAAAAAAAAAAAGAAGAAGAAAAAAAGAAAGAAAGAAAGAAAGAAAAGAAAAGAAAAGAAAAAAACAGCTCTTCAGGGTCCCCAGCTGATTTTCTTCGCAAGGTTAGTTGCTAATACATTCCTAGCACCCATGCATTATTAATGCTCACCGCTCTCCAAGGTGGCAGTGACAAATAGGGAGCAAAATTCACTGACTAGTGGGGAATGTACTTTTTAGTCATGCTTGAATTTTTCAATCCATTCTGCTTGCTGAGGATTTTTTTCAGCAGAGCTACTGTAGCAGAATATGATATTTTTTTCCCCCAAAACCTAAGAAGCACTCTAGTAACCAGTGGAAAGATTATGAGTCAGGGCTTTTCCCAGGAGGCTTTGAGGGGGAGTAGTGCAAAAAGTACCTTTTGATGTTTCCAGTAGCACGGAAGTCATTGTTTTTCCTCCCATGCAGTAAGTGGTAGTTTTGACTCCAAATCGTCTATGCATTCAGTCAAGTAAATTATAATATTTTAACTAGGCTATGCATGCCAGCTGTAGCATTCCCAGAAATAATACCAAGTGTGTATCATGAGAAACATTGATTTTTTAATGTGCAGATTTGTTTCTTTAGACATAAAACTCTATTCATTTTGCAATATAAAGAAGCAATGTGTGAAATACATTCTTAGATGGTTATTGGTTACTATAAATCCCACTTGCAGTTCTACCACACTTGTTTAATTCAGACTTACTTCATTTAAAGTATTACATTGCATGTCTGGGGATGGTGCTGAAGATTTAGCAAATACCGTTTTATCATAACAAATTGTGAAATGTAAATATCAGAATATTTCTAACATTTAAAAGATGAATAAGTCATTTGGCCAGAATCATTAATCCTTTTCCAGAATCATTACAGCTGGGAGTAACACCTCCATACAACAGGCCAGGATACCAGCAAATATCTAAGTATATGTCTATTGTGTCTTGATACTTGTCCAGCTCTAATTTCAGGCAGTTTTTGAGCAGGATTTCATTTTATAATTCTTCATATATTCACTTTAGATATAAATCTAGTTCCTGGTCTATGGCCAAGGAGTGCATAGTATAGTTCAGGAGAGGGGTGTAAAGGTAATTTGCATGTCCGCCCTGATCCTGAGCTGGCTGTGTGCTACTAAAACTGATGGCTGCTGTATTACACTGGCTGCCAGCGACCCAAGGGACTGATATGTCAGCTGGGGATCAGCAGGTTTATGGAGGCCGTAGCTATGCTCCCTTTCCTCTACCCGGCACCTATAGGCCAACTAGAGGGAAAGGGTGGTGATGTAGGAGCTGCTGCATGACAGCAGAGGTCCCTCTATAGTCAGGTGACGTTCTTGGGGCTTGCTACACCATCTGTAAGACCAGAATTTTTCTCTGTGATCTTGTGGAAAATGAATATGTAAATACAAAGACAAAGAACGAGCATCTAATATTCTATAGCTGATTTATGCACAGTATCTTGTGTTCCTTCACCACTTCACCTTACACTGAGTTCTGCACCTGTTGTGAGTCTATCCAAAGAAAAAAAGGATTATAGCATAAATGGTAGCTGAAATACAACAATTTATGAGTATATGTGGGAACATGGAGATCAATAGCTCTGAAATAGAAAGGGGTAATAATTTTAAATACTATTTCAGATTAAACAGATTTGCATATGAAAAAAAAACATTTTGAAGTCCTTGCACATGTACCCCATGGCTTGTTAGGGCAGCCATTCTCTCTGCCTTTTTATCCCTAGCAGATGCCTCCCTTCTGCCATGCTGAGGAGAGTCTAGGACAAATGGAACTTGAATCTTGGTTAGGTATGGATTTGAATTAGTTTGTAGAATAAATTCATTTAGACTCTGGCAGCAGAACTTCCACTATTAGACTGAGTCAAAAGTCAGAGAAGCTAACAAGGAAGGTTAATATGAAAGAGAGGAGGAGATTGGAAAAGAAAGTAAAGAAAGAATAGAAAGTAAAGATAAGGAGAGGAACAAACGTGGAATATGGGGGTCATAATACATAGAACATTTTACTAGAAAGGGATGGAAATGCCAGAAAGGAACCAGAGAGCAGCAAAATGGATAAAAAAGAGTGTGTGCAGAAGATGTTGATGGAATCCATCCAACATCTGAACGACCCAATGAATAGCAGGCTGTTGAAACTAGATGAGACGCTAACTAATTTAGTTCAGGCTGTCAATAATTTAAATCAGAATGTTGCCGTATTCATTGCTAATATGGAGATTCTGATTTCAGAAGCTCGGAATTTTAAGGAAGCTAAGTAGATGAATCTGTACTGTCACTTTCCAATTGTTATTGTTCAAAGAATGTGGAAATAATTTGTATTGATTTATTATTACTGCTATGTACCATTTGTTTAATATTTAACTAATGCTGCTTGAATTAAAGATTTTTTTTTTAAAAGTGTATGTTTTATGTGTATTTGCCTGCCTCTGAATGATGTTCTATATGGATGGACAGCTTCTTCAGCACTGTAAAACTCCAGTATTACATGTGCTATCTGTGTAACTTCAAAGATCTCTAGTATATGAAGAAAGAAATGTTTAAAGCCTTATCCTTGGCAATGTCCCCAAATGATCCTTTCCAGTTTGCGCATCAGAAAACTGAAATACTTAATGAATCCTCTGATGTCCGTTGGCTTCATTTGGCAAACCTCTTTTCAGCTATGATGGATTAAAGGGATATATTATTTTTTTTAATATATTTAACCCATATCCAAGATATAGTGCAGATGAGTTAAAGAGTAAAATTTAAAGAGTTCTGAAGAACTGTAATTCAGGTTAAAGCCAGGGAACACAGTGAAATGTAAGACCAACACAGGGTGACCAGACAGCAAGTGTGAAAAATCAGGATGGGGGTGGGGAGTAATAGGAGCCTATATAAGAAAAAGACCCAAAAATCAGACTGTCCCTATAAAATTGAGACTCTGGTCACCCTAGACCAAAGGTATATTTCACAAATGAGTGATTTAAAAACTTTTTCCACAGTCTGAATCTTCATTTAAAAATTATGAAATTTACACAGAAAATTTATGTAAGATTTGCGTATGTGTTAAATATGAAGACTACATTATCCAGCATTGAATAGAAATTAGAGGATTTACACCCAACTTTAGCTGCAAATTTCAATGCAACCTTAACGAAGGAATTGCTATTAGCATCTCCATAATACTCACATTCTTTTTTCCTGGTGACACTTCCAAGTAATTTCAGGGCGTTGGAGGCATGATTTCATTAAATTCACTCTTGGTATCCATCTAGGGTGAAGGAAGTATTAGAGAGAAAGAGTGGGAGGAATATTGCAGAGATATGGCCTATGCCCTAAAGTATAAGAGAAGCTAAAATATTGAAAGTATAAAGCAATAAGAAAAAGTATGTATAAACTGTGAATGTTTTGCATATATTTCCACATTTAGAAAAAGTAAATATTTAATTCTGTTAAAAGTATTATTGATAGAACACTAAAAATGTTGAGCACTCCTTAACCTCTTCATTATCTACAGTACTATTGCACCAGGTTGACCAAATATATAAATATAGAGGTCCCAAGGTGAAATCCTGGCCACAATGAAGTCAATTGGATGTTTTGCCATTGATCGCAGTGGGACCAAGATTTCACCCACAGGTTGCAACCCAAAACAAAAAGGAGCGGGGAAGGATGCATTACGGCATGTCTGCGTTTCCTTGTATAAATCAAGTATTTGCATATGTAAAAGGCTATTATTATTTAACCAGTTCTATTGATGTGTATGGTGGTTTACAAAGACATTACAGGACAGATACTTGCCCCCAAAAGCTTAATACCTAACTCAGACAGCAAACTACAACTAAGCAATGCTTCTGGGTGAGATGAAAAGCTGGAGGGGAAGAAGAGGGGTACAACAATTACAGATCATGTATTTGTGACTTGTTTTAGTTTGGTTTTTAGTTATGTCTTGCTACTTCTGTCTGTCTTCATCTCAACTCTCAATACATTCCATTTCCATTTTGAAGAGAATTGTTACTACTATACACAAAATCATGCCCTCCAAGTTCTTCATTCTATTGCATAAACCTATATTCAGGAATTTTTAAATACATTTTAACTACTTGATTACGAGTTCACAGCCTTTATTTTTAAATAGGTAAAGATACTTTTTAAAAAGGTGCATTAATTACCCAGTTGACTAGGATGAAGATGCCTTTGGAGCTGTTCTGTTGTGTAATTCCCTCTGTAGGACACATGCTAAGTGCAGAAAAAGAATATTCCTATGAAAATGCATAACACATTGAGTACTTCCACTTCTTCATGTGTCTGCTATGTGTACCACTGAGACCTGCTGTTACTATCCATATGCCAGGACTAAGAACTGTTCTCCCAGAGCCCAATTCCATTAGGAGTTCTACATGTTTCTCATCACTCAGAGTCCAGTTGTAGTATTTGAGATTTTTCAAATGCATAAAAGCCTGATATTCATTTTCTCACAGGTTTTTAGAAAGAAATCAAACCTTTACATTCATTTCATTGTGGCCTGCAGACATGTCCAGGTTTTGACTGTGACTCTCAAAATCTTTCCCAGCTAATAGTTAAGAAATTAAGATAGGTTATGTAGACAAGGTAAGGAACCCTCCTTCCCCCGATTCAAACCACTCAAGCTACTGGCAAAGGTACATAAGTGCCCCTTTTCTAGAAGTCCTTTAGTTATGCTGGAGGTGATAGACAGTTTACAAATGCCTAAGAGACCCAGAAAAATCAAGCTGAAAAGAGCACCTCTGAGAGAGAGAAAGAGGACGTGTCAGTGGATAAAAGTAAAGATGTCTTTTTATGTTATGGTACAGTATGTGGATTTTTTAGTGTATTGGTTAAAATAAGATTTCACTACTCTGGTCTAATCTCTTTTATGAAAAGCAATTTATCTTATTTCTTCTGTGTCCATTGCATCCCTGGGACAGGTGGAGTAGCTGATTTTCCAAAGGATGCAGTGATGCGCACCATGTATCAGAGGGCATGACCTATTCCTTGCTTTCTTTCTCATTCTTATTGACACATACACAGTTGTCTGAGCTCCTCCTTTCCAAAGACACTTTACTATGTTGCTGTGCATTAAACAAATAAAAATGTTTTTTAGACTTTATATCATCTTTTTTAAACTGACAAAAGCCTTGAAATTCTACATATCCTTACTGAAAAACAGCAACTCACCAATGGTACTCTATAGTATTGATCCAAAATGCTATAGCTTACAGTGAAACTACTGCAGTGAGTTGAATACTGTAGTATTTTTCTATTTGTATAATATTGTAGGATTTTTTTTAATTAAGAATGGATGGGGGGAAAAAACAAGAACAGCCCAATAGCAGTGGGAGTTAAGAATGGAATACATGATCTCAATCTGATTATTTGGGGGCCAGTGTAAGACAAATCCTTAACAGTTTTCTAAAATATAGACATTTGTGCTTATACCCTGGTTTTGTCATATAAAAAGTATAATGCATCACAGAAAGTTATCCAAATGTTTACTATTTACCAGAAAGACCAGAATAGCTGCAAATAATATTTTTTTCACATAAATAATGAACATGATTAAGCAATGGGTTTTTGTTATTGTTTGTTTGGGGGTTTTCTTTTGTTTTGTTTCTTGTTTGTTTGTTTTGGAAAAGTGTGTAGTGTTTGCAGCTGTTCTGGTCTATTAGATAACTCTGTATTTATCCAGTTTCTGGTAAAGGCATATTATATAATCAGTTGGTTTGAACTGCCATAGTCATACATTTATTTAAAAGGTGAATTACTTTCACAACAGACCCTAATACTGTTGAAGAATCCATCCTGTCCCATCATGTAATTTCACATTTAAGATTCATCCTGTGTGTTGTACAGTTGTGAACAATGTTGCTGCAAAATGTACACTATCCAGTTTTTAAACTACATTTGGTCACCCTTTGCTTTTGTTTTGTTTTTGTAGGAAGGAGAAAAATCCCTGAAGATCAAAATCATATTGAGCTAGAGCCTAAGCAGGTATAAATACATTGACTTCAATCGGGCCATGCCAGTTTATACCAGTGGAGGATCTGGCCCATTGTGTATATAACTGTATTGTTTCAAACAAACCCTGATTATAGTTACTTTTTAATTCAAATTAAATTTTCACATAGTTTTATTTTTATTCCCTGAAACTTAAACAAGGCTAAAGGCAAAGGTTTACTGTTGGCCTAAAATCTTGCATGCCAAGTTCTATCCTGTAGAGACTTTTTTCTGCCATGGAATACACCCTTGAAAACAGGGATTTCTAACGGAAACGCTGACAGACTATAATGGTGATATTGCTCTAATTTATTTGCGTTGAGTGTTTTCTTCATCTCTTTCCCTTTTAATGATCTAAGTCTTTCTGCATCTGGCAATATGTTTCCACGCTATTTACCTTTCCTGCCAATGTAGTATCATCCGTCTATGACTATGCTTTTCTTGGTTTCTTGCTCTCTGTCTTTAATATTTGAAGCCAATTTTCCATTTATTCCAGGACTCCCACACCTCAGATGTTGCCATTAACCTCTAAAGTGGAACCTTGTCAAAAATGCTTTCACGATGCAGGGTTTTGGTTTTTTTTATTAGAAAATGTGCAGTTATGCTCAGAAATATTTTTTTTATCGCCAATGTAGCAATACTTTACATCTGTACCTATTTGACATGAAAGAATTCTGGGTCTGATTTTGGGAGGTGCTGAGTGTCTGGTAAGTGCTTCCAGCTCCCATTAATGTTAAATAGAGGTGCTGGCATTTATCAGATGCTCAGCACCTCTTTGTGCGTTCTTTATTGAGAAGTGGAAGGCAAAGATGTTTGGAAGGACATGGCAAGTGTCTGAATCTGTGGAATCCAGAAAAATGATTGAAAGTTTATATAATAACTGTAAAACTAAAAACATTGGCTTATATCCTTGTCCATGTTAAGTCTGTTTTACTTAAATTTGGTCCAAGCAGAGCTAATTCTAGGCTCAGGCGAGCAGGGCAGCCACCGTGGGTGCCAGCTTCTGGGGATACCATACTGTTGTGTCACTTGTTTTCTCTCTCTCTCTCTTCCACTAAGTGGCCAAATGAGTATCCCCCTTGTGTAAGTGAATCTTCTAGTGGCATAGGACTTGTGTAGCCATTCTGGCTCTTACCCTCCCCTCCCCCCCACTACCCCTTCTCCTTTTGGAGCTTAGTGGGAGAAGGGGCTGTGACTAGAGTGAGCTATAGAGTGACTTATCAAATAAGTCTCTGATGATGCCCCACTGTTTTAAGGGCCCTTTAGGGGCTTTTGCAATTGCCTGTAATTTAGTGCTGCCTCCAGGATGCTCTAAGTAATGCTGGGAGCTGAACCAGCCCTCAGTCAAACCCAAGATCAGGACAGCCTAAAGTATCCTACCAACTCTTTTTGCATCCTACACAAAGTGTAGTTCCATTAGATTCAAAAACTGGGATCAGTGTTCTTCTTAAAATATTATTATAGGCATCACACAGCATCAAAGCCATATGTTCTGGGTTGCTAGGGGGACAGTTAAGCTACTGGGAACAAATGACTTTTGTTTTCAGATTCTTTGGTAGAAATAGCAAATAAGGGGAATTTCATTTTCACACATCTCTGATTGCTTTGTTTCTGCTGTAAAATTAGCCTGGGCCATGTATTTTCCTCATTATTCTCAGGTACTGACCACTTCTAATCTCGCACAACTCTAGTAGACAAGACCTGAATTTAACATCTAATTCATCCCACTTCATTGGAATGAAGATTATAAAGGAAAATGTAATCCTACTGATTTGCAAATTGAACTGTTTTGTAGATGCCATTTAAACTGTCTGCTCTAGCTGTCTTTCATGAAAAACATGATACAGTAGGAGAGATCAAAGATTCATACGGAAGTTCTTTTTTTGAAAGCTGATGCTTCTGGCTTCTTTAACTAATTGAAAATTTTTCTTTACAAGAACAGACCTTCAAGCATTCTGGTTGCTGCTACTAGTCTTATCATTACAGAGTTGTTACTTCCTGCTTTAAGGGACTTAGTCAGAGATTAATGGAACACCATGTTGGCAATTTGGGATGGACTTTCTCTATTTTAAGTACAGTATACAAATACTAAAACAGAGGTGATTATTAATGGCCTCAGACTGAAAAATAAATGCATATCTCCTTATTTTTTCAGTCTGTAGTCAGTATTTGATAATTTCGTGGAATGTCCCTTTATTGAACTACATTTTCTTTTGACCGTAGATTAATTTTGTGATGATGAAAAGGAGGGAAAACAACATTGGCTTAATTGGTGCGGTGAAAGCTTTAGGGGGGTATACTTTGTGGGTGCTTTGCTATTAGAGGCTGAGTAAATTGTGGAAGGTGCAAGATAAGAAAGACATTCCAGGTCTGCCTGTGGCATTATTTGTCCCTTAGAAATGTGTGTGTGAGAGGATCTATAATCTCTCATGTACTTGAGTGCTGTGCATGAATACAGCAATACCAATACAGGCCCCAATTGCTCAAACCATTCCTATTGAGAAAAGTACTTAAACATATTCTTCTTTAATTTAACCACATGCTTAAGTGTTCTGCTGAATTGGAGCCATATTTCAGTCTTGATCTGTAACACTTGCCTTGATGCCAGCTTGCTTGGCGGATTTTAGATGGGTTTCTGATGGGCAAAATGGGAGAGTAAATAACTGATTTTCTCAATAGAAAACTGGCACATGGGTAACATACGTATTATAATGGTACAATGAGTTATGAGTTACCAGATTTCTATACCTATACAAATCTATTGATGTTCATGAGCCATTTTCTGCCATCTGAGGTCCACAGATGATGGATGAATTTGGCTTTCAATATGTCCAGCCTCCACTATGAATCTAGCTTGACCATATCAAGATAGGTAGGTGTCTGAGCTACCAAACTCTCCCTATGATACTGGAAGATGTTGAATCTCTTAACTTTGTAGGAGGCACTCAGCACATTGCAGAATTTGACCCATCTGAGCATACATTTTTAGTTATGTCTTATTAGCAACAGAGAGGAGATATCTGAAGTTGGAATGGTGGGTTGTTTTGTTTGTTTGTTTTGTATTTTTTAAACTTTCAGGTTTTATTACCTGAGCTGGAATTTCAGAGAATTTGAATCTCAGAGCTGATCTTGAAAAGCGTTAATCACCATTACAGCTGTCCCGGTCTACATTTTTCTGAATTCAGCTCTGCATCAGTGATGCACTTCAAACCCTTTGAAGTAGAACTGCACTGAGATGCTTCCTTACTGGCATGTGTGAGTTGATTCTCCCCCACCTCTTTTGTTTAAGCTAAATTGGCCTATTTCATTACCTTCAGGTGAATGGACTTTGAATTCCAGACAAGAGTGAGTTTCATCATTAGACATGTCTTAATGTTAGTCCTGTCAGTGAGAAAGCAGGTGCAAGAAAAATGGCCTTTAACCCTCTACTGTTTGCTTAATTTAACTAGAGAGCTTGGTAAGAAGCCACTGTGTTTGCTTGCATTTATGTTTAATGTAATGGGAACGTAAGCTGTTTCCTCCATTGTGATATTTTTTCTGAGAATGAGAGTATAATGTTAATGGCCATGTTCAACAGAAAATCTGTCAGTGTTCCTTCTGTAGAGAAATTGACATATAAATTATGTGGCACAGTATGACAGCTGAAGCAGGTAGACATAGAAATAAGGCCACACTCTGTGAATAAGTGCTTTACCTGTTCTTTCCACCTCTTATGTAAAATTACCTGGGCCAAATTTCTTTCTCAATGGAAACCCTAGGCCTCCCCATTGATGTAATGGGGATGCATAGCAATTGGTGAGGGCAGAATTGTGTTCTTTGTTTTTAAATTGAGATATGCTGCTTCTTGTTTAGTGCAAAAGAACATCTCTAGAGTGTGGTGTTGCAAACTTAAAACAGGCATCTGAGTCAGAGAAAATAACTCAGCTTTTTTCCCTCTGCTGTGACTGTAATTTTCCAGTCCAATTAAAGATTGGGAGCATAAGCAAGGAATTATAATTGCAGCAAAGGAGGAAAAACATAAGAGGCAAATTCCTGCCCTGCCTCACTGTGGAAATGCAAGGGTGTGGGAGAGTGTGTGTGCCAGGATGGCTCTAGGCGACCAAAGGGAAATGTACTCGGATGTGCAGCTTACTGGTGTGTTGAAAAAAAGTCACATGTGTGCCCTTGAAACCAGCTCCAGCAATAGACGTGTCTGAACCAAAGATCTGCATCTAAATGCTGGCGTAAGGAGCAGGCTGGTTTTGTGGTTACTCTGTAGGATGGAAGACCTGGGTTTAACTCCTGGCTCTTAAACGTGCTTTCTGTATGACAGTGAGCAAATCACTTACCTTCTCTGCACTTCCACGCTCCAGTTGGTGGAAGTGGAATAATATTACCTACATCATAGGAGTGTTGTGTTTGTGAGGTCGAAGCCATTTATGTTTGCAAAATGTTTTAAAATCCTCATTGGAAGATGCTACTACACACTTACAGGGGTTGGCGTGAGAAGGCGCCTTTCCCAAAATGCCGGAAAACCAAGTCCACACACACATACACACTGTGAAGAATTAAAGCTCATCCCCTTCCTAGGGCTTGGTTTGAGTCACAATAACACAATGTGTACTTTAGCTCAAACATTCTTCCCAGGCCTGGCTACACGTAAGGGGCACCCAGAGTTAGCAGTCACTTTTGAAAATTTGACCGCTTGTGCCTTGATCGGATTGTCATGCTTAACCAATGAAAATTATTTCAAATAATAGCGGTTTCTAAAATTGAGAACCTAAGATACCAAGGAGTCTCATCCCTGCTACTGTAATTAGTGGCCATCATTTTCTAATTAAAAGGTCTGTTCCTCGGGTCAGTCAGGGAGAGACATAGAGATCAACCATTTCCTATGACTTCCTATCAGTATATGTTTTCCATAGCATCCTTTCAAAGTGTGAACTGTACACTCTACATTGTATTCCATCATGCTAGGGTGGGGGCTGACAAAATTCAAGTGTGTCAGGCCTGGGATATTCCTGGGGGAAGAAGTCTTTCCCTTCCTGAGCCTCAGCCATTGAAAGAAAATTTCTGTCTGACTGAAGTCAGACCATGCCCGCCCTTTCACTCCCTTAAGATTTACCACCTTTCAGATGACTAGGTATTGCATCATAGATTGTTCCAACCTGCTTGCGTGACAGGCAGTGACATTCTATGGGTTTCGTATTCACTTTGTATTTTCTTTCCTGTGGAAGGTTCATTTTTCAGCTAAATGATAGCTAGACAGCTCATTCTCACACATTATTAATACTGACTTCCTGATTAGCCATAAATGGGTGGGGATGCTAACTGAACTGATAATAAGATGCCAATGGGTGGATGTGAAGGCAACATCTGCATGTCTGATCTCATGTGCTGATCTTGTGTGCTGGCACACGCATGCATGACATTTTGTTATTCCAGAAGTATCTTAAGGACATAAAATTCCAACAGCTGGAACCTGGTCTTAAGTTGCTGTTTTTGTTAAATTGCTTTGTCCTGCAGCTATGTCAGGGTTTTTTCTGGCATTGACAGAATAAGTTCATATTCTTTCTGTGCTACACCTAATACACAGCACTGTAGTTAAAAACTCACACAGAAAGCCACTGATAAGCAAGGTACAACAGAGAAGGAGACACAGTATACATCCCTAGCCTCTATGCTTTACTGCAATTGCATGATTTAGATAATTATTTTAAAGTAAGGCAAAGAAAAACATATCACTTTGCATGGTCAAAAGATAATGCCACTTATTATTGACCCTGTCAATTGGATATCATCAAGTTCTTGTATTATTAGACCCATAGCTACCTTTAAATAAGTTCTACTTGATCATTAGAGGCAATGGCCCCAATCAATCCTATGGTTCACCGTTCCAGCAGCTAGAATGCTGGTTTATCAGCTTTCCTTCGGCCGGCAAACAAGTCATGCCTGAACACTAAAGAATGCCATTCCGACACTTTTTTTTTTGCAAGCCAGAAAAGAGTTCTGGTACTTCGAATGGCATCTTTCAGGTGTGTAAAAAAAAACGTATGTTATTATTACAAGGTATTCTTGTTGATGTTGCAAGGAATTCTTGTTGTTGATATTGTGTGTTCCAGAAAGTCTTTTGTTAGGACTCCAGTACTGCCTCTGCCTCCTGTGAAGAAATAGGCCCCTAAGAATATGATGGAGAGATGGGCAATAAGAAGCATTGGTTTTTAAAGAACTCTTGCCAGACAATCCTTAAGTGTGTTTTTTGACAGCTTTACAAAATTAAGGGGTGATGAGAATGCAGTAGCTGGAATATGTTTAGATTTTATTAAAACTTTTAATGCCATGTCTCTCAATCTTTACTTTAAATATACATCAATACTCTGGGGTTGAATATGGATACAAGACTGATGATAAGAGACAATGTATCAAACTCAGAGGAAGTATTAAGGTTACCTCAGGGATTTGTTTTAAGTTGATCTTATTTAATGTCTTAATGATTTGGAAGAGGAGTAAACAGCACAGTAATGGCATTGTCACATGATGCCATGCTGTTAGTGAACAAAGTATGAATGAAAGTGAGGACAGAGAAATAACACTACAGAACCTAGAAAGATGAGAAACATGACCAGAAAGTAATATAATGAGCTCCAACTTGGAAAATAAAACTTAATATATTTCAGCAATAACTATATAGTTATAATTATTAATCACAATTGTATTAATAGCAGTAATAGTATATACATAGTTATTTGCACTGTAGCTGTAGCCGTATTTGTCCCAGGATATTAGAGAGGCAAGATGGGTGAGGTAATGTCTTTTATTGGACCAAATTCTGTTGCTGAAACTGATGAGCTCTTTGCAGTGCTTAATTTGAAATGAAAGAGGTGCCGGGGCTCAAGCAATTAGGTGCCTGGACTCAAGCAATTGTTCTATTTTCATAAGTGTCACGGCAAGCCCAGAGGTCAGGGGCTCTGAACTGCCAAGCCTGGAGCTGCCGAGGCTCAGCCCTGGTAAGCCCGGCACAAATTAAACACTGGCTCTTTGTCTTTTTCACAAACAGAAGTTGGTCCAATACAAGATATTACCTCACCCACCTTGACGCTCTAAAATGTAAATATGTAGTTATAATTTGCATAGCCTGCTCACACTTACATCAAGGAGTATCTTTAATCAAGAAGTTCTCAAACTATCTACAGATCACTAGCTAGTTGTCTGAGGAGACCTGGCTTCTCACATGGTGCTAGATCTCTTCCTTGTGACTGGCTGCTGGTTTGTGTTAAAAGAATCTACAAATACACTAAGTACTTCCCTATTATTACTTTTCTATGTAAGTAATTGCAGAACTTTCTATAGGGATATTATGAGATTTTTGATGTGGGGGGTGGTCTGTCATTGTGATGGGAGAGATAGGGCTACATATATGAGAGAAATTTTTTCTGTTAAAACATGGTTCACACAATGAAAACATGTGAGAACCCCTGGTTTAATCCATCTTCCATAGGTTCCATATCCTGCTAGAAAGTTCCCTCTGAAATAGCACTCACAGCAAATGTATGGAAGGATAAAGAAAGATCTTAAATGTTGTAAATTTTCTCAACCCTTCATCTCCTTAATAAAGCCTGAGTAATCAGATGTTACATGGGGAATTGGATCCTCTCCACCTGAAAGTGCTGCTGTGGACAATTGAAGCCAAAAGAGTTAAGTCAACAGAGAATCTGACTTTTGTATTTCTCAATAGATAATTGTGACTGAAAACATGTATTATATTGCAAGATCCTACAAGCCTTTCTTAGGCAGTACTTCCACTGACCAGTGGGAATTTGGCTCAAATGGAATGCAGGATCAGGCATGTTATTAACTGGGAAGTAGGAAATTACATTTAACTTTGGGGTGGGAGTCAACCCTCCAGGTTTCCTTTGGCAGATATGGCATAGGCAAATGAAACACCATTTCCAGAGTCTCTATCGCTAAAAGCCTCAGCCCTGCACTGAATCCCAGATGTCTTGTCCAAAACCATCATCTCCCCCATCCCTTATTCCCTTCTCCTTTATTCCTCTAATGTGTTTATTATGGTTGAAGGCAACCATAATGAATTGTGACCCTATGCATCAAATCCAAGTTTAAAGTCTAAATCTGAGTTGAATACAAAGCAAAGGTCTTGGGCCACATCCAACCTCCCTCACACCATCCGGGTTCTCATAAAATGCTCTAATGTCCTTTTTGTTTTTCTGATGTTAGGTTTTTTTCCCCTTTCTTTTTTTTCCCCACCTTTTTTTGCTTTCAAGTAATTAAAAAGGAAGTGGCAGCTTTTGTTTCAATGGTATTTAGCTTTTAGAGGGAAAAGTAGATACACCAGCCTGCTGTGACAAAATAGAGTTGGACTGGTATTTAAGTGAGAATCATTGTGGCAGATATTTTTGACTGTGAGATGAGAAGCATTTTAATTTGCTCTAATTTGGTCCTGTAGGCGGAGGCCTTCTTTATTACTATTTTTAAGTGGCATGTCTGATAATGAAACCCTGGGCCTGATTCTCAACTGGTATAAATTTATAGTATCTCCAGGCCCATACCCTCCAGAGTATTTAGGTGCCTAACTACCATTGAAATCAATGGAAGTTATGGGTTTAAATAACTTTTAGGCTTTAGGCCCCAATAATTCCAGCTATGCCAGATTATACTAGTTGAGTCACTGGCCCCCTGTGTTTCAAAGCTTCCTGTATGTTTCCTTAAGCCTAATGAGTCATGGTGTTAGAGAAGAAGGGCTCATAGCCAATAATAACTCCAAGGAAGTTGCACAGATATAGAAAGTGTGGATGGCATTGTATCCTCCAGTTCTGTACATAACGAAGACCCTCCCCTCACTGACCTTTCACTACCTCAATGAGAGCAGGACTATGCCACCTCTGTGACCATTTTCCTCCAACAGATTCCTATGTGTCTGTGGTCCACTCTGGGGCTTGGGTGAAGTTTGGCCAGAGGAGGGGCAAAAGCCATAAAAAATGTGCATAACTTTCCTCCCAGCACGGGAAGCGGGTATGCTGTAAAATGAGGTGATTAAAAAATAGCCTTCTTGTTAATTATGTTCTACTGCAACATGTTACTTCATCAGTACAGTATGAAGAACTAACATAATGTGATATGACACAATGTAATGGGTAAACCTGAAGGTGAGCACAGATCTTCACTGTTTCCTGACTGCTCTCTATTCTTTGCAGATAGTGTGTTTCCAAACCAAATCTGTGCCAACTTTATATTGTTTAAAAGGGATTGAAATGAGTTCAAATCTGTGAATAATTCACATTTGTACCAATGGTATTGTGAAGAGACTACACAGATTCCTGCAGCCTTATGAATGATAGTATTTTATCACAGTGAACCAGCTTTTCCATTCGAGGTAGTAGATAATAACTAACTCCTGCATAAATAGTTATTTTAAAGAAAGCAAATGGTAAAAGGCAACAGGAGGGCCATGTGTGTTATGTACAGTGAAATACGGAGTAAAACAGCAAAAAAAATCTGCAAAATCACAAAATCAAAGTTTTTCAATGTCAACAAATACCCAGAAAGTCTACATTATATAGTGGTCAGGAAAAAAAGTGCTGTAAGGAATGTATCAGTTCCTCTTGAGCTGTCCATCTACATCAGATCAATAGCCTTTCCAAGCATGGGACATTCAAGCTTTCAGCTTGAGAAATTGAAGTTCTCAAAATAAGTCAGGGTTGTAACACAAGTCCATCATTGTGTGTCACAGAAATGAAATGAGTTGTCTCCTGTTCGATTGATGACTGACATCAAACTAGGAGGAAAAAGAGGAAAATAAATGAGACATGTTTCTTTGAGAAGTTGTTACAAATACTTCTGTCAAAAAGTTTACACTAAGGGGTCTGCTTTCACTTTTATGTACATGAATAACTCCCATTACCAATAATAAGACCTATATGGCATGGAGTGGCAGGAGGGAATGTGATAGGGCCTAGGGAATTAATTAGTATACAAATATAATATACAAAAAATAACAAACTGCATTAAAATAAGGAGATTTCAAATAAGAAAAAAAGGAAGGTATTATTAATGCTGGTGATGTTGGAATTACGGCAATATTTAACTACTGATTTATAATGCTAAAAATAAATTTAGGATTTGATTTTGCAACTGAATAAACATAGGCTAATATTTGCACCCATTGAAATAAACCGGCCTCAGACTGGGCAAATAGGAACACTCATGTAGATCCAATTACAGAACCAGACTTTTAGAGTTGGACATCAGCTGAAAACTCTGGAAGTAAATCCACATTTAGAATCCCAGTAGTTCAGAGCGGGCATTGCTTGCATGTATTATGGGGTTTGGTGCAGGCCCTTACAGATACAGGAGACAAATGTGAAATTTGCTTTGGATGTGAGTTCAGCCTCCAACTCACCCCAAATTCAGTGGTTGGAGGGGTTACAGGGGGAAGATCAGAGCTGGGTTCAGGTCCATCTCCAAAGTGATTTGACTGATGTTAAAAAAATGATAATTGAAAAGCTCCTCCCGTCAGTTGCCTGGACTGTAAAATAATGTATAAATAGAATGTTCTGCAAATTTCTGTGTTCAGTTAAAAAGGCCCCTGCAGTGTCTACAAACAGGCTAACAAAATCAATATTTGCTTTAGTTACTAACTGAGCTGCTTGTTGATGTTAAAGGAAATAACTTCGTTATCCATAGTTCAAGTGCTCCTCTATTGTCTAGCCTTTCAAAGTGATTGAACCTAAAATGTATTCTAGCAGTGGATATAGATACCTTGCTACCTTGGAGACCAGTGAGTTTCAATGCATTAAATATAGAAACTAGTTTCCTTATGCACTGCCTATAGCAATAAAAATGGAGACAGAAACCATGATCATTCTTTGGTACATACTGGGAAATGATGCAACTACATTCTTGAACTTCCCAAGAAGCTGTTATTTCCAGTTTCCATTGTCTTATAAAAAAATGTCTTCTGGTTACCGTATTCAGGCATGAATGGTCTACTACTTAGAGCAGGAGATCTGAGACTCTACCCCTGATTTACTGTGTTACCTTGTGGTGTGAATTGCTAATTTCTCTGTCTCTCAGTATATTCATTTCTAAATTGGATGTAATAATACATGCCTGGCACATTGAGCTGTTGTGAGACCTAATGTTTGTAAAGCACTTGGAGCTTTTTGGATGAAAAGTAGATTGTCTTTGCAAAACACTGTGTAAAATCTATCTTAAATATAGCAGATAAACGAGTAATATGTGCCACCCTGGTGAATAAAAGAAACTTGCTGGAATGTTGACTCCACTAACTGACACTTTCTCATTAACTATATACATTTGCATAGATTTCCCCAAATACATAAAGCATTATTACATCAGTGCTACAGAACTAAGCTTGAAGTACATCTATAAATTAGTGTTCAGAAAATTACAGTAAGGATTTAAGTAAACACACATGAAATCATATACTAGTAGTTCTACATCCTAACATGTTCACAGTGTTTGATGGGATTAAATACATGAACATGTGGTTAGAAACTATTTTCTGTCATTTGTCTGAGAAATACCATGGGCTTGATTTTGTTCACCTAAAAATGGAGTAAATCTGAAGTAACTCCACTGAGTTTAATGGAATTATACAAGACTGACATAAGTGATGCCAGAAGCAGACGCACAACTTGAAGTGCATCAAATTGTGGGAATTAGGGTCTGATGATTCATGAAATCATTCTTTTTTATGCACTAATTGACACAGGAGCATTTTCTCATGAGCAAAATCAAATGCACACTTCTGGGTGTGAAAAGCATGCAGGGGGAAAAACATACAGTTGAACCTTCTGGTGATAAGATCCTTCTGGTGTGTTCTGGCTACTTTACACTGACCTGCTGGTTACATTTGGCCCTGACCTCATATCCATGGCCCTGGAGAAATGCCCTATTGATATTTCTAAAAGGGTTCCTCCAGTGGCATAAAGACTGCCATGCCTGCTCACATATGGGATATGATCAGATATGGTCAGGGTGTCCCAGGCTACTCTGATTGCCTAATGTGCTTTTGGTAACTTGGAGCCATTAGCAGCTTGCATAAGTAAAAGCAGCCTTCAGACAGCTGTAATTTGTGGCAAGAGACCAGCATGGCAGACAACAAGTCCCAGTATCAGCAGGAGGTTGCAAAGGTGAGTATTGTACCACTCGTATGACTAATCTTATTGTTCACAATTCTCTACACATGATACATCTAAATCAGGAATATTTTTGAAAAAATAGTAGATGTTTTTCCTTTGCCTTTTTTTTTGTTAATAAGAAACCATTTTTGTTTGTGAATAAAGGACACAACCTAAGTATCATTTAAACTTTGAACAAGATAATATTAAACAGTCTTCCCATCCCGTCTGTGCAGCCATGCAAGAAACCCTGCACCGCACAGCAAGAGATGCACCTTTGGAAGGCCCCTAAATCCTGCCACCCCTTTGTGCAGCAGAACGACCATCAGGGAACTTCATGGCCATGGAAGCATCGACAAGATTAGCCACCTTTGGGCTAACTCATTCCTGAGTTACTCTTAGACTGCCCATTAAAGTGAACACCTTTGCACAGGTGTTCTCAGTGAACTAAAACAAAACAAAAGTCTCTGCATTGTAGCCTTGCCACCTCTGTTGTATTTCTTATGCTTGCAAAATCACATAGGTTTGTCATGTGACACACTAGGCCTTATTCACCGTTGCTTGGGACCTTGCATAGTTATTTATACCTGTGCAGCACAGGGACAAAATTCTACAAATTCTGACTACACGAGGCAGTACGCATCAACCCTGCAGTCTTTGTAGTCAGAGAAAAGAGTCATGGTTTTCTCATGCTTGCCATGATCTGCTGGTTATGCCCTCTGCTGATTTCTGAGCCGCTCAGCCTTAGACTTGCTGCTTTGACTTCAGACACTGCAGCAAAGAACAGCTGGGAAATCAGTGAAGCAGCAGAGAATAGTGGTCACAATAGAAAAAAAATATTGAAAGAAAACTGTCCTAGACAGCCCCAGGGTGCCCTTTCACACTCAGACGCTGTCCCAGGGATCCCCATGGGAAATGGCAAGACATATTTTTCCCTGATAACAATGTAAAAAGTACACAAGTGCACATGGCATCTAGCAGTATTATGTTGCTTTAAGAAAATGACATGGTGAGACTATCTGATGTGCCATTTATATAATAACACCACCACATTCATTTCTCAGTATAAAAAATAGAGCCTAATACTCACAAAAACGGCTAGTGTAGCATTTATGACTTATTGTTTGTTAAGTGCTGATGAGCTGCTGGGTGTCGTCATGCTGCCCTGAGGAGTTTATAATCCAAGTCTGAGCCTACAGCATTTTCTGTCAGGCATGGTGCTTGCTACGATTGTAATCTCATGGGACTTCAGTAACGGAGGTACCTGTGATACTTCTGGGCTAGATTGTGCAATCCTTATTCATGCTAGTAAGCACTTAATAACAAAAGCAGACCCATTGACTTCAATGGTGGCTTTTAGAGTATTGTTACCACAGAGTAACTTGCCCATAACACAGGAAAATCAAGTGTCTTTTCCATCTCTTAATTATTTGAGGTGGAGTGAAAGGAAGGAAACTAGGTGGTAAATCTAAATAAAATACAATTTTAAAAAGAAAGCAAACAAAAAACTACCTCATCTGACTTGCTCCACATTTCTTGTCTTATTTTTATGGCTTTTTTTTCTGCAAGCATTAACATGAAGCAATAGGGCTATTTGTGTGAGTTAAGGGTTCACCAGCCCAAGGAAGGGTTGCCCAATCTAGTAGCCACTCTGCCTTGTAACGTGTGTTTATTTAATCTTATTATAATTCTATTTCCCCCCCTTTCCTTAATACTTTTTCACCCCTCAGATAATTATGGTGTGGAAAAGGCAGTTGATGGACCTGGATTACTGAAGATGTCCTTCTGCGGTTAGTACATTTCTGCACCCAAAATTGTTTCACTGCTGTTGTCAAAAATCTGTGTTCAGTGCTTCAAGGGAACGTTTTTGTTCTCTTCCAGTTTGAGACGTGAGACCTCGTACGTACAACTGAAAGGTGATCAGAAACATCACAGGGAACAGAAACAGTCATTTATTCAGGAAAGGCGTAGTTTTGCCATTTTTCAGGCTTTTCATGAAACTGTACAATTTTTTTGTGAATTTGAAGCAACAAATATGAAAACCTCTCATGGGGGAGTTTTTCAAATGTTGTTGCAAGTATTTCCTCACATCTCCTAATTGCAGGAGAATAATTCAATTACATGTTATAACTACACGAATAGGGGAAAAAAAACATTGCTTGTTGTTTACACTATAATTTAATCATTCATGACCCTGACCCTGCAATATTCTCTATGTGGCTGGACTCCTGCTTCGCCCACGGAAGTAATTGACTTCAATAGGATCCCTACTTGAGCATGAGGGTCTGCTCAAACAGAGCTACTGGCAAGAGCTGATCCTAAATCATTAGCTATTACTGTTTTGCAGTGGCACATTTATTAGAAATGAACCAGTAAAAAAATACTGTATTACTACCTGAATGTCAGAGGGGATTCCAAACAATGAAGCATTTTAGGCACCTCAGGATGTAGACAGGCACTTACTGAGATTTTCACAAGTGTCTTTGGGCTAGATTCAAGAAAGGATTTAGATTCTTGCCACATGAGGCACCTAAATCCCAGAATCAGGCCGCATTGGGATTCATAAAGCCTCCACTCAGCTGCCCCCAAACACTGAAGATGCCTAAAATCTATTGGTACCTAAATTTTTCCAGTTGAATTTCCCTCAGCACTTATCTTTCTACTTCTGAGCGTGTGTACTGCAGCCTCATGTCAGGAGTCTGGACACTTTAGCCCCAGAACAATTCACAGACCAGGGGAAGATAGGTGTTCACTCACCTAACTCACCAGTGGGCCCCATCTGGTAAGCATGCCTAGTGCTCCATTGGGAATAAATAATTTAAGAAAGTCAGTGGAGCAAGGGGACTGGATCCTGGGTTTTCCCACGGCCTAGGTGTGTGCTCTAACCAAAAAGGCTACAGCATCATTGTCACTAGCACTGTCTCTCATACACACCCATATTCCCATTGAGTCTTTCATTATTTTTCCACAGTGCAACAGCTTCAAAAGGCGAGAGTGATGGAGCCCCACATCAGAATATCCCATAGCCCAGTAGCTAGGGCACTTATCTGAAAGATGGCAGATCCCAATTAAAATCCCTACTCTCTCTCGGGAGAGGGAGTGATTGAACCAGGTGTCTCTTATATCCCTGGTGAGTACCCTAAACACTGGTTATGAGGGAGGGTTGTTGTTACCACCACCCAACACAAAGAGAGGGTTTGCAGCTGAGAATCCCAAGCAAAGGGAGGCACCTCCCTGCAGTCTAGACTTAAGCACTTATCTCTGAGGGAGGGGAGGGCTTAAAACACACCCCTGAGCTTGGCATCTCCCATTGGCTCTCTCAGGTAAGGCACTATCTAAAAGGAATCCCATTCTAAGGCACCTCTCTCCCTATTCCTTATATAAGAAGCCTAGGCACCAAACTCAGGCTTTGTAATCCCAGTGACTTTGTAGGCTCTTAAAAGTTAGTTATGGTGATGCTGAGGATCAGCTAAATTTCTTTGTGGATCCAGTCCTAGGTGCCTAATTCCCAGAAACAGAAGATAGATCAGTGAAGTGAGGGTAAAATTCATAAGGCTGCAATTGTATTAAAATTAGATGAGTTATATGACACATGCTGCCAACCACAAAACCTATACAGGTAACTTTCTTTCACCTGCTGACTTTCATCCTCAACTAAGAAAGGATTAAGGCTAACTGGGATTTAAAGCTTCAGGGGTGAAGCTCTATTGAAGTCAGTGATAAAACTTCCTTTTACTTCCACGAAGTCAGGATTTCTCCTAATGTTCTTAAGAAAATTCCACAGCCATTCTGGAAAAACTGCTTTCTCCAAGTCCATTTCTCTCTTTCAGAGATGTATTCTTCCCTTCCAGCCCCCTCCCCAGCTAGACAGACTCTGTCTTCCTCCACTCTCAAGTTCTTGATCTTCCTCCTAATTGTGACAGCCCAGTCCTAGCCTACAGCCCGCTGGCAGTAAACAAACTGTGTCCTCTGTCTTTAATTTGCTGTTCAATTTGTAAACTCAGATTCCAAGACCATTCCGTAGTCTGTCATTGGCTGCTACTTCATTTCCATCAGTAGCATCAACACCATTCCATCACGAGTCACTTGTCATGATCATCTCTTGAAGTGCTATGCCTGAAAAGGTGTCACTTTGAGTGGACTTGTGGGGCCTTATTTTCCTTTCACCTACACTGGGGCAACTTGCATGGTGTACTTGCATGGTCATGCTGTCTGGAATGGCTCAAGAACAAGACTGCCAAACTCAGCCCAGACTGTCAAAAGCAGGGCAGATACCCCAAACTGGTGGTATGTTCTATAATTAGATTTTACCAACACAGTAACAAATGTGAATTCCTAGACCACTGTAAAAGTCTTACCATGCAGTCACAGACACTCCCCTGGGGCTCTCCAGTCTATCCTACCATCCAGGCAAGCTAGTTTTAGAGATAAATAGTTACTTACACCAAAGAAAAAATCACAACATATTCAGGTTGCTTCCGGTCCCAAGGGACCAGTGGTCTTACCCCAGATTAATTTGTACCTTAGCTTTCCCACCAAAAACAACACTGGTAGCCAATCTTGTAATAAACTAACTAAAGGTGTATTCACTAGGAATAATAAATAAATTCACTAGGAACAATAAATAAATAATAAATAAATAAATTTTATTTATTTACAGGTTTAAGCAACGTATAGGCAGAAATTAGTTCAGTCTATGATTCTAAAAGATGACAGAGATGTAGTAATCTGTCAGCGTTGAATGTCTTTTTGGGACTTAACCAAGATCAGCCCTGGGGATCTCTGCTTTTTTGTTTCTTATCTCCAGCTCTTGCAAGAGTCCAAACTGCAAAGAGATGAAAAATCTTCATGTTAGTTATTTTTATTTTCCTCTTCCAGCATTCAAACGGATGGGCTGAAGACTTCTGCATGCACTTCTTCATAGGTGGATTGGGCATTTAATAACATTTTTATCCTACTTAATGGCCCACTTAATTTTTGATAGTCCTCCTGGATGGGTAGGAGGAGCCACTGTTCCCAGCTGAGTTCAGAGCAGGCATTTTTAGAACTATAAAACAAACCAATATTTTACCTTGTACCATGGAATAAAGACATTACAAGTGAGATTAATGCATACAGCAACTTAAAAACATTTCATAGAATCTAAACACTTAGTATAATATAAAACCAATACCTAGTTTGAACAAAACTAACATACTGGTGAGCTGGCTTGGTTTCCAGCTATGAGTCTGTCAGTTCTTAGCTAATGCTTACAGCCTTGGCCAGAGTTGGTACCTGGGTTGCCAGTGCATCACACTCTGCATTAGTGTAAATGAAAAGTAATTAGCTGTTGGGTGGGTCAAATAATAATACAACAGCCAGGCCGGGTTAATTTTTTGTGGGCCCCGGTGCCTGGACCATGGCCCACCCCTTATGCTGCCCATGATTTGCCCTGAGGCCCCACCCCTGCTCAGCCTCTTCCCTGCAAAGCCCCACTGCTCACATAGGCAGGAAGAGGGAGAAGAGGAGCAAGCAAGTGGTGGGAGGGATGGGGCTGAGAGGAGCAAGCAGTGGGCAGGGCCTCGGGGGGAAGAGGCTGAGCAGGGATGGGACCGTGGAGCAGAGTGGGGGCACAGGGACACAGCACCACTGGTGTCATTGTAAACCAGGTACTGATGACAGCAACACTAGTCAGAAGAGACCTTACATGTATAAATACAGCTTCTGAATCTTCAGCAGGGGTTGACATTGGGCCTTTTATCTTTCCCAGGCATTGAATAATATTCATATGAGGACTATGCATGCACTAACAAGGTGAAACCTCTCTGATTGCTGTGTTTAAAGTTTCTTTGTGTATATGTCAGTGTGAAATACTTAATTCTTTTGTCATGCCTCTTTTGGTGCTCCAGTAGATCAATTTGTCTTCAGGAATGTAATCTATATTTACTTTGCAGCAGGTACTGTAGCTCTTAACTCTGCTTTTAGCTGATTCAGCTCCTATTCAGTCTACTTTGACCTCAGAAATATTCCCTGCTAACTGTCCTCCTCTTCACTCCAATTTGTACTACCTAAACACTTACTGCTGAGTGTCCCTCTGGCCATTTTGAAAGGTGTTTCATCACACTACAATAAACGTGAAATACTGATCCACTCCAAATGGAAAAAAAAAAAAACAGCAGCTGTATATCGACATGGGACCGGACAGGGGCATTTATTACACTACTTTCATACCATTGTCTACCTTTGGCAAAGGAAGATTGTAAGGGTCCCTGGTGGTCCAAGACGATCAATACTACACGGGAGTTAAATTAGGCTTCAAGTCAAGCACACATCCACCTTGGCTGAGATACCTCCAACCTGAAGTCCCTGGAAAATTTACATTTTTCCACTAAGTTAACCAATAACTGAGTGAAATGAGTGAGAAAAAAGCAGCTGTGTAGCCTGTATCTTGCATTCTTTTCAAGTAGATATTGTCTAAATAGCAGTGAAGGTTCTTTAAATGAAATATGAGCAGGATGATGTATAAATTAGCTAGTGGTTATTGTGAACATTCAACTAGAAACATTGAAAACAAAGTTACTATATGCATAATAGCATTAAAACAAGAATATTTTCAACCTCTCATTCTCAGTTCAAGTGTTTTTTCTCTTTTTGTCTTTATTCACACAATACACACATACACACACATATTTCCTGTTAACATTAAAGAAGATTACATATGCTTCAATATGGAATATGCGTTCTCATTTTGGATTTTCAGAGAACTAAAGGTCAGCTCTTGGAATGGCTGACTGGTCTAGTAGCTTCATACTCCTCACTACTAAAAGTATTCATGACTGTAAGTACATGGAGATAGTAGGTTTCAGAGTAACAGCCGTGTTAGTCTGTATTCGCAAAAAGAAAAGGAGTACTTGTAGCACCTTAGAGACTAACCAATGTATTTGAGCATAAGCTTTCGTGAGCTACAGCTCACTTCATCGGATGCATACTGTGGAAAGTGTAGAAGATCTTTTTATACACACAAAGCATGAAAAAATGGGTATTGGTCAAACTGGACAGTCTCTACATAAAAGAATAAATGGACACAAATCAGATGTCAAGAATTATAACATTCATAAACCAGTTGAAGAACACTTCAATCTCTCTGGTCACGTGATTACAGACATGAAAGTTGCGATATTACAACAAAAAAACTTCAAAACCAGACTCCAGCGAGAGACTGTTGAATTGGAATTCATTTGCAAATTGGATACAATTAACTTAGGCTTGAATAGAGACTGGGAGTGGCTCAGTCATTATGCAAGGTAACCTATTTCCCCTTGTTTTTTCTTACCCCTCCCCCCCTCAGACTTTCTTGTTAAACCCTGGATTTGTGCTGGAAATGGCCCACCTTGATTATCATACACATTGTAAGGAGAGTGATCACTTTAGATAAGCTATTACCAACAGGAGAGTGGGGTGGGGGGAGAGAAAACCTTTTGTAGTGGTAAACACCCATTTTTTCATGCTTTGTGTGTATAAAAAGATCTTCTATACTTTCCACAGTATGCATCCGATGAAGTGAGCTGTAGCTCACGAAAGCTTATGCTCAAATAAATTGGTTAGTCTCTAAGGTGCCACAAGTACTCCTTTTCTTTTTATGGAGATAGTAGGTTTCACCATACAGGCTGGGAGTTAGCACTTCAAGTAACTGATAGAAGAGCAGTGTTGAAAGTAGTGCTGCCACTCTCCTAGTCTGATCCAGGACCTTGGTGGATGGGGTCAGTAGAAATGTGAAACTCATGGAAAGAACCTGTTCCTCATTCAAAAGATAAACAGAAATTTTGTCATCCTACATCCTAGCTTCTCTAATTAGTGCTCTGAACACATTAGATCACAATTATTAACATCCAAATGCAGAATATATGCATGCCTTTACTAACAGTGTATGAATTTAGCTACAAATTCACTGGAAATGAAATAAAAGGCAGTTATTTAGCCCAGGATTTTTTGAAAATGAACTAGATTGTTAGTGCTAATATGTTGTTTTACTAATCAAGTTAAAAAGAAAGTTGTTATGCTCTGTAGGAGTAAAGGCACTGTAGATATATTTAATCTGTACATTATCATTCTATTATTTTAATCATAGAATATCAGGGTTGGAAGGGATCTCTGGAGGTCATCTAGTCTAAGCTCTTGCTCAAAGCAGGACCAAACCCCAATTTTTGCCTCCCATCCCTAAATGGCACACTCAAGGATTGAACTTACAAGCCTGGGTTTAGCAGGCCAATGCTCAAACCACTGAGCTATCCTTCCCCCCCGTCCAATGTGAAATGTAGTATATGTGCTGTGACAGATATGGTAATTTCCTGTAATATCCTTGAAAAACCTTATTGAATTAAATTTAAATATCTTTGGAGTGCATTGTATTAAATGCAAAGGTCATATATTATTGTGGGCCAGAATTTATGTAACCTCTCTAGGAGGGAGATGAGATATGAACCCTGGGAAGTGTTATGAACTTCAAAGGGCTGTACTTTTGGGATAAACAAGTAAAGTGGTTTGCCTGGGGAATCTCTAGGGGAAGGTGAATGAAATTTCCTATCTCCAGTTATGCCAAAAAAACCCAGCATTTGAGACCTATCAGTTAGCCAGCTTTTTAAGTCATTTAATGTGACCCCGAGGAGAGGACCAGTGCCTGCTGATTACCTGTTCCCAGAGTCTCCAGATGACAGGCCCAAGCTGCATAAAGAAAAGACTGAACTATTCAGGGGGGTGTGAGGTCTAAGTGAAGGCTGTTATGAATTTGTAACCACAGAAAAAAATGCTTTGTGGGATTTGAAGAACTAACTTCTGCCAGAGCCCTGGCTGGAGTTGGGGATGATCTCTGGTAAGCTTATTAGTATGTGTATAGATTATTCTATTGTTTTTAATATGTCTTCTCTGTAATGCTTTCACCTTAAGAGTAAATGTGCTTGCTTAGAAAGAGCTGTGTGGTAACTTGTGACTATTTGCAATTACAGCTGTTCATAGCCTTCTAAGCAAAGAGCAGATGCTGGCCTCTTTAATCAGTCTAGGTTGCAGTCTAGGTTGCTGCACAGTGCAGAGAGGGAACAGTGCAGCCTGTAAAACCCCCATCAAGAGAGGGAGAGAGGGAGAGAGAGAGAGAGAGAGATGTAGATCTCTGCCCAGGCTAGGTGAGGGCTGAGAAGCTGAGAGCCTAGAGGGGATGTCCATGGTGGTCAGTGCAGGGGTAATACAGGTGCCGTTGCCTTGAACTGGGACATGTGCAATTTGACATTATATGTGTTTGTTTGCATCATTTTCCACTTTTAAATTAACAGGTCTGTATCTTTAAAATGAATGTGCTGGTTGGTTTATTTCTAAAAGAAACAAAATGTTAAGTGAACTATTTCCAACTGATTTGTTGCTGGAGAAAATTATTTTGAAATATGAAACAGGTAAACCTTAACATGCCAGATGTCTTCCTCATGTAAGCAATTTAAATTCAATTTGTGGCAGAAAATATAGGCATTTCTGAATCAATAGGCTGCATTCAGCAGAGCTGACACGCTACACCTGATACACAGCCAACCTGGCTGGGGACCAATTACTCATACCTGAGGGACTTTTCCTAGCTTTTATCACAAGGTAAAATCTCCTAGGATTACAGGTACTTAAAACTAATTAGGTCTGCTCTATTACCTGCCATTTGCATGCCCTCTGTTTCCACAACAACCAGTTTACTTTCTTATTTCAATGAGATAATTGTGGTGGCACAATCCACTAAGGTAAAATGATAGCTTTGCACACACATGGCTGTCTTTATCTTCTAGGAGAAAGCACAAGAGTGGTGATGAGATAATAGCTGGAGGCAGAGTTACAAGTTTGCTGTATTTACTTTCAGTGGCTTTGTCAGATGTCTGCCATCAAAGAATATAATTATGTGATTAGAACAAGAGACTGTAAACAAATAGCACTTTGCTCCTCCCCAGACATGTGAAGTGAAGCATGTATATCTCTGAAACTCCTGTAAGAATCCTATACCTTGCTATCGTGTGGAGGCAGGCCTGGGACATGCAATGTGAACACACATCAGTCCTTACTTCCTCCACTTTTCAGCTGGCTTCCAAACATTAATAACTTCTAGACTGTTGACAAAAAAATCCATACACTTGCATTTAACAACGTTCAGAATAAAATGTAATCATTCTTCAGATTTATAATATATATATAGAGAGAGAGAGAGAGAGAGAGTTAACTACTGGAAAATTGAGTTCCTTTGTGCCACTTGGCGATAAATCCCTCTCTATGAACACTGATTCCCCCATTACTGTATTGCCTACACAAATACCAATATATACAATTAAAGAGCTGAGGACAATAAGGAGAGTTTTAAAAGTATATTAGGAAGAGAAGGAATCTTAACAATGTTATTCGTACATTACTAGATGCAAATGATAGAATTATCAATAATAATGCAGAGAAGGCAGTCATGTTCAATAAATATTTCTGTTCCATATTGGAGGAAAAAGATTATGTACTTATGTCATATGATGATGAACACCCTACCCTTTCCATCCACTAGTATCTCAGGAGGATGTTAAACAGTAGCTACTAAAGTTAGACTTTTTAAATATCAGCAGGTCCAGATAATTTGAATCCAAGAATTTTAAAAAGGCTGGTGGAGGAGCTTGATGGACCATTAATGTGGATTTTCATTACATCTTGGAACACAGGGGAAGTTCCAGAAGACTGGAAGAAGAAAGCTAATGTCGTGCCAATATTTTGAAAGGGTAGAGGGGATGACCTGGGTAATTATCAGCCTGTCAGTCTGACATTGATCCCAGGCAAAATAATGGCGCGTCTGATACAGGACTCAAAGAATAAAGAATAAAACGAGGATACTATAATTAATGCCAGTCAACATGGGTTGAAGGAAATAGATCCTGTCAAACAAACAGTATCTTTTTTGTATGTGACTACAAATTTGGTTGATAGAGGTAATAGCACTGGTGTAATATACTTAGACTTTTGTAAGGCATTTGCCTTGGTACCCGATTACATTTTGGTTAGAAAACTAGAAAATCAACATGGCACACATTAAATGGATTAAAAGCTGGCTAACAGATAGGTCTCAAAATGTAGTTGTAAATGGGGTATCATCACTGAGCAGGTGTGCTTTTTAGTGGGGTCCAACAAGGATCTGTTCTTGGACCTGCATTTTTATCAATGACCTGGAAAAAAATAAAACCATCACTTATAAAGTTTGCAGATGACACAAAAAATGGTGGAGTGGTAAATAATGAAGAGGAGGACAGATCACTGATGCAGAGCAATCTGGGTCGCTTGGAAAAGCGAACAATATGCACTTTAATACAGCTAATGTAAATATATACATGTAGGACAAAGAATGTGGGTCTCTAACTTGGGAAGCAGTGATGGGGGATAATCAGCTGAAAATGAGTTCCCACTGTGATGCTGTGGTCAAAAGGCCTAATGCAATCCTTGGATGCATAAACAGGGGAATCTCAACTAGTAGTACTGAGGCTATTTTACCTCTGTATTTGGCACTGATGCATCCACTGCTGAAATAGTTTGTCCAGTTCTGGTGTCCACAATTCAAGAAGGATGTTGATAAATTAGCGTGGATTCATTCAGAGAAGAGTCCCAAGAATGATTAAAGGATTAGAAAATCTGCCTTATAGTGAAAGACTCAAGGAGCTCAATCTCTTTATTTTAAGAAAGAGAAGATTAAGGGGTGACTTGATTACAGTCTATAGGCCCCTACATGGGGAACAAATGTTTGATAACGGACTCTTCACTCTACCAGAGAAAGGTATAATATGTGTCAATGGGCTGGATGCTTAAGCTAAACCAACTCAGACTGGAAATAAGATGCATATGTTTAACGGTAAGGGTGATTAACCGTTGGAACAATTTAGCAAGGGTTATGGTGGATTCTCCATTGCTGACATTTTTAAGCTTGGATGTTTTTCCAAAAGGCATGCTCTAAGAATTATTTTGGTGCAGTTCTCTATCCTGTGTTATACAGGAGGTCAGACTAGCTGCTCATTATGGTTCCTTCTGGCCTTGGAATCTATAAAACATCATAACAATAGAATATTTATAACAAATCAGCCATTTCTTACAATGAAAGATGTATTCCAAACTTAACCTAAAATGCAGTACAGTGAAACCCATTTAGATTTAACCCTTTTGCCAGATGGTTTACAACAACAATAAGGACCAGATTCAGTATAGCTAAGGTCCCTAACCTAAACTGGTGTGAGTGTCCACCCAGGAACCTTGGAAAACTAAATGCAACTTTTTTGGGTGCCCTTAACTGGCATGACTGCACAAACTCCTTCACCCACAAAACCCACCTCATGGTTTGGATCAGCAAGTTGCAAAGGTCCATGTGTCTCTGAGTGCAACTGTCTCTAGCCCAGTGGTTCTCAACCGGGGGTTCGCAGCCCCCTAGGTGTCCGCAAGCCCTTTTAGGGGGTCCGCAGGGCCCCGTGTCTGAAGCCTGGAGCCCCAACGTTCCCCTCCAGCAGCCGCTGTGGGGCTGAAGCCCCAAGTCACGGTGCCGCAATGGGGCAGCAGCCAGGAGCTGCAGGATTTTAACCCTCAGCCCTGTACTAAAGCCCCGAGCCCCAGTGCTGCAGCAGGGCAGCTCCCGGGAGCTGAGGGGCTGAAGCCATGAAACCTGGTGCTGTTGCTGGGCAGCTGCTGTAAGCTGAGGGACTGAAGCCCCAAGCACCAGTGCCACCAAGGGGCAGCTGCCAGGAGCAGCGGACTTCAGCCCTGAGCCTTGGTGCCATGGTAGGGCTGCAGCCGGGAGCTGTGGGGTTGCAACCCTGAGCGATGTACTAAAGCTCCGAGCCCCGGTACTATGGTACGATAGCTGCCGGGAACTTAGGGGCTGAAGCCCCAAGCCCTGGGGCCACAGAAGGGCAGCTGCCAGGAGCTGCAGGGCTGAAGCCATGAACCCGGGTCCACTGTGGGGCAACTGCGGGGAGCCAGGGGCTGAAACCCAGAGCCCTGGTGCCGCCACTAGATGGAAGCCAGGAGTAATGGGCTGAAGCCTTGAGTCCCGGTGCCACTGTGGGGCTGACGCTCCTAGCCTTGGTGCCGCAGGCTGAAGCCCTGAGCCCTGGTGCTGCCGCTGGGCTGAAGCTGGGAGCAACAGATTGAAGCCCCAACCCCAATGTTGCTGCAGGGCTGCAGCCAGGAGGCCCAGACTAAAGCCCCGAGCTCCGGTGCAGCCCTGCGGCTATGAGACTGAAGCACTGAGCCCTAGTGCTGTTGTGGGGCTGAAGCCAGGAGCTGCAGTGCCACAGGCTGAAGCTAGGAGCTGTGGGACTGAAACCCAGAGCTCGAGTGCCCCTGCAGGGTTAAAACTGGGCACCAGGATTGAATCCTGGAGCCATGAGACCCAGTGACACCGTGGGGCTAAAGCAGGGAGCCTCAGTTCTGAAGTTAGCCAGGGGCTCAAGCCCTGTGCCCCGCTGGCTGAAGCCCCACCCCGCAGCGGGGCTGAAGCTCAAGCCCCGGCTTCCTCCCCGGAAGGTGGGGCTCAGACTTCCAAGTCAGCCCCCGCGGTGGGGGTCACCCAGTCTGTAGGTCAGCCTTAACGTCTTCTGGCCCAGCTCTGGCTCTACACCCCGAGACTTCACATGCGAGAGCTCACTTCTTGGTTTCTGCCCTCAGCCCAGTGAATCTGACGCCAGCCTTGCAAATTAGCTAGCTCCCTTTGCTGGTTGTAAAGGAGCTATTTCAACAGGAGCAGGACAAGTTACACAGCACAGGGGAAAATTTTGTAAGAGTAAACAAATATCAGATCTGGATACATTTTTAATTCAACCATCAGCTTCAAAACAACAAAACCCACATGGCGATGACACCAAACTTTTTTCAACGAGTTCAACCACCATAATTGCTGGAGAACATCCAGGAGGTGATGTGAGTAAGAAACATAAAGCCGCTATTAACCTCACAAAATATAGGAAATATGAAGACAGTTATTTGAATTTCAGTTTTATTTGTTCCGGAAGGGGAGATATACCTCAACTGCAATGTGTAATTTATGCACAAGTACTCTCCATTGAATGTTTGAAACCCTCCAAATTACAGAGTCATTTAATTACAAAACATGACATCTTTAAGGATAAGCACCATTCATTTTTTGAGCAAAAGGCCAAGGAACTGCTTGGTACTAAAGCAGTAATGAAATCCACAGCTATGGTAGATAAAAAGCTTTTAAGGTCATCCTACATAGCAGTGCAGAAAATTGCTAAAACAAAACAAAAATCACATACGATTGCTGAGATTTTGATAATGCCATATGTTATTGAAATAACAAAGGAAGTGTTGGAGAGGAGAAGGCCAAGGTACTGACAAAAATACCAATGTCAAATGACACTGTCAAACGATGGATCATTTCCATGTCAGAAGACATAGTTTCTCTGTGTATTGATCAGCTGTATGACAATGATTTTGCTGTACAACTAGATGACTCCACAGACATTTTAAAAATGTCCCATTTACTTGCCTATGTTTAGTATATGTGGAATTAGGAAATAAAGGAAGACTTTTTGTTTTGCAAAGACCTAAGGACAACAATAAAGTCAGATGCTTAGGCGATTTTCTGAATCGGGATTATAGGGGAGTGAAAAGTTCCTAGTTGCTTCAATGCGTTTAAGGGGGGCCAGCCATCAGAGCTGGTTACAGATTGTAAGGGGGTGGAGGAAGGTAGACCATAGCTCTAGGGTGGAATCACAGCACCAATTGTCTAGGAGAGCTGTTGGTCAATCCTAGAACTTCTGAGAAGTACTGGAATGGGCTGGTGGACAGCAGATCCCCATCCATAACTATAACAGTGGGAAGCAATAAGCATCTTCTGTTCATTTCCACCCATGCTGATGAGAAAATAGAGCCAGATTTTTGCCACGCATGGATACCCCTTATGCTGTGGATATGCCCCAAGTCTACTTGGAGCAGCTTTATGTTTTTTTTATGCTGGTTGAGCAGCATAAAGAGGCCAGAATACAACTCAGAATCGAGTTAAGGACCCTATTTCTACCTTGAAACTAGTAGTGCCAAGACACAAACAAACCCAGATTTCAGTTTTATTTTTCATGAGATTCACATCAACTCCATGGTTTGAGTCACTCCTTAAATGATTTTGGAAAGAATGTGTCATATTTGTGAATAAGAAAAAAAACCTGGCCCTATGTCAGAGGTAAGAGTACAAAAAGCATTAAAAGCCACATATAAGACCCATAAAGCTGGTTTTAGAAAAAAAAATCAACAAACAAAATCTGTTGTAGATTATGGGGATCTTTCAATAAATGATGTTAGCATCCAAGGGGAAATTGTAATATAGTAGTTATAAGCACAAAGGAGGTGCAGAAACAAGGGGGAAAATGTAGTTAAAGGCATGATGCAATTTATACACTCTCAGAAGAGAACAAATAAAAGCTATGGAAAATTTGAACTCATGTTGTTGTAAACAGGTTTAGTGTAATCCTGAACATTACCTCAGAGTTTCAGTTTATGCCTTCCAAATAAAATAAAAATGCAGTGTGTGGCTATAACTAATTATTATTAATTACTATTATTATTATTATTATTATTCCAATCTGTAATTATTAATTTCAAAATATGTAATGGCAACCCAGTTAAGATTCTAGGGAAGGGTGAATAGAATTTGGTAGAGAATGGGATTAAAAAGAACAGCCCACCATTTTAAAAGATGCGTTCCACCACTGTAACAGCAATTTCAGCCTCGGAAAGCATGTGCGTACTATGAGCATCCTATAATCGTTACATGAACCTATATATGTATTTACAGACCACAAACCATTGTAGAATCTAGGTGCTCATATTGCCTGAGATGAAAACATGCTTTAGTAAATTGGAAATTGACTGTGGTCAGGATAATGTATTTTTACTTTTTTGAATATAGATTACTTGACTCAACAGCATACTTTAATAGGAGACACGGCCCCTGAATGAAAAGACACACTTATTAATATATATAGTCCCCTTGTGTGTGTGTGTATTCATATGTGTATATGTAGCCACACACGCATTCTCCCCAAAAAACCTACATTAAAAACATGAACGTTTTAAAATGAAGCACTCCAAATTTAAGAAATGCCCAGAATTAAGGTTGTCTCTTGTGCATATGCACTAGGATACAGTTTTTAATGACATAACCACATACTGCTTTTTCCATAGGGTCTCTGCCTCCTTCAGTGCCTAGGATGGATGGTGCTCACTGAATGGGTAGTTCTTCAATATTTCTGATGATCTTCATCATTCAATGTGTGGTCCTAGGCTTTACTTACTGCACACCACCCAAACCCTGCATTGAATACATTAACAATTAATAATTTCCTCAATGGTGTGGCTATGGTGCATTCACAAAAGTGTTTCCCCAGTAATAATGAATTTACCTTCACAACACATCTGTGAGATGAGGTGGTTTGACTCCTATTTTACAGATGGGAAATGGAGGCACAGAGGCCTGGATCCACAAAGGGACTTAGGCGTTGTAATGCTGAGCATTGTGGTGTCTAACTTTTAGGTGCCAGGAACAACAATGTGATCCATAAAGCCAGAGTTATGCACCTAGGTTCTTATGGGTTGCCTTAGAATCAAAAGGCCAGCAAGCTAGGAGAGGTGCCCCCTGTGCTAGCCAATGGGACATGCTAACAAGAAGAGTATCCACTAGCCCCTGCCACTCAGGTGGAAATAGTGGTCCACAAATGGGAACCCCTCTCCTGGAAACAGGGAACTTAGGTGCCTAAGTTGTTTCTTGCAGAAATGAGTTAGGCACCTGCCTTGCTTTATACAAAATCACTACAGGAGGAGGAGGTGGTGCACCCACCTTTTAACTTTGAGCCCTGTGGCTAGAGCACTTACCTGGGACGCTGGAGACGCACTTTCTATTTATGCACACACACACCCCTGAGGTAGAGAAAAGATTTGAATAGGGAATCTCCTACCGCTCAGAAAAGTGCTCTAACCACTGAGCCATGGGATACTAGCAGGGAGAAGGTGTTCCGTTGCTCTCTTTTGTTGCAGTTGTTCCATTGTGAATAAACAGTTAGTCACTGGGCCAGAAAGATATAAAGGATGACCTGGTGGTTAGGGCACCCACATGGTAGACACAGGGTCCAGTCTACCGATACCACTCACTCTTTAATTATATATACACAGTGGAGCAGCTTTAACAGGAGAATATCCCATAGTAATTAGTGCACTCACCTTCCAGCTTTTACAACAAACAAGGCAGCCTTGTTAACTACACAGCCCTGCTTCATTTCCTGAGTGGCACCCATTCTGGGAAATCAGCTCACCAGAGTTGTTATAGAAAAGGTTTGTATGTGAGCATGTAGTTAAAAACAAACACCCAAAGGGGCTGAATTGAGTTTCATGGGCAACCTTAATTCTTTAATTTCATAACTCTGGGTGCTTGACTTTGCAAACAATGTTCTTTTAACAGGTTTTTTTGTACATAATTTCCTATGTTTTTAAAAACATAGCAGACCTCTGCCACTTCAGCTGATGGAGTAGTGGGCAGCAATAGTAGATTGTTATCCACTACATGGACCAGCCACTAGAGGTGTTGTCAGGGTTCCCTCCCCACTCTGAACTCTAGGGTACAGATTTGGGGACCCGCACAAAAGACCCGCTAAGCTTATTTCTACCAGCTTAGGATAAAACTTCCCCAAGGCAAAAACTTTTTGCCCTTGGGGGGTATGCTGCCACCACCAAGTGATTTAACAAAGAATCAGGGAAAGGACCACTTGGAGATCCTATTCCCCCAAAATATTCCCCCAAGTCTTACACCCCTTTCCTGGGGAGGCTTGAGAATAATTTCCTAACCAATTGGTTACAAAGTGATCACAGACCCAAACCCCTGGGTCTTAGGATCATAGAGAAATCAGTCAGGCTCTTAAAAGAAACAGAGCTTTATTAGAAAGAAAAAAAGCTAAAAGAAGCACCTCCGTGAAATTAGAATGGAAGATAATCTTGCAGGCAGTCCAATTCAAAATATAGGCAAAACCTTAAGTTACAAAAAGACACAAAAACAGGAACACACATTCCCTCCAGCACAGCGAATTTCACAAGTCAAAACAAAAGCAAAATCTAACGCATTTTCTAGCTAGATTACTTACTAACTCTATAGGAGTTGAATTGCTTGCTTTCTTGATCTGTCCCCAGGCAGAGGCATCACACAGACAGACAGACAAAGCCCCCCCCCTCCCCCCCCAAGATTTGAAAGTATCTTGTCCCCTTATTGGTCAGGTACAAGCTAGGTTACTTGAGTGTCTTAACACTTTACAGGTAAGAGGATTTTGCCTCTGGCCAGGAGGGATTTTATAGCACTGTATACAGAAAGGTGGTTACCCTTCCCTTTATATTTATGACAGGGGTGTAAGATAGTTACTTTGCCAGTGGGTTTCATAGTTAGTTGTTGACAACAGAGGAATAGTGAGACTTGTGGGCCAGTCCAAGTTCAGGAGGTGAGTGTCCCCTAAACCCAGCTGCCCCAGACTCACTCCCGTTCCTGTCTTCCCTTCCATTTTCTCCTCCATGCCCAGGGCTCCTTCCCCTGTCCTTTGCCTCCTGCTCCCATCCCTCTGCCAGCTATTGACAACTCCTCACTTCTATACTTTTATGTCAGGCTCTTTTCTCCTTTTTCTCCAGGGTGCATGGCTGCCAGCAGAGGCAGTTTTCAGTTCCTGTGTCCAATGCCATAACAAGTCCCATTTGCTGGGAGGAACAATTGCAGGATGGGCCTGCTCAGCCCCTGTTTTGTTCACACAGAGTGAAGCTGAGTGCAGGTTAAGTTCAACAAGTGACACTTTATTAAATCCTGTGGAATGCTCTATCCACTTGGCTGAGTTGCTTCCAGCCTAACTCCCCACATTCCCTGTTCCACTGGTGTCCCTCAGGCCCTCGATAGCAGTCACTGCAGGGAACATTGACCCTTGGATTGAAGTTCACTGATCTTGCTACATCTTCCCTACTTTACAAACATTTTAATGTAAACATTAAAAACACAATTGATGCCAGACCCCCCACCTCATGTTTCTAGGGCCAGAGGTTACTAGAACCCAGACAAGTTGGAGTCTCATCTTTACCACAGACTCAGCTGATATCGCTCTCTCTCTCCGAGTCTAGCAAACTCTCTCTCTGTGGAGTTTCCTCCCTCCCTCTGGGAATGGCCTCTAGCTGGTTCTCTGTCTCTCTGTTCTTTGGTGATCACTGGATTGCTGTAGGCTTTCTCTGGGTGTTATGTCTGCTGGCTCATAAGTGCCCCCTGTTCCTTCAGATCACTTTTCCCTCTTGTGTAGTCACCTCATATGACCTGGGTACCACTGCACACCCACACCCACTACTCCTTTAGGCCACTCCTTCTAGTGGCTCTCCTATGGATGTATCCTCACAGGAGTGTCTGCCTCCAGGGCCAGAAAGTCCATGGATGACATGTCATACTCTAGTGTCTGCTTTCCTTGCTCGTTGGCCATCTGCTCTTGGCAGTATTTCCATCCTGATTGCAACCAGTCTCCCCTCATTGGTAACACAGTTTTAGTCCTTCATCCCAGCAGTGCCTGCACTGGATTACTTTGGCTTCTCTGTGATGGGAGTATTCCTGTGTTCCAAAAATGTTAACAAAAGGTCTGAACTAGCAGAAACAGCCTTGTGTAACAGTATCTTAGATGTTTTCACAGCTGATTCCACCTTACCATTATCTCTGGGTATGCTGGGGAGGAGATGTGGTGGTCAAACTCTCATTTGTGTTCAGATGCCTTGGCGGTCTGTTGTTAGTGAATACAGTGCCCAGAAAGCCATCACTCACAAAATGGGCCTTTGGTTTTCCAATCACTGGCCTGCTTTTTGTATCAGGGCATCAACATCCCAAAAATGTGAATAGCAGTCTACTATAATAAAGTATTGCTTTCCATTGAAGGTATAAGTCTGCTCCCATCTTTTCTCATGGTTAGCTGGGTAGATCATCCAGGAAAAGTCTCTTTCTGCTGATAGGTATCCCACTCCCTTCTAGCAAGGAGTGGAGTTATTTATCCATTCCTCTCAGGACCACACAAGACTAGGACAGAGGTAAATGCCCAGGTGTAAGGCATTTATTTTTTGCATAACATCCTTATGTAATGAGAGGGGACAACAGCTCTTTGTCCCCGAAATACAATTCCATCCAGCGTAGTCAGCTCATCTTTAATTTGAAAATATGGTCTTCCTCCCCTCTCTCCACCCCATTCCCCATACTGGGCTTTGGTCTCCTGGCACCCTGCTAGCACTGCACTCTTGTATGCCTGTAACTGAATGTTATGGGTTTTTTTCATAGCCTCTCTGATTTCCATCACTTTCACTGTTGAAACTGGGAGATAGTGCAGCGTGTCAATGGATTCAATGCCCTGATCCCCTTCCCCCAGCTCACTGAAGATGGGTACATATGCTCCGTTCAGGGTGTCAGCTAGCACTAGCAATCATCTGATAGTGCTGGAGGTGCATCAATACACACTGCAATCTCTTTAGAGCACTGTGATGGGGTGTACAAGCCCAATACTGGTGCAGCAGGGATTAATCCTTATCTTTGGGCCAAGGAAGCCATGCCCCTGCGGCATTGCTGGGCATGCTCCAGCTGGAGACAGGGTATAAAAGGAAGCAGAACTGCTCAGTCTGGGCAGACTGCTGGCAAGGAAGGAGGTGTGCTGCTGGCTTCTGTGGGAGGACCTCCTGCACTCCAGAACATGGAGACCGGCCAGACGGAGACAAGCACTGACCCCACAGGCTCAGGATGCTACAGAGAATGAAGAGACCATGGGGACCAGGAGACGGCAAACTGCAGAGAATCAGGTGGGAGGTCACCCAGGGAAACATTGCTGGGAATCTTATACAATCAGAGACTAACTCAGCGTGTTTTGGTAGGATCCCTGCCAAGCTGGTGGCTGGCAACCCCGCCACTGACAGAGCCCATGGCTGGGACCTGGCGGAGAGAGAGAACCCGGGTCAACCTGTCTTGGCCACCACCCACCCCAAGTTGATGGCCCAGCTCACCAGTACTGTTGACTCTGGCCACTAGGCTGCACTGCCCCAATAGCAAGGGCAGGGCTTTTGACTAAGGCCACTAGGCCATGCAGCCTCAAGGTCAGGGGCAGCCCTACAGACTCATCTGTGGGTCTGTAAAGCACTCTCCCCTGCCCCCAAAGGGTGACAGGGTGTACCAACCCTGCAACAAGCACTAAGGAGCTGCTTTGCCATGATTAACTTCTGGGGCATCTGTCAAGGTTCCTTCCCCACTCTGAACTCTAGGGTACAGATGTGGGGACCTGCATGAAAACCCCCCTAAGCTTATTTTTACCAGCTTAGGTTAAAACTTCCCCAAGGTACAAACTATTTTACCTTTTGCCCTTGGACTTTATTGCTGCCACCACCAAGCAATATATAACAGGGAAAGAGCCGCTTGGAAACATCTTTCTCCCCCCAAAAATCCTCCCAAACCCTACATCCCCTTTCCTGGGGAAGGCTTGATACAAATCCTCACCAATTTGCATAGGTGAACACAGACCCAAACCCTTGGATCTTAAGAACAATGAAAAAGCAATCAGGTTCTTAAAAGAATTTTAATTGAAGAAAAAGTAAAAGAATCACCTCTGTAAAATCAGGATGGTAAATACCTTACAGGGTAATCAGATTCTAAACATAGAGAATCCCTCTAGGCAAAACCTTAAGTTACAAAAAGACACAAAAACAGGAATATACATTCCATTTGTCTCAACTTATTTTATCAGCCATTTAAACAAAACAGAATCTAACACATATCTAACTAGATTGCTCATTAGCCCTTTACAGGAGTTCTGACCTGCATTCCTGCTCTGGTCCTGGCAAAAAACAACACAGACAGAGAAAACTTTTGTTTCTCCCCCCCTCCAGCTTTGAAAGTATCTTGTCTCCTCATTGGTCATTTTGGTCAGGTGCCAGCGAGGTTTTCTTAGCTTCTTAACCCTTTACAGGTGAAAGGGCTTTTCCTCTGGCCAGGAGGGATTTAAAGTTGTTTACCCTTCCCTTTATATTTATGACAACGTCTATGGTATGATTGCCCTATTACTGGGTGGCCATAGGTGTACTGATGGATTCACTCCACTCCCAAGACCACAGACAGAAACTCTTTTTCCATTTGGGCATATCCCTGTTCAGTCTCTGACAGGACTCTGTTGGCCTAAGCGACTGGCTGCTCCTGCAAAATTGCTACACCCAATCCTTTCTTTGATGCGTCACACAGGAGTGTCAGTGGCTATCCTGGAACATAGTACTTCAGGGCAAGCACTTCTGTTATCATTTGTTTCAGCATGTCAAATGCTTGCTCTTGGGAACCTGCCCTGTGCCACTTAACATCTCCTCTTGTGAGCTGACATGTAGGTTTAGCTACTGCAGCCAGGTGTGGACAAAACTTGGACAGAAAATGTATCATTCTATGAAGTGCTGCACCCTTTTCACATCCACTGGAGCTGGCGTGTCTCTGACTGTCTTGATCTTGTTGAGAGATGCTTTCAGTCCCTTGGCTGCGAGGAGATATCCAATGAATGATATTTCTCCATTGACATTCTTGCATGTATGAAGGTTGTCATTGTCCCTTGATGCTTTCCTTTCTCAGCAGCCTGAACCTGATGTGCTCTTGGACTCAAGGAGAGAGTCAAGATGGCATTACTGCTGTCTGATGTGCCCTCCCTCTCTTGTACAAGTCTAACTGAATCTTTCTGAGACCTTCCTCCGCTGTTACATACACAGCTAAAATGGTTCAACTTGCCCAATTCTTCGCTCTTCTCTTTTACCCACTCATGCTGTCTCTCACAAATGTGTCTAACTATCGTTATGGAACCCTGCCCTGCTGCTCTCCTTTGCTGTTGTCTGACTGCCTTTACTTTTAGAGGGTCTTGTGCTTCCTACTTCTTTCATAGTTTCCTCTTGAGGCTTCTGTTGCACACCCCATGTCTAAGCATCTGTCTAATGTGAGATCGCCTTCCCAGAGCAGCCACTCCCACAGGCTGTGATCCTAAGTGCCATGCATTTTCCTGTCCTGAATCAGGGAGACAGTCAAATCCCCAAAGTGGCACATAGCAGCCAGCGTACAGAAGGCTACAGCATCCCCTCCCCTTCAGATTGGTGTCTAGTGAAAATCCTGTGGCTCGTAGGACTGCTTGAGGCAGAGGTGAGCTTCAAAGTGGTGCAAATCTCTCTGCCTTATTCCCCAACCTGTTTCATACATTGTTGCATCTTCTTCTTGCTTTGCTACATCATACATATAAACAGAAAGGCATTCTTTTGTGATGGTACAAAACCTGAGATTAATATATATATCTCTGCTGGGTCCCTGTGAAGGACAACCAAATATACTTGTTACCAATAAGCACTTCCCAGTAGCTGTCAATGAATGCAGTAAAGTTTTCCTTTCCCTGTTTCTTTCATGAGTATGTAGATTCTACAACAGATGAGATGGAATTGGAGAAAGTTTAGAGTTAGCACTTGAGAGAGTGGGAATTCTGGATAAACAAAAATTAGACTTAAATCTTATCTGTTATCACACACAGGTAAATGCTCCTAAAAACAATAAACAAGTGGTATCATAGACAGATCTGAGAGGTTAGACATATTAGCTTTAAATAAACCCAAGGATTACTGATCCCACATTGGCAAATGCAATGAGAAGGCTTGGATTTTCTTAAGGTGATTCAGTCATATAGACAACAAACTCATGTTACAGATAAAATATTCCAGGTGAAATTCTGCTCTCAGTCATGCAAACTTTAGTAGATTTATTGCCAATTTACACTAATGCTACTGAGAGCAAAATTTGGCCCTTAAACTATATAAATAGCCAGCCCATAAGTAAAGTTAATATATAGTGTACATAATGGGCAAAGATGTTTATTTTGTTTTTGTTTATTTTTAAAGAGTTGAGGTCTCTACTTGACCTAATTTTAGAGTTAAAAAGAGTTCTAGCTCCAGGATTATTAAATTGTTAATTTGACACTTTTCCCCAGCAGTAACTTTGTTTGGATAAATAAATCCTAGAGTTCCTTTCTAATCATCGAAAACACTGTCAGTCCTACAATGCACCTGTTAAAACCAGTTGAATAGTATTCAGGAAACCAAAAGTTTACTTAAATTTGGCTTTGTTTTGTTCATGAAACAGCCCAGAAGTTCACATGATCCTTTTAAGTGTTCACCAAGTAGAAAAAATAAATATTGTCTGAATTACCATTTATTCAAGAACTGTTCATTTTAGCAATGAATTTGCTATTCATTATTACTTGTGTATGGTTTTGTTTCTGCTCACTCATTGGTTGGATAACAAACTTTTTAACAGGACATGGCAAATAATGAAAAAATAGACACTAATATACTCTTTATGAAGTGATAACATCTTTTGGGATTCACAAATATTTCATAGTCATCCCTACATTCAGAAATAGCAAATGGGATGATCCCATAAATAGCAGTGAATCGGGTACCAGCAATTTGTTTATTCATGAATGCATGGATTCAGTAATCTATTTTTCACCATTTGACCATCTCTAATGCTTATACTGCTCAAAGTTCCTCCTCATGAGCAAAGAAAATGCTTTTAGGGACAATGTGCATGTCTAGATAGATACCATAGTGAAAAATGCACTAGAAGTACACAAATAGGCAGAGAATGATATTTCTCCTTCTGTAGGAATGAAAGGACAATGATGCTCACTTGCTTAACCCCTTAAATGACACACGTTGTGGAGTGATAGGGATCACCACATTTCCCATAAAGACTTAAAGATCTGTGTGATATTTCGGTGGAATATACAGCTATAGAGCGTACATCCATAAAATGTGACCTATGTGCATAAGATATTGAAGGTCTAAATGTCTTTGGAGCTTTAAGTGGCACATACCTAAATAGCTAAGAAAATGCTGAGCTTATTAGGGATACAGAATCATCACAATCAATACTTTTTTTTTTTTTTTGGCCGCACTTGTGATGCTAACCTGTAGGCTACGATGAATTTGCAATGTGCTTGTTGGTCATGTCGGTCACTCAGTAATGCATAGATGCAGTGGCCTTGGGGCTTTTAAATATGCTTGTTTTTTTTTTTTTTATAAATACAAAACTAAAAAAGGACAATCAGATCCAAAATGAAAACACACATTGCTAAAAAGTAAAACTTTTAGCTGGACCTCGGCCTGCTAGTTTCCCATCCTCCATTATGTTTAACATAACAGTAGACTAGCATAGGTGTCTGATGACACCCATTACACACTAAGCTTCCATGATTCGTCACAATCCCATAATCAGATGGGCTATCTAGTGGTTGGGCACTGGGTTGCCCCATTGTGTAGTCTAGTAATTTTTGTTTGAGTGAGGGAGGCAGGAGACCTGGGTTCTATTCTTATCTCTGTCAGTGACAGTGTGTGTGATTTTTTTGTAAGTCACTTAACCTCTTTGTGCCTTGGCATTCCCATCACGAGAATAACATTGTCTATCTTTGTATAGATCCTGCGGGAATGAACTAAAATGTAAAAGGTACCTAGGACTACATTAACATGAACTAGGTACCTTTTAATTCACACCCACAGGGGCAGAATCAATATGTGGTAGCTATGGCATAGCACACTAGTGTGTGCTTCAGGTCAAACCCCTGTAGTCTGAACTGCAGGGCTGCGTAGACAAGCCTTTAGATACTTCAGTTGTTTCCTATTCCAAGTATAGGAAACAGCTGTTGTAATCACACTATCATTATGTTGAAACTGTTGGCAAACAATGCCTTTTTAATGGTGACCACTGTATTCAATTGCCCTATTTGTAGGCAGTTGGGTTTTTCACTTGTAGAGGGCGAAATATCGATGCAGAGCAGCATCTATAAGTGTGGAAAAACATAGTTCCATAAGTGTGTGGAAAAACAACAAAATGAACAGTTCACAAGGGTGGGTTATCTTTAAATTGACTAGTCCAATTCATTTCAATGACAGTTTGGAAAATAGTCAAATCTTCTCAGCTGAGCAGCACTGAGAATGTGGTTCATAGTAAGCACCAAATCTTCCCTACCCAGCAGGTTACCACATGTTTAGAGAAATATGAACTTTTCTACACTGATGAAGCCTCTCTCCTTGAAATCTTTTGCTTGCTGTTTCTTTTTTAAAGGTGTTAGAGAAATATGACTGTAATTAACAACTGACAAAAATATCTGGGCTTCAGTTGAAGTGGGAAATCACAGAGGTTACTTATTTTCTCATGCATTTACCATTTGTTCTCTTTTCTTCAGGAAGTTGAAAGACCTGAGGTTCAAACTTAATAAGGCCCCATACTGTTTCTAAGAGTATTTACAACATGCAAAAACTAAGCCAGTACATTTCTTGTATTTAAATTTGTTTTCAGTCATCTAAGCCATTACACAGTATGCCATCCCTAAACCTTTTATAATAAGGAGTACATGTTTCTCAGATGAGAAAAAGAATGAAATGTTCAGCTACTCTAGCTGTTTGAGACTGGGAAAGCAACAAAACATTAGTATGCCTACAATACACACATCTGATTCTGCTTCAGCATCATGAAAAGCAAGCTGCCTGTAGCAGAAAAAGCTTGTGCTGCACTTGCATTTATTTGGAACAAGCCCATGAACCAATTGGCAAGTAGGGAGCAATAGGGTTTTTTAAACAATTGAAGCTTCATAGAGTTTTATGGAAACAAGTTGTTTCAAGAGGATTATTATATATTATTATTATAGATTATATGGTACCTCACCTAACTCCCATTGCATTCAATAGGAGTCTTTCCATTTACATCAGTGGAGGTTGGATTGGACCTTTTCAATCACCCACTGTGTGAAAGGTGCTGTACAGTCTGACAAGTCAAGTGCTCTGTTCTACTATGTTATGGAGGCATGCTAGTGAGTCTATAGTTAAGATTAACTTTTGTCTTTAGTAGGATTTAAAAACTTCTCTGTAGCCAAGGCTGTCTTTTACCAAACTAAAAGAAGAAACAACTGAGAGGTGACCCTGGGATAAAATATTAACATTCCGGAACCACTTTTGTGAAATCTGGAAAATTTGTCTAGTCCCTTTTTTAAATCCCTTTTGAAACCCTAGCACCTTACAAACTTCAAACGTAGCCATGTCCATCACCTAGCCACTGCAATGCCTTCTGCCCGTGTCTCCACATATGCTACTGACTCGTTGTAAGAGTAACTCCACCAAGAGTAGCCAATTAGCACTCAGTTCAGTTTTGTCTAAGCAGTGTTCCATTTCTTTGGGGAGGAGCTGGAAGGGGGAAACAGAAAGAAATATGTATGCTTTGTTTGTTTGTTTACAGTTTAACATGGAAGATCCAACTCATTATTAAAAATACCAAAATAGATATATGTGCATATATTCACCATGGAAACCTTGAAAAAACAAAGATGAGTAATTTTTAAACTGAGTGGGCCCAGAAAGGTCCTGTTTGCCAGCCTCAGCTAACTGAAATTTACTCTTTATTCAAGTAGGACACTGAACCATCGTCTCTTGGGGTCAGAGTAGCAGAGGTTGTACTGCCATTGAATGCTTTTAAAGGAAAACAAGATTGTGTCCATCTGCACAGTTGCCAGTGTATGATCACCTCCCACCCAGAGACAAACTTTTAGTGAGCTGGGTGTTTCTCCAGCCACTGTAGAGCTGTGTGTTTGCATTTTGACATTGTTTAGGTTAATTCCTTCTGAGAATTGTAGAGAAAATGTCAATACAATGCACACAAAACTCTCCAGCATCCCTACGGCACTCTTAAGCCCTAATATGCTGAAACCTTTTTTCTTTCATTTCCCTCTCCTCCATTCCCCCACCCCCAAAAGTCTTTCAGCTCTACCTTCTCCCTCAAAGCTCTCCCAAAATCAGTCTGGGGCTTTTTTCCTTCCACAAGTAACCTCATTTACCCTCTCCCATGTCCCTTCATTCTCCTCTCACCCATGGCTGCTCACTTTTCCTTTTCCCACTGCTTCCCCCTTCCCCTCATTCTCCCCCTTCTCCCCTCTCCCCATTGTTCTCCCTGCTTTCATCCCAGTGCTTCTGCTTACACAAATCCCAAACTCTCCAGCAGGGATGAATGAATTTTTTTTTTGAAGTTTTCACTGAAAATTGCAATTTCAGAATAACTGAAATGATCTGTGAATTTGCCAAATAATTTCAGGCACATTTGTAGGGGCAGGGAAGGAGACAGCTGGATTTACAAGATGGGATTTGGCATCATTCCCAAACTAGAGGAGGAGCTGATTCCTCCCCAATAGTTAGGTCACTCACCTGGGTTGAGAAGAGGTAGGTGTGAATTCCTACCCTGAAGCAGGGACTGGAATCCAGGTGCCTTCCCCTTCCGGTGCCATAGCCACCAGGCAATAGAATCATTCTGTCTCTGGACCCCAGACTAGTCAGGTATTTTGTACAAGTGGAACAACTTCAACAGGAGAGATTAAGAGAGACCCACTCCAGAGTAGCCAATGACTAGGGTATTCTGGGAGGTGGGAGACTTGGGTTTGAGACCCTGCTCTAGCAAGGGGATTCCAATTGACATCTCCCACATAACAATTGAGTCCCTTAATCACTGGCCTATTGAGTCACCCTTTTACTGTCTGAGTCAATGACTAGTCAAGTATTTTATACCAAGTGGAAGAGCTTCAAAAGGAGAGACTGAGTCCAGAATAGCCTATAGCTGGATGGTTAGGGCACTCATCTGAAAGGGGTAAGACTTAGATTCAGGCCCCTGCTCCAGCATGGGTATTTGAACCCAAGTCTCCCACATTGCAGATGAGTGCTCCTACCACTTGGGTATTTGGGGAGGAAAGGGACAACACATCCTCTGATGGATTTGGGGATCTAGCCCCTCATTACCTCTGCTTTTTTTAAAATAAAAACTGGAGGTTTGTGCCGTGGTTTGTAACAATCTGCCCAAAGTTGGTACTCACTCTCCTGAGCCACTCCAGATAGCCTGAAACATACCAAGATCTTGATGCATCCAAGACTGAGTGAAAATTAGCCTTAATTTGCTAACTGCTTTCCTTATTCATTGAAAATGCAAGCTGAACATGAAAACAAGAATTTTCCTACATTCTGGCTATATGTCACCTGTCCAGGGAAACCTGCAAAGGCATGGACCTTGAAACAGAGATAATTTTAGGTTTTTAATTAACATAGATAAGGAAAAGAAAATAGCACTTACAAGAGGAAGTCCCACATGACTGGGTGGTAAAAGCCACTCTCAAGATGAGACCCACAAACAGTTCACATGGAAAACAATCACAATATCCTTTTGACCTGCCATACTAACCAGGTCAATCAATGTTTCAGATGCCCTTGAGTGAATGTCATGTGAAAAATATAATAAAGGTAAAGCAATTATTCAGTCTTCCTAGTCACTACTGTCTACAAACCAGGAGGAAAAGACACATTTGATAAAAATAAATGTGTTATCACCTCTTGTAAATGATGCCAGGGGGGTGGACCTAAGTTTGCACCCAAAAGAAAGTCATTGGCATTACCTGTAAATAGAGCTTGTCTATTCCTCTTCTCTGATTGTTTCACCAGATGACTGCTTTAACTGTTGAGTTACTGAAGTTCTGCCCTGCTGGATGCAAGATTGATCAACACTGTTCTTCATCATCATTTCCCACCTGTCTTTTGTTTTTTTACCACACGGAAGAAGAGGAATCTCCAGTGGTAGACTGTTTGATACATGTTCTGTGTCTTGCCACCTTGAAAAGGGAGGGACGGATATATAGCATCTTCCTGATGCCTTGGAAGTGAAGTGTCTCCACTACTCTGGTCACCAGCCCAGACACAACCCTAGAAAACTCTCAGTTGATGAGAACATGATGAGCCATTTTAATGAAGGTGCGAGCCTAAAGGCCAGGACTGCCAAGATACAATCCTGCACCACTGATAGGTTTGCTATACATAAATGTCTAATGACTTTAAAGTATTCTTTCATGACCCTGCAGGGCTAGAAATGGGAGATTCCTAGCTTCTCATTGCTAAAGACAGAATTCACTTAGCCCTGCAGGATCATGAGTTATCAGATTTTAATGTTGTGACATGATTAGGAATAGAAGAGTGGTATTAGGAAATCTGTAGACTTTTTTATTGTTCCCTCAAATCTCTGTATAGTTAGACTAAAATTCTCTTTACCGATTAATTTATTTGCGGTATCTCCTCTTGTAGCTTGGAAAATGATTTTTCCTGAGATGGATGGACCTCCTCCCATGGCAACTTTTGGAGCCAAATAAGGAAATGTAAAGCCTCATTTCTTCATGTAAGGAGAGGAGCACCCATTTCTTAGGATGGCTATATGGGGTTTTTACATGACATCTTTTTAGATTCTTTCCCTAGTGATGCCCGAAATTAACTGGTTCATTAAAAGAAATTCACATCAGACATTCCTTGCTTATCTCTGCGAGATTATATGATGCATGCTATAATTTTCTTGAAGGTGCTCACATTTCTGATTGGTTTATTAATTTGTGTTTATTGTAGGTACTCTGATATAATGTTTTATCTTAATTGGTATTTTTATGCCCACTTTTAAAAATATGTATTTGGCTACTTTTAATGCTGCATGCCTTTGCAGTATAACCAGGATTTAGTATTTTACTTCAAAAAGGAAAATTTATACTCAAATTAAAAGTAATTACATACACATTTTGCTTCAAAAATACTCAAGCTTAACTTCCGTTGACTGCAATAGGAACTTTGTCTGAGTAAGGACTGAAAGATTAAGCCTCTTCCTATAGGAGAGAATGTTCTACTTTGCAAAGAGGCACAAAGAACACTTGCTTTTAAAATAATTATTTTGTGTCGTAGTTGTGGGCTAGATTCTCCTGCCTGTACTCACTTTCAGTAATTCCTTACTACTTGAGTAGTCCCATTGAATCATTGACTAATGGAGCAATACGGTACTAGGTTGGGAGGGCTCTGAGTTACGACAGAGAATTCTTTCCCAGGTATCTGCCTGGTGGGTCTTACCCCCATGTGCAGGGGCTAGCTGATCACCATATTTGGGGTTGGGAAGGGATTTTCCCTCAGGTCAGACTGGCAGAGTCACAAGATGTTTTTTGCCTTCGTCTGCAGCATGGGGCACTGATCACTTGCAGGTTTAAACTAGTGTAAATGGTGAATTCTCTGTAACTTGAAGTCTTTAAACCATGATTTAAGGACTTCAGAAACTCAGCCAGAGATTAGGGGTTTATTACAGTAGTGGATGGGTGAGCTTCTGTGGCCTGAAATGTGCAGGTCAGACTAGATGATTACCTTGGTAATGGTCCCTTCTGACCTTAAAGTCTATCAGTCTGAATCTATAATTAATATAAAGGTGAGCGAACTGGGCTCCAAGTTGGTAAGTTCTTTAGAGTGGCCATGTGTAACTAGTTGGTGACTATTTATTAATTAGTATCGTGTGCTGCAAGTTCTGTTAGTGAATAGCTTTTACTGGAAAAAATGTGCGATACAAATGTGTGAGAAAGAATTGTAATTTTTATATAAGATTTTGTTTATTTGTATAGTCCACCTACTACTCTTTGAACAAATTTCTTGGTGAGCTTTGAAGCAGGGATCTATACAGAAGGGTAACTGCATCACTTCGGTAGAGTTACTCTTGATCAATGATGCAAATGAGAAGAGAATCAGGCCCTCAATATTCTCTCCTAAATTCTGAGCTACCAGTTTTTTCATTTAATTCTGACCCATCCATCTGCTTCTCTGAACTGGGCTTACCTCATTTGCATTCAACAAAGCTTAATAAAGAAACACTCAAGTTTGCAAGCTAACAGTTAGGCTTGGAATGGAGAATGAGTTATAAATTATCCCCCACTTAGTTGCTGCGATACTGGAACACTAGACTGCTCTAAATGCAATATCTAGTGGGGCTGCTGAAACATCCAAGGTTGTTTTTTCAGAAGATTCTTGTGGCACAATGTCATTGTAAATGTGATTTCCTCCCTCCCCCCCCCCCCCCCCCCCCCCCCCCCCCCCGCAAAAGTGTTTAGTCTGAGATTTCAGTTGAGCAGAGAAGAAAATTACCACGAATTGAGCCTTTTTAAGTGTTTCTTCTATCATTAGAGAAACCAAGAGCAACAGGAAGAAAAAACAAGCAAGAGAGAGCCCCAAAAGCACTTTTAGATTGTTTCTTGGGAATCAGCAGGCCAATTCTGACTTTGATTAAGCACGTTCTCTAGTCCCATTAGTTTGGCAAAGGGGGAAAAAGTGAACTTGTTCTCAAAGTGGGTTTGCATAACTCTTACAACATTAATTTTTGAATTACTTTGGAATGTTTATGGGGAATTGTTTTGTTTTTCCCAGAGAAATTACTTAGAATCTTTTAATGACTTCATAGTCTTGCTCTAATCTGTCTATCTTTGATAGCTAGGTTCTTATTTGGCACTCATCATGAATGTCCCCCAACATTTCCAAGAGAAGTAAAGATCTATTTCCCTCCACTCAGTAGGGATTTGACTTTTTCCATTTGTTTGTGGTGTTGTGGGGAGGTTAATTCAAAGGAATGGACATTTCCAGTTGTTTTGAAGCAGCTGAGGTGTACAGTCATTCTGATGTATCTGGAAGTGAGTTCCAGATTTTTGGTCCAGCCACTAACACAGATCTATAGCCTTTACACCTGGAACTTCATTTAGGAGTTTCTATAGACTGTAGCTGTCATGGGAGGTCATAACATAAACTGGGAGTCTCTGGCACCCTTGGCTGATTCTATGTAGATTTTGATTATGAGGCCTGAAAACTTGAATTTGACCGTTTTTTTCCAACAAGTAGCCAGCAAAGAGAGTGAACCAGAGGGGCAAAGGGCTCTTGTCCTCATGTTGCTGAGCAAAAGGGCTGTGTGTTCTGAACCAAGTGTATCTTTAGGAAAGTTAGAAGCTCCATATACTCACAAGTGCCTACTGTTCCTAAATCCAGATTCAACATGGGGCATTATCTTCTTGCCAGAAATAGATGGGAGTTTTCTGCAGCTGTGCCTATTCCGAAGCAGAGAGGAGTTCAAGTAAAAGTGGACTGTGTTAATATTCTGAAGGCAGATGCTCTAAGTGGGGGATGATCGGAGGCATCGGTTCTTCAGAGTGCTTCTCTCACCTCGCCAGCATCACCTCACTCCTCCCAGGATGTGCTTCAGTAAGATACTCTTCATTAATTTTCTTCTTATGTACTCTGCACATCACTTGTGTGCCATAAATTGTGCTGGAGGTTGTCTAAGTTTACTCATAATGTTTCCAGCTTTTTCTGATTGCTTCCAAGTTGGGAATATCATCAGAATTGCCTCTCTTGGTATTTCTATCTCCTACTGGAAGTAGAAATACCAACCAAGAAGTGGAGAAATTAGCAAAAAGTGTGTGTGGGGGGAATTAGAGTAGTTAGCTCACTCTTAATATATACCAGGGCATATCCTCTCAGATCCTTGGCATAGGTATCCACCAGATTGGCCATAGCTGGTAGCAGGAATTTTAATGGGAAGTTTGCTACCCCTATTTTGCTTCCTCTGAAAAGTCCATGCAGAGGCTACTCCACCAAACCTGCATTCTCTCAGTCATAGACACAAAAGCACAGGCACAGTTTCTGTTTAACACTGCATTTCAATAAGGGAAGCTCTACACTACAAATTTACATTGGCACAGCTGCACCGATGAAGCTACGCTGCTGTAACATGTCTGATGAAGTCGCTGTAAGCCGAAAGGAGAGAGCTGGCCTGTCAGCTTAATAGCTCCACCTCTGTGAGAAGTGAGAGCTATGTCAGTGGGAGAAGACAGAGCTGTCTACATGGGGAGGGTTAAGGTTGGTACAACTACGTTGCTCGGGGTGGGGATTTTTTTACACCCTTGAGGAAAGTAGTTATATCGAAGTAAGCATGTAGTGTAGACCAAGCCTTAGTAAACAACTGTGCTCAGCACTATGCTATATCCCAGATATAGGTTATATACTATATACAAAAAAGAAAATTAGTATGTATAAAACTAAATTATATACAAATATTTTTTAAAAAGGAAAAACTTGGAGAGTGTTGTTAAAGTTTATATTTTTTCAGCTAGGAGTGAAAAATTAAAATCAGCATAAATTTTATCATAACCAGAACCTGAAAGTGAGTTATTCCTTTTTCCAATGTTACAATCAGCAATGCTCAGATTATTGTAAGGGTTAATTAATTATTTTTTTCCTGGGAGGTGAGTGCAACATATTATATATTTTCGAACTCAGCATTTTAGTTGTATATGTGTGTTTATATATATATATATATATATATATATACAGACACACACACACGCACACGGTGTATAGATTTCTACATGAATTTGGCATTGATTTTGAAGGTAAACAAGTGGTTTTAAGTCTTTACTTGCCCAAAGCTAGATCATAATACTCTGCATTTCAAAGTGTCCAAGTACCTTTACAGTGAAGGATGTAGAGTCCCTCAAGGCATAAAACAGATAAAACCTTCTTTTAAAAGTATTTTGCTCACCTTTGTAAAAAAAGGAACTTGGGGTTTATTGAGTGAAGGAAAGCCTCATTCCCATAGTAACCAATGCAGGGCTGATATTGATCAGTAGAGTCAAAGGCAAGACCTACTGACAGGAATAAAGAGTGACTATTTCTTATCCTCATATGTATTCTTCATGAAGTTCCTGTAGGTAACTAACACCACAAATATGATACGTTCTTTGTGAATGTTTTTTGCTTTTGTTTATGTCACTAACTGTGCCTCAGGGGGTTCTTAAACAGAAGAAATGTCTACAGTGCATTAAGACTTTTGCTAGATTCTTCTATCTTTATTCTGGCAAAACTCCCGTTGACCTCGAGTGAGGGCTGCAGGATTAGGCCCTCCGTTGGCTATTTCATCCCTTGAAATACTGAATTTTTACTTGATGCTCAAAAGAAACACTGCAGGCTTTTTAAATCTCTACACTGGTATATTTCCTACCTCAATTAACAAGACCTCACTGTTTTTAAAGTCCTTATCCTTTGTTCACCTTACTTATGCCGTGTATGAGATCTGATAAATTATCATTTGCAATCATGCCTGATCTCTCTTTAATTATTTCATTAGGTGTTAAATATGAGGCTTAGCATCTTTTTATGCTAAGGCACTGCTTTTTGAACTGCAGAGCTTGAGAGAGAAGATCCTTGAAACCAAGTGCTCATGAATTATTAGCATGCCGCACAATGCATATACATACCTTACATTCTCACCATGATTAGATGATTCTCAGAATTGACAAGTCTATAAAAATGAAGACAGAGGACCTGGAAGGAAAGATATTTTCTAGAACATGGTATCATGTAATAAAGAATAAATGTTCTCAAGTTTTACAGGGTTTAGCGTACTCTTAGGCAGGTAATAATCTTCCTTAGTTTCTCTAGTCTTGCAAGGAGCTTTAATATTTTTTTTTCCAGACAAAACTGATAGATAACAACCAAGCCAAAATTAAATAACCCCCAAAGTCTTCCTCCCTAATCTCTTCTGTGCATGCTTAATGCTTCATTCTCCCAATTCAATATGCCATCTGCATTAAGTCTTTCACTCCACACTTGAAAAGTTGTTAAAATGACAAGACACGTTCAGAGTGTCACAGCTCCATTATACAGGCCTATACCTGTGCTGGCAGCATGCTCTTCTTCTCACCTCGTATTGCCTGTTGCGTGGGGAAGAGATCCCTGCAGCGCATCTCAGCCTGGAAGAGACATAAAATTAAGTTGATATGCTGGAATTGAAGAAAGTTATGGCAAATGAGCAAAAAGAATCTGCGGCAGACTTTTGACTCTAGTCCTTTGGGCCAAAAACTGTCAGCCTTGGGTGCTTAATGTTAGGGACTTGGGGTGAAATCTTGGCCCCACTGAACTCAGTTGCAGAATTTTATCCTTAAATCTTATAAAGTTGTCTGCTTTTTCACAGGTACGGAGAACCCACAGCTCCCACTGACTTCACAATGTAGTGTAGATTAGATGTCAAGGCACATTAAACATTCTGTAAAATATCAATAGATTCTTCAGACAGATGATGGGTAACAATCATTACACATTTATGAGTTGAAAAGTTCTTGACTTTAAAAGAACTGGATTATACCAAATCAGAAATATCCAATTTGACAAATCTATCATTATTTTAAATAGTACAGAGGTCTATTGGTTCAGAAATAATTTAACTGCAGAAAGTTTTGCAGTGACGCTTTAAATTAGTACCATTACTGTAGACAGGAGTTAAGGGACTCCGTGTCAATATTTCCATTAATCTCTTTTCAATCTATTTCACGTTTTTAATAATTTATACTAAACTTTAAAACATTCCACATAATATCTCAGCCTGGCACCACATATGACTGTAAAAAATTTGAATTAGATATTATTTGAAGTTAAAAGGAGCCAAAAAAGTAGTTTTCTCACCTGAGTTACATACAGAACTGTGCTTGGGAGACAATTTATTTTTTATTTTAAAATGTCTGAGATATTAAACTTCTAAAAATGGCTATTGTATATAATATATGCAATAACTCTATTTTCAATAAAAATGTCATAAGGATTTTAGTATTCAAGATTTCAGCATCTACATGGATCCTTGGATTGAAGCATCCCTTCGTACTCATTGTCACAATAAACCTTAATGTCTCAGAAGGAGCTGTTACTGTCTATCATGCCAATGATCTGTGGGTAATAGGAGTGTCTCGTACATTTCCACTGCAATCAGAAAGGTTGCAAAGTAAGTATGCATTGAACACAAAAGACTGTAATAGGGCCCTTCAGTGCCATTATCTGCAAATGATCCACAGTTATTAAGAATGTCTCATAACACAACTGTTATCACATAGTTTCTTATAGAAAAAATATCTCTTGTGTAATTCAGTGATATCATTTATGACTCAATTTCACAATAACTTATCTGTTCCTCTGGCAGCCTGAGAACATTTAAATAAACTTGGTTTCAGTAGCAAGCCTTCTGCAGTGGCTGCTCAAGATTGTATTCAGCTCCCTCTGTCCTGGGAGGCTACCAGTTAACTGACAAACTAAAAGGAATAAGATTTAGTATTAGATCTGGGACAAATATTTCAACCAAAACTTTTTAAAGAGAAAGATGCAGATTCAGGGTGATTAAAACATTTAGCAAATTTGTGTTGAATTCTTCAAATTGCTTTTAGTCAAAAAAACCTGAAAAAATTGAAATGTTTTCATTCAACCTTTTTGAAGGCAAACATTTTGATGTTTTGATTTGAAATGATTGTTTTTAAATGTCTTTCAATTTTTTTTTATTTAAAAAACATTAAAAAGAAACTCAAAATCAGTAAGATACATTTTGATTCCAGTTGAAGAAAATACTTTGACCAACACTTTCTTTCTTTCTACTTTTTGATTTAGGGAAAATTTTGTAAAATGTAGGTTTTGGGTCTACCAGAAATATATTTAATTATTATTTATTAATTATTATTAATTATTATTTATTATTTATTTGGAAATGCCAGTGAAGCACAGATCTACTCAGAACAGCAACTTGATGGTCAAGAGGTAGAGAATAACACCTTCAGAGAAGGAAGTCGTAAACAGGGATTACAAAACCATGTCAAAATTTGTTTGAAAAACAAATTGATCATACCTGAGAGAACTCCACAAACAATGCAATAACCAATAGCATCTTCCTAAGTGATTGTCTGACAGTAATTCCTAGTGTGACATAAACTACTCATTCATTTCAGTGCTGATTCTGAAGCCTACTGATGGTAGTTTAAATAGAATCAAAATTTACTAGAGCTGATCAGAAAAAAAGGAAATCGTTGGAAATTCCAACATCTCTAAATTTGGTTTTGGGGTGAAAAGTCCATGTTCTGAATTTTTTGTGGAATGGAAATTCTGAAAAATTTAGTCAGAAACATCAAAATTACCTTATCAAACCATTTCATTTTGATAATGTCAAAATGTTTACTTTTGATAATGTTGAAATATAATGGAAAATATAAAATATAATATTGATACCATTGTGACCCTAGCAGCACCACACTGCAAGAGAGCAAGGGGATCATTGGTATCTGGTGATGAGTTTCATCTGGTTTAACCAGTGGAATGTACTCCAACTCACTGATGTCATAACCTGTACCTAACCGGTGTCATGTAAAATACCAATAGAAAGCTAATAGCACACTAATCATTAATATAATTCTGTGATCTATGTTGGGAGGACATATTCAAAATTACAGACATATTGGAAATTGTGTTCTTAAAGGGTGTCTGGCAGGCAAGACTAAAGTTACCCCACTCTAGAGAAAGGAATGTGGTTCTGCCACCTGGAAAGTATTTTTGAGGTACATTAACAGACAATGGGAATGCAATTTACATGGAACAGAAATAGGAACATCAAGCCAACAAGGGGCGGAGCCAATCACTCAACACAACTTTACTTTACTTTGGGGGTTTACTTTCAGGAAAAATCAATTTCTATGGATCACCATACTATAAAAGAGAAGGGAAAAGAACCCCAAGTGATCTTTCCCCTAAGAAAATAAAGGAACCAAGCTCTTTGCTCTTTGTGGGAAAAGCTGACCAGAGGGATGGTCAGCCATCTTGTTGGAAGGTAGGTTGGTAAGGAAACTTAGGTTCAACAAAGGCTGTAAGCTTGTTTTGTTAAACCTTAGCCTCTAGAAAACATTTTTCACTTTTATTTGCCTGTAACCATTTCTGATTCTATCCTTTATACTTAACCTCATTTAAAATCCTATCTCATTTTGTTAATTAATGTGTTTTGCTTTTAATCTAAACAAACCCAGTGCTGTGTTTGATTTGCAAGTGAACATTAACTCCAATTAATGTGGCAAGTTGCTGGGTATTGTACCTTTAAAGGAATTTACGAACCTTAGTATCTCTCTGAATGGTCCAGGAGATGGCTGGACACTGCAGAGCCCATTATTTTTGGAAAATTCAGGACTGGGGGGCATTGGGGTCATCTTGAGCAGTGTAACTAAAGCTGGTGGAGGCCAGAGTGTGACAGTGGTGTAAGGAGCAGAATACTGGATTCTGAATTTTAAGGCAGAGCTACTTACTACAGAGACACTCAGTGTATGCATGTATGGTGGCTGGACGAATCCAGATGAGAGCTACAGCAGCAGAGCATTTTGAGGCACTCAGGTTTACAGGACATGTAGTGACACAACCCCTCACTGATCGCAAACATGACAAATATGCAATAATAAATCAAGAAAGTCTAAACATTCCATGCTGCTTTCTAATCATTTCAAATTTTTCCATTAAAAATTAACTAAAATAAGCATTTTCCCACAAAACACATCAATTTTGACAAAATGGCATTTTCTGATGAAAACCTTCTCCATCAACGTTTTCTTCGACCATCTCTAATGGTTACTATTTTGGTGTTGGGATCTGGGTGCAGTCTGAATTTGCAGACATAGCTGGAGTGAAATAGCATGGTATTTCCTGCCCCACTCCCCAATCTAATCCAAGGCAGGAGTGTAAATAGGCATTTATAATACAATAGTTCCCTGAACCCTGTGTTTATTTTAAGAACATAAGAATGTCCATACTGAGTCAGGCCAATGGTCCATCTAGCCCAGTATCCTGTCTTCTGACAGAGGCCAGCTCCAGATGCTTCAAAGGGAATGAACAGACCTGCGCAATTTCAAGTGATTCTTCCTTCCATCCATCCATCCCAGCTTCTGGCAGCTGGAGATGTAGGGACACCCAAAGCATGGGGTTGCATCCCTGCATCTTAGCTAACAGTCATTGATGAACCTATCCTCCATAAACTTATCTGGAGGGTTTTTTTTTTTTTTTAAACTACTTATAGTTTTGGCCTACACAACATCCCATGGCAATCAGATCCATAGGTTGACTATGCATTGTGTGACAAAGTACTAGCTTTTGTTTGTTTTAAACCTGCTTCCTATTAAGTTCATTTTTCTTGTTTTACATGAAATGGTAAGTAACACTTCTCTATTCACCTTCTCTGTACCATTCATGTTTTAATACGTTTATATCCCATGCACCCCTTTTCTAAAATGAGCAGGCAGAGTATTTTTAATCTCTGCTTATATAGAACCTGTTCCATATCCCTAAACATTTTTGTTGCCCTTCTCCATACCTTTTACAATTCTAATATATCTCTTTTGAGATGGGGTGATCAGAACTGCATACAGTATTCAAGGTGTGGGTGTGCCATGGATTTAAATAGTGGCATTAAGATATTTTCTGTTTTATTATTCATCCCTTTCCTAATAGTTCCTAACATTGTTAGCTTTTTTGACTGCTGCTGCACAATGAGCAGATGTTTTCAGAGAACTATCCACAATGACTCCAAAATCATTTTCTCTAGTAGTAACAGATAATTAATACCCCATCATTTTGTAGTATAGTTGGGATTATTTTTTCCAGTGTGCATTATTTTGTACTTATCAACACTGAATTTCATCTCACATTTCATTGCCCAGTCACCCCGTTTTGTGAGATCCCTTTGTAACTCTTCACAGTCAGCTTTGGACTTAATTATCTTGAGTAATTTTGTATTGTCTGCAAATTCCCCACCTCACTGTTCACTCCCTTTTCTTTCACATATAGTGTCAGTCCTCCCCCTACTCTGTCATTCCTATATATTTTGTACCGTGATATTACTGTGTCCCATTGATTATCCTCATTCTACCAGTTTTCCATGATGCTATTGTATCAATATCTTCATTTAATTCCAGACACTCTACTTCACCCATTTTAGTATTTAGACTTCTAGCATTTGTATATGAGCACTTATTTATTTTGTCAATATTCAGTTGCATGCCTTCATGTGGACTTAAATAGGACTCTTTTATGTTTGGGCAACTCATGGGAGGGACACAAAGGGTGGAATCAGCTAAAGGGGAGCACATGACCTCCGCCTGGGCCCCCGCGCTCTCCCTGTCCCCTCCCCAGTCTACGTTTCCTGGGGGGGAAGGGGTTCTGTCCTCCTTATGCACAAGATATGGATTTCAGGTGAAAGGAGGGTGGCCCCGCACCGGCAGCTCCTCTGGCGTGGCTGTACTGCCCCCAGCCCTTCCATGCAGCTGCATCTCCTGGGGTATGTACAGCCCCACCGGAGGACAGGGCTGGGGGTGGTACCGGTAGATCGGGGCCAGAGGAGCTGATGGTACAGGGCTCTGGCTCCTGGGAGCGGCGGTCCCACATTCTGCTCCTTTCGCCACCGCAGTTCCCTGCTGAATGTGCCTCCCAAGGTGTCCTTGGAGGGGTATGTGACCCTTCTTGCCCCTCCCAAACATTGCCTTTGTAGTCTGTGTGAAATTTTCACAATAAACCCTCAAAGTGAAACTTTCCTGTTTTGTGTTGTATGACCAACTTGAAACTCAGATTAGGGCTAGATTCCGTGCTATGTCGCCTGAGAGAAACAGCAGAGAAGATGGAGCCCAGAAAAGTGAAAACAAATGTGGTTTCACACCACTTTTGTGGTACCTTCATTTTGGGCTGCCTTGGGGCCTAAAGTGTCCCTTGGTATAGGGTGACCATGTTTCCCTATGCTGAGTATGGGACACCTGGTAAAATTACTCATATTCAAGCGAGTTCAATGGCAATCAATCAGAACTATGCAGCACAAACGTTCAAATTAACATCAGGTTGACTGAGCCCTTATTAAAAAGAAATACTGTGTAGTTGGATTCTTTTTATTTACCTTCTTATCTTTACGACTTTAGGGTTCACATGGGGAGGGGTGACACACACAACCCTGCCCCCCACACACACATGGGGAGAGGTGACACACACACACTCCCATGCACCTCTCTCAAACGGGAAGTTGCGGGGGGAGGGAACGACTGACCCGACCCTCCTTGTCCGGCACTCTCCACCCTCCATGCCTGGCTGGGCCCCTGGGACAGACCTGCTTCTCCTGGTACCTGGCACCATGTCTTCTCGAGTCAACACGTGTGCAGGGGGCATACAGGATCACATCCCCCCGCCAGATTTCTGCCAGGGTTAACACCAGAATGTGGCCAGCATCATCCTTTCAGCATTGTGCGGGAGGGAAGGGACGGGAACTGCTTTTTAAAGAAAAAGTCTGGACACCTGCAGGAGGGCTTAAATACAGGACTGTCCCTTTAAAAATGGGGCATCTGGTCACACTATCCTGGTAAAATGTAGAATATCCTCATATGCTGCTTATGCTCTTTAGTTCTGAACTCCCACAACTGCCTTAACTAGTTCTGCCCAAGGGCATTCCTTGTAATGTGAGGGAATTAATGATTATCTTCTAGTATTTTGTTAAAATTGGTACTATATTGGATCTTTTTAACCCTCAGCTTGATACACTGCTTTTTCTGACTTCTGGAATCTTACAAACAGGATTTGTGCTTCAGAAGAAAACCCATGTAGCTCACTTCCAACACAGAAGTCAAAGATGATTTGAAGCAACAATCCGGGGGATAAAGTCCCGAATAATGTCATCCACTGGCACACACTTGCAGTAATAATGGCAGCAATTATGTAATAACAGCCTCAGATTGGCCTATAGGGAAATTCCCAAAGAATTTGAGACTTTCCCCAAGATCTTTCCAAGCAGTGGAAAATTATGCGTAGACTTTACTGATCTGTTGATTAGAGTCTTGGTTGGCAGGACCCAGAGCCCAGCAAAACTTAAAGCACTCTGTTGGGGATCCCACGGGAAGGACAACACTCTCATGCACTGACATTTGCAAGACAAACACTGAAGCAACTGAGCTCACTATATCCACCACCTGAAACAGTGTCAGTGACATTTCTAGTTGTCTTTAGCTATAAGGAGAAAAGACTATCCCCATTCTCCTGGGCACTAGGATAGTGGTATTTAGCCAAGTATAACTTCTGATGGAAACTCTTTTCTCTCCATTCTCTTGAGGCTCTTCATATAATATAGCAGGTTACAATTTAATGGAGAGCAAGAGTGGTTTTTGGAAACCTCATATGAAATAGATTATACAAGGTCACAACAAAGGAAAACAAATTACTTACTCAAAGATCATCCTGGCGCACCTTTTCTAAAGCTAATTTTCCACAGTGCATATTTGCTGAGAGCCTGTGTTTTCAGGCCTATGCGTTCATGTACTTTACATAAGATTAAGATGAAATTAACAGTTCAGGAAGGCTACTATTCAGATCATTGTGAGATCTTCCAGAGCTCACCAGCTTGTTGACCTGTAAACCACCTTTAGCTGGACAGATGGTGAGTAACAAATTGATCTTAGCCAACAAAAATCTGTGTGAACAATCTGCTGCTGGCAGGTGTCAGATAATTATCTCAATGAACAGATAAGCAAAGTAATAACCAAACTAGAAAAATCTACTGTTAGTAACAGGAGGTATTTTATTTATTTTTTTGTAGCCAGGTCTTGATCATCTGTCATTGCAAAGAGTAACCCTACATCATAAAAAATACCACTGATATTTTCTGTGTGATTATTGCTGTTTCTGTGGTTTGTTCTGCTGATTTTACATTTTCTGTGTTGTCTTTCCAGTATGTTATTTCAAGTTTGTAAAATGAACTTTGCTTCAAGGATCATGTGGCGATACTGCCGAACCCGATTTCTGAGGAGTTATAGTATATATCACAGATCTAATGGTAGGAATTATTATTAACTGGAGAATGGTCTTCACAAACATTTATTAGGAGTTGTTTTGAGTTTTGCAAGCTAGCTTCAGTTTACTTTAATATGCAGCATGCACTATTTAAGGGTCAAAATCCTCATTTTTGATACACTTGGTTTGCAAGGCATTGAAAGTGAACGAACCCCCTTATATTTACTTGGAGGTTTCAGTTCAATGAATTCTCATATTCCACTCTCTCTACGTAAACTGATAGAGGCCACGACATTATGCTCTGCTAGCTCCTCCTTCTCCACTAAAGGTAATAAGAAAAACACAGTCACAAATACAAAGAAAAGGAGGACTTGTGGCACCTTAGAGACTAACCAATTTATTTGAGCATGAGCTTTCGTGAGCTACAGCTCACTTCATCGGATGCATACTGTGGAAATTGCAGAAGACATTATATACACAGACACCATGAAACAATACCTCCTCCCACCCCACTCTCCTGCTGGTAATAGCTTATCTAAAGTGATCATCAAGTTGGGCCATTTCCAGCACAAATCCAGGTTTTCTCACCCTCCGCCCCCCCACAGACAAACTCACTCTCTTGCTGGTAATAGCCCATCCAAAGTGACTACTGTCTTCACAATGTGTATGATAATCAAGGTGGGCCATTTCCTGCAGAAATCCAGGTTCTCTGGTTTTTGGAGGGGGGTGAGGGGGTGAGAGAACCTGGATTTCTGCAGGAAATGGCCCACCTTGTTTATCATACACATTGTGAAGACAGTAGTCACTTTGGATGGGCTATTACCAGCAAGAGAGTGAGTTTGTCTGTGGGGGGGCGGAGGGTGAGAAAACCTGGATTTGTGCTGGAAATGGCCCAACTTGATGATCACTTTAGATAAACTATTACCAGCAGGAGAGTGGGGTGGGAGGAGGTATTGTTTCATGGTGTCTGTGTATATAATGTCTTCTGCAATTTCCACAGTATGCATCCGATGAAGTGAGCTGTAGCTCACGAAAGCTCATGCTCAAATAAATTGGTTAGTCTCTAAGGTGCCACAAGTCCTCCTTTTCTTTTTGCGAATACAGACTAACACGGCTGTTACTCTGAAACAAATACAAAGGGAGAGCAGGTGAAGAGAGGCAGCAGCAAGGCCTGTGTGTTCATCTTTACTACTTCTGGCTCCTAAGGAAGATCTGGAATCTGGATAGCTTGAGTACTCTCATCACCTTAGACAGCAATTCAGGAGCATTAAGTATCTCTAGGATTTGAACTGCACCCATTAGGGCTATGGAGATTTGCTGCAGCTGAAGTACTATATGCTGGAAGCTAAATACTTTAGCATCCTACACACACACATTTAGAGCTGCACAGAAATTATTTCCTTTTAAAAATATTTACTTAAGACATATTCAAAGTGGTTCGTATTTCAAGGGAACTTCAGCCTGCACATGCTTTTCAAACTCTAATCCCTGGATGAGCTGTTGGTGGAATTTGCATAAATGCACAATTTGTTTGTTCAAAGGGTTTTTCTGCATGTAAATTCTACACCTTGCATCCAAAAGTGCAGAACCTCTCGCCTATGTATGTGTATGTGTTCACACTAGAAAAGTGTGTGGGCAGGTGTTTGGGTACACAGAGTTGTAGTTGCATACACAATGTCCATGGTTTTGAAACTCTGGCCCATTTTAAAAAAAGAGTTTGACATTTAGAATCAAATTATTTGGCCATCTTGAGAGGTGTAACTAAAGCTGGTGGAGGCCAGAGTGTGACAGTGGTATAACAAGCAGAATACTGGAATCTGAATTTTTACTACAGAAACACACACAGTGTATGCATGTATGGTGGCCCTGGGTCACAGCCTGCTCAACCTCTGTGGCTGCAGAGGACACTGACTTACTGGAACCAACGTGGCTTCTCTCTGTAAAAGAGACACAGACAGGATTTGGAGACCTCAGGGCAATCCCTTGCCCCTAGCATTTCAGGATCTTTTGAGGGGGAGGGATAAAGGGCTGGACAGGGGAGAAACAGAAACAGAAGCGGGGCACCAGCCAACTGCCCTCCCCACAAGTATAACGGAGCACACAAGGCTTCCTCAAAGTCTGCTTTGCATCAGGAATCTTTCCTCCTCCCACACTTTCCAGTAGAGAAGTCCAGCCACTTGGATTGTATCCAGTTAGAGGATATTATTCACCATAGGCCAGACTACACATGCCCCACTTTCTAGACCTGGAGAAATAGAGACGCACAGCATAGCATAGCCTATGTCAGTGGTTCCCAAACTTGTTCCGCCGCTTGTGCAGGGAAAGCCCCTGGCGGGCCGGGCCGGTTTCTTTACCTGCCGTGTCTGCAGGTTCGGCTGATCGCGGCTCCCAGTGGCTGCAGTTCGGTGCTCCCGGCCAATGGGAGCTGCTGGAAGTGGCGCAGGCCTATGTATACATCTCGGTTTTCTTAATACAGGATTTCATCTCCCCTTGATCCACAAATGTGAATCCTATTTGCCATATATGTATATTGACGGAATAGATGTTTAAATACTTACCATAATTCCACTAATTGTATTAGAAAAGTTGCATGGCTATTAATGTACCTAAATACATTAATAAGTTTTGCTGAGAGAGTGAGAAATTCATCCCTTATGTAATGTTGTTGGTTTCATTGGATTAATTTGGTCAAGTATAGTACTTTTAAAATAAGGACAGGTTTCAGAGTAACAGCCGTGTTAGTCTGTATTCGTAAAAAGAAAAGGGGGGGGGGTGAGAAAACCTGGATTAGTGCTGGAGGTGACCCACCTTGATTATCATGCGCATTATAAAGAGGGGTTTCAAAGGGGGATGGGCTGTTGCCAGCAGGAGAGTGAATTTGTATGTGTGTGTGGGGGGGGAGGGGAAAGGGTGAGAAAACCTGGATTTGTGCTGGAAATGGCTCTACTTGAGGATCACTTTAGATAAGCTGTTGCCAGCGGGGGAGTGAGGTGGGAGGAAGTTTTGTTTCATGGTCTCTGTGTGTATATAATGTCTTCTGCAGTTTCCACGATATGCTATGCATCCGATGAAGTGAGCTGTAGCTCACGAAAGCTCATGCTCAAATAAACTGGTTAGTCTCTAAGGTGCCACAAGTACTCCTTTTCTTTTTAAAATAAGGAAACCCAGGGCTGTTCTGTCTTTCTTTATGATTGACTCTTTAGAGAAGTAAGCCGAGGTTAGTTTCCTGTACAAGAACTCAATAACATACTGTATATTGCACATGGCATTTAATGGGGAATGGATTCCAAAAGACATTTTATCTCCTATTATCATAATTTGTCCTGGCAAACGCTTTAAAATAATCTCGGACAGAAGACTTTCATGTAGCATGTATTGCTAAGCAAGAGATGAAAGTTTCAGAAATCAAAGTCACACAGAACAAGCCCCAACTTAACAAATGCTGTGAATTTACCTTTTAGTTATGTGTTTTATCTGACTTCATGCAGCATAAACTAATCCAATATTGTACTGTGTGAGTTGCTAAGGGTTTTTTGTTTGTTTGTTTTTTTTCAGAGTTGTTTACTGATGACTTGGTCTACTTGTTAAGGGTTAGAGGGTACTTAAACCTGACCAAGAAAACTTAACATTCTGTAAACAAGCAAGAGATGACTCAAGATAACAAGTGGAAACAGCCACTTCCAGAAGTTACACTGCCTTAATAGAGACAAGATAAACAATTGACAGTAAGGACATTTCTCAGTTCCCAAAAAAAGAGTCAATTTAACAGGCAACATTAAGGGCTAGATTGATGTCATGCAAGAGAGGGGAAGAAGGTCAAGGAAGCCTCTTCCCCAGATTCTGTACCTACAAAGGGCGCAATCAGAAGCTGTTGGCTAGCACTCACTGAACACAAGAAGGACTGGCTAGTACAGCAAACAATGATCTATGCCATAAATGGGTCATGGCCAATCTGGCTGGGAACGTGACAAGTCTCAACCTCCAAATACTTGTCAGAATCCATCAGCAGACCTGGGTGGGGTGGGGAGCACATGTTAGGGCCAAATTTTTCAAAAGTGGCCAATGATATTGGGCACTCCATTTTGGGGTACTTGTCTCTAGTCAGGTTTCCAAAAATGGAGGCGCTCAAAATAAATAAATAGATAAATAAATAAATAAATAAATAAATAAATAAATCAGTGACTATTTTGGAAAATGTACCTTTATAAATGAGGTGTAAAAAGTTCTGAGGACCTGGCTGTCCTCCCCAGATGACATATCTCCTTGCTACAGGAAAAGTATTTGCCTGCATAGGCTCAGGTCTACCAGCAACCGATTATCATGTATTGGGGTACAATTCAGACCAGCAGGGTGTTGTGTCACCCCTGCCCTGCAACTCTGGGTACCAGATAATGCCTTCTGAGGTAGCTTTCACCTGGACTGCTCACAAAGGGCCTTCCAGCATGCAAGCCACACCATGTGTGTGTATACACACACAAATAACACCCTAGTTCTCACCAGCCTTCGTTGTACCGCAGGGTGACCCCAACACTTGCCCACTCCCAGGTTTCCCCCCAGAATTATGTGTCCTGTACTGCCCAGCCCTCTTCTGGGCATTACAAGTGTATTAAGTCCATTATGCCTTTAAGGGAATAATATGCCATTTTACTATCTCAAATGGAGTTATCCAGACATGTAACTTAAACACACTGGATTAGCTGAAACAATAAAACAAGTTTATTAACTACAAATAGAGAGATTTTAAGTGAGCACACATAATGAGGCATAAAGGTTAGAAATGGCTACAGGGAAAACAAAGATAAAATGCTTAATAGTGCCTAATTTAAACTATATTAAGTTCAAGCAAAACATCTCTCCCCATGCTCTCAGCAAGATTACTGACCAAACTCTTCAGATACTGACCTTTTCCCCCAAAGTCCAATGGCTGTTATCCTTTGTCTTCTTAGGTGTGATGCCAGAAACAGACAGTGAGCGAGAAGAGGTGTCTTGGGGGTGGCTGTCCCTTCTTTTCATTCCCCCTCTTGAAAAACATTTTCACCCGGAGACTGAGTCTGTGTGGAAGGATGTTCCCTGCTGCTTTTTCCCCCCATCTGTTTAGGCTTCCTTTGTTTTCCTTCCTGCTTGATGACTCTGCTTACTGCTTAAATGCAAATTAAAGCAAATGTATACTCCTTTGTTCAAGACGGGCCTGTTTGACTAGTATGGTGCTACATGAATTTTGAACATGCACTCAACTTCATACTGAGGAATCTTATAACTTCACATAATACAGTGCTGCCAAAAATATTTTATCAGGACAATACTGACCAGCAAATTATGATTTTTCAAATGATACCTTACAAGGCATACTTTGTACAAAGATTATTACAATAGTGTGTAGGGTGTGAATACAGGGGTGTAGTCTGTCACACTGATCCCTCTATTCATCCTCTAAAGCTGCTCATCCTTGCCTCCTCCTCATCCCTCTCCTCATACAAAGCTGATGTCCTTAAAGGCAGAGTTTATCTCTAGAAGTTGTCCATATTTTTACATATAAACCGCAACCATTTATTATACTAGCATGTGCATTTTTTTCATGTAATTACATGTGATCCTGGAGTGAAAAATGATAAGCAAACATACTGTAGCACATGCACATGAAGGCAGGGTTAAGGTGGCCATGAGAAATTTATCTTTGAATTTCCTGATTTCTAAGGAGTTAAAATTTCAAATTTTAATGTTGCATTTGACAAGCTTTGTTGTTTCCTTCCTAATCACAGACCTAATCCACTTGCTACTCTATGATCTTCAGAATTAATTCTTCTGATACACTCATGGAGCATCACCATCAAAGGCTCCAAACCAATGTACTGAGGCTGGATGAAGCATCCTGTCATGGATATCCTATGGGATACAAGTACATGGAAGCTTGAAAACACTTGTATTTAGTAGCTCAATAGGCCACAGCAAAAAGCCTGACAGAACATCCAAATTTACCTGGATTTCTCCATCATTGACACTGCTGGACATGCAATATAATTTATGAATGGCTTGGACTACAGTACTTCTAGAAGTCAATATTATTGTTGATATCATTTCAACACCAATGTGATCACAGGTCCAAATCCTGGCTAATTTTTAGAAGAGTTGGCAAAATTCTCTGGTGAGTAGGGTGCTTGCCTGGGACTCCAGAAACTGACTTTGATGCCTATTCTGCCACAGGCTTTGTGTGTGTGAGACCTTGAGCAAGTCAATTAGCTTCTCTGTGCCTCAATTTTTGTCTGTAAAATAAAACTAATAGTGCTTCCCTACCCCACAGGAGGATAAGTACACTAAAGACTGAGATGTTTATGACTAGATTTTGAAAGGTATTTAGGCACCAAAAAATGCAGGTGGGAGCTTAGTCAAATTTACAAAAGCACCTAAGCAGGTTAGGCACCTAACTCCTATTGTTACCAGTGGAAGTTAGGAGTCTATTCAGTTTGAGTGCTTTTGAAAATCCCGTTAGATGACTATCTCCATCTTTAGGCACCTAAATACCTTCAAAATCTGTCCTTCAGATATGTATTTATAAATCCCATGAGGCACTAGCTGCATTTTTAGGTGTCTAAATACCTTTCATAATCTCGCCCTCAGATACTACAGTAATGGGAGCCATACTAATTCATAGATTTTTCATGCTGATCAACTACCCCAGGAGGTGGTGTTTTCCAAAGGAGTGATGGAAGAAAACATTTTGGACACCTGTGTAGATAAGGATCGGTTCAGGTATCGAAACACCAACTTTACCCAATGACCTGTGGGAAGGGAACCTACATTGGGAGATAGACACATTGTTGCTTGGAAATGGGGCCTGATTCTTCTCTCATATAAGAGATAAAACATAAGAGCAAATCAGGAATAAGTACAATAGAATTACATTTGTGTAAACCCATTGTAAGATGCGAATCAGGCCCATGCTATATAGTATAAATGCTCTCATTTTGGAGTTGAATCATTCTGTGCCCACACTATTTAGTCTGAAAGAAGTGCTTTGAGAACACTAAGACATTTTCACAGCTCTTAATTGACATTTTTTGTAACCAAAACAAAACTGTAGCTTGTCGTAGAATTTCCCTTTAGTGCTTGGAGTAATGTGTCTGTGAGACTTCATTTTTGTTGTGAGATGAGTTCTTAGATCAAGGTCACTTTAGTGAAAATGATAATGAAAATTGGCATATAAAATCAAAAGAATCTGATATGTGTTTCCATTTAGTGAGGGGAATGCCATGATATAGACAATTCCAATGCAATGTTTAAAATAAGTTCAAAGATCCTTTCAACTTTCTGCGAATTTTACTACATATTCTTAATAAACCCCCTTCATCTGCTGCTGTTCAAATGTAAGCTTTCAAGCAATGTAAACCTAGCTAAACCCTTTATGTTTTTTTAACTTCCTTTTTTACTTACCAGCACTGCTATTATCACATGGTGTGTTCCACATGATAAGCCATTCATTAAAGCGTCACCTACTGGTTTTTTCCTCCTCGGTACTAGCTAGAACATGATCTGTCTCTGCATGAAGACATTGGACCTCTGACCTCTTTTGTAGCTATTCGAGGCAAGTATAATAAATAGGGTTCACTGGGTTTGTGTAAATCTCTGATTGTGTTTACTGTGAAATCCAAGTGTTCATCTCAGGCAGAAAAATTAAGGTTGATTTTCAAATATTATGTACAAACTCTTGCTACTAAGCATTCCATAATGAGCATGTTGGCAATTTAAAGCAAATTAGGGTTCCCACTAGGCAGGGAAGACATACTGTACAGTCAAGTAAAAATTGTATATTGGTGGATGAAAAAATAAGCATAGAGAGAAAAAAATACAGTACTCTGTTTCGAATGAATTAAGACATTGTGTGCTACTACATTTCATTACTGAAAGTTTGCATCACTCCCTGCTCTCACATTAGAAATCATTAGTAAACTAAAACTAACTACTATAGTTTGAGTAAACATCACCTCATTGAACTAGCTGGTTTTAAAATACAGGCCCCTATAGTATGACTCTGCAAGGAATATTTAGGAAATTATAACAGTGTTAGTTTAGTCAATTAGAATGACAGTGAAGCTGCCTTATATAGTGAAATTCACCTTTGGTTAGAGGAGCCTGCGCCGCTTCAGTCAATAGTCCTGTCTGATGTGGGCCCTGTGTGCAGGCGTACATTTCAGGGAACTTGTATGTGGTGGGTCTAAAGGCTTGTCTACACTGGCAAGTTTCTGTGCAGTAAAGCAGCTTTTTGCGCTCAAACTGCAGATGTGTACACACTGCCAAGCCGCTTTGTGCACAGAAACACCTCAGTTGCACCGCTTCAAAAAAAAACAAAACACTGTGTGTGTGTGAGAGAGAGAGAGAGAGATTGCTGTGCAGAGAGCCCAGGGAGGGAGGCAGCGGCTGATGTCGGGTTTTCCCCCATCCCCCTTCCTCAGGACGGGTTGCTTCCTGCCGCTGTCTGAACTTACAAGACAGCATGCTGACACACTCTCTGGCTCCCAAAACACACTGTCTCTCTCCCACCCTCCATACACACACACAAACACTCACTATCACACACTCCCCCCACCCCCACTTAAGTTGAAAAGCAGCTGGCAATGTAGTAGGATGCCCATGAAACAATGGAATTGAGAAACCTGCGTCATGTGATGCTGTGCCTGCCCCATGAGGCATTGCCTGCCCCATGAGGCATTGCAAACCCTTCCAAAGCACCCTGCGGCCAGCTGCACAGTGGGATAGCTACCACAATGCACTGCTGTCTTTGCCGTTGCAAGAGCTGCTAATGTGGATGCGCTCCACTGTCACAAGGAGCACAGTGTGGACACGCAACAGCGGTTTAATTCCAGCGTTTTGATAAAAGCGGTATAACTTGTGGCACAGAAACTTGCCAATGTAGACATACCTTTAGTTTGAAACAGAAGGGTAATCCCAAATGTTTCAATGCACGGCAGTGTGCAAATTCCAAAAGAAAAAAAGTCTCCACTGTAAGAGGCCCTCTGTAGCACCTACTACACTTAAGATGTGTAAGTATGGTGAAATTGAATTCACCCTAGGCAGAAGGCTCAGGGACAAAATTCACCCTGTAAACTGGAAGCAGGCTGTGGAGTCTTTTGTCCTCTAGTTTACACCATGTTCCGGAACAGTGGCCAATGCCTATCTCTGGCCCTTCAACTGTGGGTTTTGGGCTACAGGAACCATGTGGATGTAAATCCTAAGCCTCTCCCCTCCCTTCTAATTTCCATTAAAAATATTCTGGCCTTATTAGCTAAAATATTGTCGTCTGTCTCGTTTGGGGTTTGGGGCCTTTAAAGTGCAGCTATGAGGCTAGATCCCCAGCTGATGTAAATTGGTGTAGGACTATTGACATTATGCCAGTTTGCACCAGCTGAGGATCTGGCCCCACTGAGTGTTGCCCACAGAAGCAAAAGGTAAGAAAGCTATGAGCAGGTCAGATAACAAAAGAAAGCCCAAGCTGCTAGTGGCTGCCAAATTACTCCTTCCTGATAGCAGGAAGAGAAAGGCCAAAGTGGGTATTGTGCAGCTGTCCTGTATTAGTGTGGTGAGGGCTGAATGGAACCCCATGTTTCCCCAGACATAGTCATTGTCCTCTTTTGTATCCCACACATTAGCGAGTAGTGAGGTGGGATGCTCATGACTTATTACTGCTCAGTGCAGAGGATTATGCTGGTGCTCAGTCTTACATGTAGCCCATAGATACTCGCAATCTCTGCTGTGCAAGAGGCTATAGGAACCTTAACTTCCAGACTTTAAAAAGGGAGCTTGTGGTTGTCTGGATTAAATTTGAAGAATAAAGGAGGACTTGATATTGCTGGTGCAGGAAAATGAGGCAGCTAAAGCTATCAGTGCCCTGTAAGAGATGGGAAGATGTAAAATGGAGTGAAGGAAAACGCAGGGATTAAACCCTTCCTGGGAATGCTCAGTAACTGATGAGAGACCTGAACAAAAAGCCTGACTATGACTGAAAAGAGAGGTGCACCGGTTTAAAAAGTGTCTGGCCCCAGTGCAATTTACCCCTTGAGAGACATTAAACTTGTTACTGCTTTACCTCAGGTGTTTCCTTAGAATGGCAATACTGTAGGACAGTGGTTTTCAACAAGTGGTCCGCAGACCCCTTGGGTCCGCATACTATGTCTAAAGGGTCTGTGAAAGGTTCTTGGTACCATAGAAGAGTTGTTTTCAACCTGTGGTCCGTGGATGCTCTGGGGGTCCGCAGTCTAGGCCTAAGATTTCCAAAGGGGTTCACATTGCCATTTGAAAGTTTTTAGGAGTCTGCGAATGAAAAAAAAGGGTTGAAAACCACTGCTGTAGGATACTATAACACATGAAAGCAGTGAATGCTAATATCTCTGAAAGTATCACTTCTGGATTCTGTCATGTTTCCTTACTTTTCCTTAGCACTAAAATCTGATCTTCACCAGTGAGTAGAGTTGTATTTTCATGGGCTGTGTCGAAATTCCTTGCCAGTCTGAGTTCAGTTCTCCAGTGGTCTTCCTTTAAGGGTGACTAACCAACATATAGGAAAATAGAATATCACACTTAATGTAATTCATTGTTTTCTCCTTCCCAATGGGCTTTCTATATAGGATTATTGATTTACAGTTTTAAGTGCCTTTATAAAATTTACCTTAGGAAAGAGAAAGTTACCGAGCAGAAGTACAAAATAAGGACAAAAGAACCTGCACAGAATTAACTGACTTCCTCTCCTGAGTTCTAAGAAAGAATGTTGGTCAGATAGGTACAACACTTAAAATTCACCTTGGTGCAGAGAAACAGCAGGAATTAACTGGGACTTTTCTCATAAAATGTGAGTAAAGATTGTAAACACCCACTGTGACTCAAAAGGGGATAAAAATGCAAAACTAATACAAATGATCTATTGCAGGTCATTTTAATAGGTTGGTTTATAAAGTAACTTTTAGTATAATTCAAGTAAGACTTTTTTGCAATTCTTACAAGATTTATTTAGTAAAGTATATTACTAATACAGGTCCAGAAGCTGCTACCTTTATTTATGCTGAGTATGAACTTGCTATATGAGTAGTCCCATAATAGTGAAGTGCTATGAGGAAGGGTGGTAGAATCTGGCCATTATTAACTGTGAATTAAACAATTATTTTGCTTTATAAGTTATTCATGAACAACTCTAGCTATCTGAAAAAACTCAGTATTCACCTAGCAGTTAGGATGAACAATTGACAGAAACTAGTGAGTGACAGCGCACATTCTGCTATATGATTTAGAAAAAAGTGGATTTATGATAAAATTTGTGAAATTTTCTCTGTTCACCTTTTCTCAAATACTTTTCAGCTAGCCACATATACATGGATAACTAATATGATTTACAAATAAAAGCAAAGTGTACTTTTAACAACATTAGACCGGCTCTTAGTAATTAAGTGAACATTGAAAAAATACGTTAATGATTTTTTAAAATAGTGGTTGGTCATGTTAGCACATAACACAAAATTTATTCTAATGTTAGTGATATCCACTGTAGATGGCAAAATTGTCCTCTTCTGCCTTCCTGCACAACAGGATAATTAAACATTAAATTACTTGGCTTCTGCTTTTTAGACTCTCCAGAACTTTATAAACTCTCCCCCTCTTTTTTATTAGGAAATGTCAGTTCAGTCAGTACTGAGGACTCACTAATTTACTCCGGGAATGAAATGCTGACTCAGGTCCTCTTCCATTAAAGATGCTGGTAGTCTAACAGACCAGAACATTAATCTGCTGTACCTTTGTACTAACGATGGATTTTTTCACCCCAACAATAAAAGAAATTACTATCTCTAAGGTAATTCCATCCCTAAATTTACTTCTGTGGAATTTGCCATGGACCGTCTATAGGGTTTCCCATCCTAGCACCTTGCAGAGACTAATACGAATTTAGAAGCAAAAAGTTCCATCACATTGACCCTATGCCTCAGAATCCCCAGACTTGGGCAAATCCCTCTGCATTTTAGGTAGCCTCAAGCCTGGCTGGAATTGATGTCAGAACCATGAAACTGAAATGTTTACAGAGAATGTAGATGTCAATACAAATAGAGAGGCTACCACAGGTAAACTGACAACAACACTTAAGTAGATCAGCCTTGAAAGAGCAAAACATTTTATCCTTCCATCTACATACCTTCTTTAGCCATCTAGAGGCTTCATGGTCATTCAGCTAATGTCCAGAAAAGTCACAACTCTCTATGGTCCTATAGTAAACATCCCTGCATAGCATAGAGGTGCCACATAAGCCATGTCTACACTTATTAGCTTACAGCAACATAACTTACCCATACAGCTGTGCCACTGTACGATAGCTCATGTAGCTGCATTATGCTGCCAGGAGAGAGCGCTCCCATCGACATAGTAAAGCCAGCTCACTGAGCGGCGATAGCTATCTCAGCAGGAGAGCATCTACTGCCAACATAATGCTGTGCACACAAGTGCTTATGGCAGAAAAACTTATGTCACTCAGGGGGGTGTTTTATTCACACCCCTGAGTGACAAAAGGTTTGTTGACATAAGTGTTAGTGTAGACCATAGTATAGCAAACATAGTGGGGAAATGTACTTTCCCTGTGTTTGAGAATTAACTAACTTTAGAATTTAATTTAAAACCCACATTTTGATCTTTGTTTCAGAGATTTTTTTTTTTTAAATATTGTTAATAATGCTGAGAGGAGATGAAACTCTACCTAGTGTCTGAAAGTTAGGAAGTTATTTTGGTGAAGGAAGTGACACGGTTTGGGGTGTGTGCCTGTGTCAGCGTATGAATTCCATTTTTGTTTTGTGAACGTTGTGTTGTATTTAAACTTTCATTTTGAATGTAAGCTGTAGTGTAGCTTTGAGCATTCACTGTGTAGCAGGAACACAAATTCTAGTGGAGGGACAAAGGTGGGTGAGGTAATATCTTCTATTGGACCAACTTTTATTTGGGACAGAGGCAAGTTTTTTGTGGCACACTGAGCTGGTTTGGGAAAGGTCCTCAGAGCATCACAACTAAATGCAAGATGGAACAACTTGTTCAGCATAAGTAGTTAGCACATATTCTAAGGACCATTCAAAGCAGTCTCCCCTCCCTCCCTCCATGAAAGCAACCGCAGACAATAATTTCATGCCTTTTTTCCTGGGTTACCCATGCAGACGCCATAGCATGGCAAGCATGGCGCCTGCTCAGCTCACCGCTGCTGATGCGAGCATTGTAAACACCTTGAGCATTATACTGCAGTATGTGTAGAACCTGGCTCAGAGACAGCAGCATCAGGACGATTGTGAGGGGGACATAGACACAGACATTCCTGAAAGCATGGGATGTGGCAACTGGGACATCATGGCGGCAGTGGGGCTGGTTGATACAGTGTGTCAAGGTTCCTCCCCCACTCTGAACTCTAGGGTACAGATGTGGGGACCTGCATGAAAAACCTCCTAATCTTATCTTTACAGGCTTAGGTCAAAACTTCCCCAAGGTACAAAATATTCCATCCTTTGTCCTTGGATTGGCCGCTACCACCACCAAACAAATACTGGTTACTGGGGAAGAGCTGTTTGGACACATCTTTCCCCCCAAAATACTTCCCAAAACCTTGCACCCCACTTTCTGGACAAGGTTTGGTAAAAAGCCTCACCAATTTGCCTAGGTGACTACAGACCCAGACCCTTGGATCTTAAGAACAATGAACAATCCTCCCAACACTTGCACCCCCCCTTTCCAGGGAAATGTTGGATAAAAAGCCTCACCAATTTGCATAGGTGACCACAGACCCAAACCCTTGGATCTGAGAACAATGAAAAAAGCATTCAGTTTTCTTACAGGAAGACTTTTAATAGAAATAGAAGTAAATAGAAATAAAGAAATCCCCCCTGTAAAATCAGGATGGTAGATACCTTATAGGGTAATTAGATTCAAAACATAGAGAACCCCTCTAGGCAAAACCTTAAGTTACAAAAAAGATACACAGACAGAAATAGTTATTCTATTCAGCACAATTCTTTTCTCAGCCATTTAAAGAAATCATAATCTAACACGTACCTAGCTAGATTAACTTACTAAAAGTTCTAAGACTCCATTCCTGGTCTATCCCCAGCAAAGACAGAACATAGACAGACAGACACCCTTTGTTTCTCTCCCTCCTCCCAGCTTTTGAAAGTATCTTGTCTCCTCATTGGTCATTTTGGTCAGGTGCCAGCAAGGTTACCTTTAGCTTCTTAACCCTCTACAGGTGAGAGGATTTTTTCCTCTGGCCAGGAGATTTTAAAGGGGTTTACCCTTCCCTTTATATTTATGACACAGTGGAATGCTGATTCTGGGTCCGGCCAACAAGCACAGACTGGTGGGACCGCATAGTGTTGCAGGTATGGGATATTTCCCAGTGGCTGCGAAACTTTCACATGTGTAAGGCCACTTTCCTGGAACTCTGAGAGTTGCTTTCCCCTGCCCTGGAACACAGGAATACCAAGATGAGAGGTGGCCTGACAGTTGAGAAGCGAGTGGCGATAGCCCTGTGGAAGCTTGCAATGCCTGACTGCGACCGGTCAGTCAGGAATCAATTTGGAGTGAGCAAATCTACTGGGGGGACTGCTGTGATTCAAGTAGCCAATGCAATCACTGATGAATCTGTAAACTCAGGGGTTGTGCTGTATGACAGGAGAATTGCTAACATAGTTCTTATTTTTAAGAAAGGAAAAAAAAAACGTGATCCGGGTAACTACAGGCCTGTTAGTTTGACATCTGTAATATGCAAGGTCTTGGAAAGCATTTTGAAGGAGAAAGAAGTTAAGGACATTGAGGTCAATGGTAAATGGGACAAAATACAACATGGTTTTACAAAAGGTAGATCGTGCCAAACCAATCTGATCTCCTTCTTTGAGAAAGTAACAGATTTTTTTAGACAAAGGAAACTCAGTGGATCTAATTTACCTAGATTTCAGTAAGGCGTTTGATACAGTGCCACATGGGGAATTATTAGTTAAATTGGAAAAGATGGGGATCAATATGAAAATTGAAAGGTGGATAAGGAATTGGTTAAAGGGGAGACTACAGTGGGTCATACTGAAAGGTGAACTGTCAGGCTGGAGGGAGGTTACCAGTGGAGTTCCTCGGGGATTGGTTTTGGGACCAATCTTATTTAATCTTTTTATTACTGACCTCAGCACAAAAAGTGGGAGTGTGCTAATAAAGTTTCGGATGATACAAAGCTGGGAGGTATTGCCAATTTAGAGAAGGACCAGGATATTATACAGGAGGATCTGGATGACCTTGTAAACTGGAGTAATAGTAATAGGTTGAAATTTAATAGTGAGAAGTGTAAGGTCATGCATTTAGGGATTAATAACAAGAATTTTAGTTATAAGCTGAGGACGTATCAATTAGAAGTAACGGAGGAGAAGGACCTTGGAGTATTGGTTGACCACAGGATGACTATGAGCCGCCAATGTGATATGGCTGTCAAAAAAGCTAATGCGGTCTTGGGATGCATCAAGAGAGGTATTTCCAGTAGATATAAGGAGGTGTTAGTACTGTTATACAAGGCACTGGCGAGATCTCATCTGGAATACTGTGTGCAGTTCTGGTCTCCCATGTTTAAGAAGGATGAATTCAAACTGGAACAAGTACAGAGAAGGGCTACTAGGATGATCCGAGGAATGGAAAACCTGTCTTATGAAAGGAGAGTCAAGGAGGTTGGCTTGTTTATCCTAACCAAAAGAAGGCTGAGGGGAGATATGATTGCTCTCTATAAATATATCAGAGGGATAAATACCAGGGAGGGAGAGGAATTATTTAAGCTCAGTACCAATGTGCACACAAGAACAAATGGATATAAAGTGGCCATCAGGAAGTTTAGACTTGAAATTAGATGAAGGTTTCTAACCATCAGAGGAGTGAAGTTCTGGAACAGCCTTCCAAGGGAAGCAGTGGGGGCAAAAGACCTATCTGGCTTCAGGATTAAACTCGATAAGTTTATAGAGGAGATGGTATGATGGGATAACATGATTTTGGCAATTAATTGATCTTTAACTATTCATGGTAAATAGGCCCAATGGCCTGTGATGGGATACATAGATTCATAGATATTAAGGTCAGAAGGGACCATTATGATCATCTAGTCTGACCTCCTGCACAATGCAGGCCACAGAATCTCACCCACCCACTCCTGCAATAAACCTCTCACCTATGTCTGAGCTATTGAAGTCCTCAAATCATGGTTTAAAGACTTCAGTGTGCAGACTTCAATGTGCCAGATACCCAGGAAAGAATTCTCTGTAGTAACTCAAATCCCACCCCATCTAACATCCCATCACAGGCCATTGTTACTTTCCTGGGTATCTGGCTGGTGAATCTTGCCCACATGCTCAGGGTTCAGCTGATCACCATATTTGAAGTCAGGAAGGAATTTTCCTCCAGGGCAGATTGGGAGAGGCCCAGAAGGGTTTTCGCCTTCCTCTGTAGCATGGGGAATGGGTCACTTGCTGGAGGATTCTCTGCACATTAAAGTCTTTAAACCATGATTTGAGGACTTCAATAGCTCAGACATAGGTGAGAGGTTTATTGCAGGAGTGGGCGGGTGAGATTCTGTGGCCTGCATTGTGCAGGAGGTCAAACTAGATGATCATAATGGTCCCTTCTGACCTTAATATCTATGAATCTATGTTCTGCTATCAAGGGTAGTAACTCTGGGAAATGTGCAGGTCATAGTGGATGGCTTTGTTGCAATGGGTTTCCCTGACTGTGGTGGGGCAATAGATGGAATGCATATCCCTATCTTGGCACCGAACCACCTTGCCAACCAGTACATAAACCACAACGGGTCCTTCTCAATGGTGCTGCAAGCACTGGTGAATCACAATGGATGTTTCACCGACATCAGTGTGGGATGGCCAGGAAAGGTGTATGACGCTCGCATCTTAGGAACTCCAGGCTGTCTGAGCAGCTGCAAGAAGGGACTTACTTCCCAGACCAGAAAATTACTGTTGGGGATGTTGAAATGCCAATAGTTATCCTTGGAGACCCAGCCTACCCCTTGCTTCCATGGTTCATGAAGCCATACACAGGAAGCCTGGACAGTAGTAAGGAGCAGTTCAACTATAGGCTGAGTAAGTGCAGAATGGTGGTAGAATGTGCTTTTGGACATTTAAAAGCTTGCTGGCACTGTTTGCTGACTAGGTCAGACCTCAGCACAACCAATATTCCCCTTGTTATTACTGCTTGCTGTGTGCTCCATAGTATCTGTGAGTAAGGGGGAGATGTTTATTGCGGGGTGGGAGGTTGAGGCAAATCGCCTGGCTGCCCATTTTGAACAGCCAGACACCAGGGTGATTAGAAGAGCACAGCTAGGTGCTCTGAGCATCAGAGAGTCTTTGAAAACCAGCTTCATGACTGGCCAGGCTACGGTGTGACAGTTGTACGTGTTTCTCCTTGATGCAAACCCACCCCTTTGTTGACTGTAATTCCCTGTAAGCCAACCACCCTCCCCCCTTCAATCGCAGCTGGCAAAGGAAATAAAGTCACTATTGTTTTGAAACCATGCATTCTTTCTTTATTAATTAAAAAAAAAGGCATATAACTGATAAGGTAGCCCGGGTTAGGTGGGGTGGGAGAGGAGGGGAGGAGGGAAGGACAAGGGCACATTGCTTATTGTAGCCACATTACAAAACAAAACTGTTTGAATGACAGCCTTCTGTTGCTTGGGCCATCCTCTGGAGTGGAGTGGCTGGGTGCCCAGAGCCTCGCCCCACCGCGTTCTTGGGTGTCTGGGTAAGGAGAATATGGAACTTGGGGAGGAGGACAGGCAGTTGTACAGTGGATGCAGCAGCGGTCTGTGCTCTTGTTGGCTTTCCTGCAGCTCCACCAGAAGCCTGAGCATGTCTGTTTGCTCCCCCATTAGCCTCAGCATTGCATCCTGCCTTTTCTCATCGTGCTCACTTAATGCTTTCCTGGACTCTACCACTGAATGCCTCCATGCATTCAGCTGTGCCCTATCAGTGTGGGAGGACTGCATGAGCTCAGAAAACATGTTATCGCAAGTGCGTTTTTTTCACCTTCTAACCTGCGATAACCTCAGGGACGGAGATGATAGGGGGAGCACAGAAACATTTGCACCTGCAGGGGGATAAAAAGGGAGAGTAAAATTTAAGATGATACATTTCTGAGAACAAAAGGGAGACTCTTTCACACTGAATCAAGCAATTCACAGCAGACAGCACATGTGCTTTAGGTACAAGATCGCATTTTGCCTTTTATATTGAGCGCCTGCTGATATGGTGACACATCACACATGGCTGGGCAACAGAATTCGGTTTCCAGGTAGCCATGGTAAGCCAAAGAGTACGCGGGTTTGGCTTCTAATGCCTTCATAACATGTGGGAATGTTTTCAAACTGTAGCTTCCTCCTTTCCCATAGCAAGCAATAGACAGTTGGGTTTGCCATTTAAAAGGAGGGGCTGCGGTTTTCAGGTGGATGTGCAGCACACACCTCCCCTCCCGCTGCTGCCTGGCTATGGCATGATCCCTTTTAGCCAAGCGCAAACAGCCCAGCATGAATGGGGTCCTTTTACTGTTCCCTTACAGAAATTCCCCTAACACAGAAAGATAAAGACTGAATGTTGCTTGAATGCGACCAAAATCCAGGACCATTTGCTGCCATGCTTTGTGCTGCAATGATTCCAGACTACTTGCTACTGGCTTGGCGTGGTAAAGTGTCCCACTGTGGAGGACGAAATAAGGCAGCCCTCCCCAGAAACCTGATACAAAGGCATTCAGAGTACCTTCAGGAGAGCTTCATGGAGGTGACCCTGGAGGATTCCCGCTCCATCCCCAGACTTTTCCAGTAGCTGTACTGGCCGCGAATGCATCCCAAGTCTTCAGGGCAAATCAAATATTAAACACTATTGCTTTTAAACCCTGTACTGTAGTTACAAATGTGCACTCACCAGAGGTGCCTTCTCCACTTTCAGGGTCGGGGATCCCACTTCGGGAGGGTATTGGCTCCAGGGTGATGAAAAGGTCCTGGCTGCTGGGGAGAACGAATTCATCACTTGCCTGCTGCTCATTCTCCTCCTCCTCCTCTTCCTCATCCACAAAATCCTACTCCATGTTGAGTGAGACTCCCCCCTTGCAGGTGTCCATAGACAGTGGAAGGGTAGTGGTAGGGTCCCCCCCTAGAATGTATGGGGCAGAGTGACTGTTTGCCTCCTTTGTCTTTTGGTAGGCTTGCCTGAGCTCCTTGACTTTCACGCGGCACTGCTGTGTGTTCTTGTTGTAGCCTCTGTCCATTATGCCCTGTGCGATTTTGGCATATATATTAGCATTTCTTCTTTTTGATTGGAGTTCTGCCTGCACAGATTCTTCTCCCCATACAATCCAGTGTCTCCCATTTGCTCCATGCTGGAGCTTCTTTGCGATTCTGGGGGGACTGCATGGTCACCTGTGCTGCTGAGCTCACCATGCTGAATAAACAGGAAATGAAATTCAAAAGTTCCTGGGGCTTTTCCTGTGTACCTGGCTAGTTCATCGGAGTTCAAAGTGCTGTCCAGAACGGTCACATTGGAGCACTCCCAATAGCTCCCGGAGGCCAATAACATTGATTTGTGTCCGCATTACCCCAAAGTTGACCCAGGAAGGTCGATTTTAGCGCTACTCCCCTCGCCAGGGAGGAGTACAGACGTCGATTTTTAGATCCCTTTAGGTCAACGGAACGGGGTTGCTTGTGTAGATGCATTCATTATAAAATCGACTTAACGTGGCTAAATTCGACCTAACCCTACAGGGCTGAGAGGTCAGGCAGCGAGTGATCACTTTTTTAAAAGCATTCACCCAGTGGTGAGGCTGTCTGGGAAGTTGCAACAGAGCAATCAAGGGCCATCAACATTGAATGGTGCTACGCAACGAAACAATGGATTTGCTACCAGCAGGGCCATTGACTTTGAAGACTCTCTACCCAGAAACTCCAGGGAGGAGCGGGAGGGTTTAAGCCTGGAAATTCCGCTGTGGAACTGCAGGGGCAGAAAAGGCAACAGAGGTTGTTTTAAGCAAGGATTGGGGCCCAAGTTAGAAAGATCTGCAGCATTTGTTCTGGTAGATACTTACAGGATAGATTCCAAATGTTTATCCCTCCTTCCTCTAGAGGGAGAAATAATTTACTATTAGGCCTTACCAGAAGCAGATTTCTATCTCCCCCGTGACTAGTCCAGTTGTGCTACCTGGTGCACTGAAGGATAGATTCAAGGATCCACACAATCCTTTCCTGTTCAATTCCCTCCCACTTGCAGGGAAATTGAATTCCCTGCTGCTTCCCCTGATACACAGAATGGCGATGCAGGCAAACCTAGGGGAGAATCCAGGGGCCCTACACAGTGCCTAGTATTTACCCATCATTTGCTGATTCTTTTTAGAGATGATATTTTATTAGAATATAAACACATATTCAGTCATTTAATTAAATCCCATTTTCAGTGTCCCGCTAATGTCACATGCTAAAGTTAACACTTGAAATCTGATTCTAAGCCTAGAAATAACTAGAAGACGTCGACATGATTTTTGTCTAAAATAGCAAGCACATAATCCCTGTGCTCAATATTTTAATGCTAATAAAAACATGAAAAACCACTGTTTACAGTTTATCCATAATAATTTATCAGAAGTGTATATCATGAAGGGAAGCTTCAAATAAAATAACGTCAGCAGAGTTCATTTAATTAGAATTTGCATTAGGCTCCTTTTTTATTTTGAACCTGGAGCTTTTTCAAATCTCATTCACTGTTTACAATAAAAAAAAAAGGAAGAAAATACTACAAGTGAAAAATATACTTCAATGGTAAATTTCATCCTACTGGGACTTTCAGTTGTGGATGGGCTCTTGATTGATCAGAATATTACACAATAGCATGGTGTAATTCTTTAGTGGGATGTTGTAAAATGGAGTATTGCTTCTGTTATTTTATCCAGTTCGCTTTTATATGACAGGGTTTATTGTGCGTTATGTTGTAGCTCATTCCTCTGTTCACAATGCCTACTGATGTGTAATTATGACTTGTCTGAACTGTAAGAAGGAGCAGTAAGTGAAAGAAAATCTGCAAGCACACTTGATTTATGAGCCCTGATACTATATTACAGTCCTAATCTGCCTGCTTAACTTAGCTTCAGGCAAACTTACTGTATAACATGCTTGCGATTAGCACTGCAGCAAGTTGTAGATTTACTCTGTAGGAGCTATGAGACTTTTTTAAAAATGATTTAGTCATTATTTCAGTTACAGGTATGGCAATAAATTATTTCCCATATAAAGACTCTGTGTCAAGTAACAGCCATTGCAAAAGGGCTTTTTATACTGTAACAAAGAACATTGCTTGGAGTGTTTTCTTCATACAAAACATCTTAATGTTACTGGTCATTTTGATGATGAAACTTTCTACACATTCTTCTCACATTCATAGAATTTGTTTTATTATACTGCTGCTTTTGTAGCATAGTACAATCTGCTTATTATAAGAATGTCTATTTGGATCCAATGAATCTCATATTTTCAATGGTGCCCCAAAATAGAAATTACTATGGATGTGCAAATGAAAGGAAGACCATAAAGCAATGACCTAATGTCAGGAAGAAAAGATGTAAGCAGATTTGCATTTATTTTTAAATCACCATTCACAAAGACAGATGCATCACTTCAGCTTTATTGAAACTATAGCATATTCAGAGCGGCTACTTTTAGTAAATTAGAGCAATACATTATTACCCTAGTATAATTAAGATCAACGTTGAACATTCAGGGCCTAGCTCTGGTCTCTGAAATCAATGGATGTCTTGCCATTTGACTTCAATGGAATCCTCATTAGGCACTATTAACTGTGGAAAATAAGCAAGGGGCCTAGCGCTTGATCCAATGCCCATTTAAGTCAGTGGAAGGATTTCCTTTGATTTAAATGGGTGTCAGATTAATCCTGCAACTTTTACTCATGTAAAACAGGACTATTTGCATGAGTAAGGATAACAGATTCACATAAAGGTTATGGGATCGGGTCCTTAGAATAATATTTTGTGTTTAGTTTTATTTTCTGTATCTGGAAAAGCAATTTGGGAAATCAACTGCAGTTCATATTCTGGTAAACAAAAGCCATGTTAGCTGGATAAAGACTTTCAGGAGAATGTATCTGAAATGTCTGGATACAACACTAATAAAAGTTGTTCTCTGAAAATATTCCTTTTACATTAATTTTGCCAGCAGAGTTTTTTGTTTCTTTGTTTTTGTTTTTTAAAAAAATCATTCATTTTTAATTAATTTTCTTAATTATTTGTTAATTCTGAACATGATTTTCCTTTTTAAAAACATGTGTACACCCCAAAATCCCAAAATGGTTACCAATACTAACAAAAGATGGGCTGTAGGGACAAAAGAAAGTACATAAAAGTTATTAATTGGTTACTGTACTGTAGTGATGAAATAAAAGGTTCCTAAAGGGTGGAATGGACTTGAACTCCTATCTGAACAGTGCACAATAGCATGCTGCAATTATGAAGAGAAGTAGTCTCAAGGTTACATAGCTTCTGAAAAGTTACCATAAACAATGAGCTTTTATATTGTAACAATAAGGCCTGTTAATTTTTTTTTTTTCAGAAAAATGCTTTTGCTAAATATTTTAAAACCATTCAGTTCTGAATAGTTAGTTCTTTCTACAACTATGCACAAAAATGTAATCCTTAGTTCAGAACAGAAAGGAGAACATAAATCTATGACCCCCCCCCCCCATTTACCATAATACCATTGGGTAACATATGCCATTTGCTAGTGATTTGCACACAGTCCAGGTTTTGAATTAGTGGTCATCATATTACAAGCAGCCTCCCCAAGTATTTGTTGATGCTATTGACTGAACAAAAGGTCTATGAGGCAGGAGATACATTTTTCTAATCTTGCTGTACTACCTATAACCTAATTAACTTTACTTTAGTCATCCAAGTATACCTGGAAACAAAATACATCATGTGCCAATTAGCTTTCCTCTTTCTGGCTTAGTACACTTAAGTTATTTATTCAAAAGGTTAAATATTGATTGAAAATGGATGATAGAACTGTATTACAGTTCTATGCTAAATGGCAGAACTTGCCTGTAAAACATTTCCAGTTACCCACACAATAATGCAGTTACAGCGTGGCACTCTGCTGCTAAGCACCCAGGCAAAAAAATCAGAAACAAATACAAATCACCCACTATGCAACCACTCTTATCAGTACACTGAATTCACACAAATATGTTTGGAAGTGCAGTCATTAATTATCATGATGTTGAAATAATATAATACAAATAATAATTGCTTGTGAAGTGATCTATTGACTCCTTTCTATTTCAGTGGAGGCTCTTCTCTTTCCCGTTCTCTCTCATGCCATGCGAAGCCGCATAGACAAAGTATCAAGTGATCACATAGCATGAACTACACCCTGAGGCAAAGCTTGTTATTTTACTTGAAATGGTGATGCATTTAGGACCCAGAAACTGTCAATAATTTTTCTGACTTTCAGGGGATAAAATCTCCAATTATAGTAACTTTCCCTAGAAGCCATATACAGTAGCGCTACATATTAATATTAGGATATGACCTCATATACCTAGGAATTCAGTTTTATCAGTAGATTGGACCAAAATTGGATGAATCCATAAGGTTAAGCAGCTGTAGTCTAATTGTTACCAACAAAGGCCAGTCAGATCAGGCTACAAAGAAGACAATACAATTTGGTACAATTCAGCCGATTGACATCAATAAAAGCTTCATGTATGGATCCAAGGGCCAAAGGTCCTTTATTTTTCATAATTTTTTCATACAAGATGTGGGCTAGAACTTGCAAGCCATCAGCGCAAAGAACTCCTTCTAAAGGAGCACTGCAGGAAGAAGGATTGCAGGCTCAGCTCCTTCATTTCAAAGTACTTCCTAGAGTTTGATAATACAGGACATTGATATGAAATTACAGAAAGCGTCACAGTGAAGATTCTGGGCCTCACATTCCACTCCCAGTTAAATTTACACTGATGAGAAAAAATGTATATGGGAAACATCAAAAGGTTAACCTTACAGAATTTGCTCCACTTACAGACGAAGGAGGGCTTGAGGATTCACAAAAGGGACTAAAATTACCTGGAGCCCTAGGGGAAACCAGACTCCAGCTGTGCAAATCCTGGGATAGTTACTGGTGAAAGCCACCCCCCATCTCCACCCCGTGGTTCTTCTTGGCTTCCACACTTGCAATCAGCTCTGTGTTATTATGCATGCTGACATTGTCTCTCTCTCCCGCGGTGTCCCTCCACCCCCACTTGCTCACAGTAATAAGGCACTGAAGGAGTGACTGAAGGAAGGACATTAATTACCATGCCAAGGGAGGCATGATATGTAGAGTACCCTATCATACTCACAGGATACCCATGTCTTTGAGGTCCTGATCATTCTCATCTATAAGTTTGAGGTCTCCAGTCTCTTTCTGTGATGCTTAAAGAAGGGCTCTTGTAGTATTATGGGTCTTGAATAACACAATGTCAACCTAACTCCAATCCTCCCATGATTAAAAATGTATAGCTTTGCTCCTTTAGGTCAGAGCGGGGCTAAGTTAGAAGTTAGTGGCTGCATAAGGTGAGCCAGAAACATTAGCAATTCAGGAGGAGTGCTGTGGGGTTGCTTTTGCTGAATGGGTTGAAGTTATTATTAAAAGTGGTTTCACAGGATAGCTATATATCTTCTGAGTAGGTAACAAAGTTTATTCAGAAATTGTTTCCCAATTGAAATATGAACTAGAAAATTGAAGTCTGCTTCCTTCATTTTTAGATGATTTTTTTTGGTTCCTTAATTTATCTATTTGACCCAATTTGTCTGGTGCACTAAAGTTACATGCAAATCATTCTATACTGTGCACACAATATTTTTATGTTCAGTTCAATAGTAGTAGATTTGTAAAAGGTTAGCAGACTGCCTACACTAACTATATACTATATATTTGCCAATAACCTTTGGAGGCAATATTAGAATGACTTGTTTTATTCAATGTGTCATTTTTACCATCAAAATTCGGGTTTACCACAAATAAGAATCATAATGAACTTCCCCCTTGCAATATTATAAAGAATTCTTTTAATCCTTACAAGTATATAAATCATTTACTGGTTGAAAGGACAGGTGCTAAAATCTGTCAGAGGTGACCTAAATAAGAAGCATATTTGAAAGTCCTACTAGCTTTAATATAAAGTACTTTTTTGTGCAACAATTTTTTTTGAATGCATCATTTTACCATTTTTGTACCGAGTTGGAAAGCTTTGCAATTTTTTGGATACAGACTTCTGACACTTTTCAATTTTTCAGCAGAAAAGAATTAAAAACAAAAGCATTAATAGTCACCAAAAATATCAGAATTGCTGTATACTATGAAATGTATTGCATATGAATGTAAAAGGTGTCGTCACTGTGGTTAATTATTAATCTTTCCTTCTGGGTAATGGCATTATCTTTAAAAAAAAAATAAAAAGAATGGCATGTTTTGCAATGTTATCTCCTTGGTTGGTTGATTTTGGTAATGAGGATCCAAAATGAACCTTTTTAGTTTATATATTATCATGAGTAAACCTCTGGGTTGTGCAAAATATTTGTAAAGCTTTCCTTGATCAAAATATAATGCTGTTTAAATATGTTAAGCAACATGTACTCTACCTACTTGCATTATGTCAAATGAACTGCATCATTCCAATATGGTGTCACATGTGCATGGAAGCCTGTAGCATTTATAACAGGTGTTGCAGAAATGTACTTGAGAGAGATATTGACAGTAAGGTCATCTATGAAAATGGATATCCAAAATATCAGTGGAAGGTTATGCTTAAACCTGCCTTCATGCATTTTTCCTTGGTGAGATTCACTTTTAAATTTTTACCAAAAGTGTTAGATTGATTTTTGCAGTAGATTAGAAAGCAAAAATGCACCCAGTGTTAAGGACTAATATTAAATCCTTGAATCTATGTAAGAAGTAGTTCAAGAGGTCAATATGTTTAAACAACAAAAAAAAAGGATAGCCGAGATTCAAAAGGGTCTGTTTAAATCTAGCATGTTTAAATTTCATAAATGGTTTCTCTGATACTCCACATCCTCTTGTATGTGCTTCTGTTTTCTCCAAAACAAAGGAGATACATGATTGATTGTGCATGGGGGGAGGATATAAGTTAGGGGATATTTAGAGGGCAAAAATTTTCAATGTGATGCTGTTATAGCTTGTGACATTTACCACAGTATTTTTTTGATAAAACAAAGTCCTTAATGTGTTAAGGATGGGTCTAAGGCAATTTGTATACTGCAGCATTCCTGACCTCTTGACATCTATGGCCCCTGTTGTAAGCTGAGACAATTCTCCCTCTGCCCCCCTTCCCCCCCCCCCCGCCACTTCATATGGCAACTGCAATGGTTAAAATTCCATTTAGCAGCACTGCATTGATCTAAGATTGCAAGTATATCTGTTAAACCCTTTCGTGGAACCAAAGTATTAATATGCAGCATAACAATACATCACAAAAGCGTTTACATCTTATTTGTATGTAAAAGTCAGATATTTTGTTCTGGATAAACTTCAGAAATGATCTTCAATTCTCAGTGAGGCAAGCATTTCAATTTTCTGCAATATTAGCAGGGGTAACTAATGATGGCTAATTTTTGCCTGTAGTATTTCCCTCAATCTGCTTGTGCACTTTCAGTTACTTTGGCAGCAGCAGCATTTGTACATTTTCTGGTCACTAAACACTCAAGTACAATTGTAAGTGATCAGTTTACAGTTGGCCAACAAAAGAGCTGAAGGAATGTCTAAAAGAAAAAGAAATGTGGATAAATGTGCATGGGTATACGATATATGGTATGCATGTAGTTTTATTCTGTGCAGTATAGAAAGCACACTGTATCCTGAATCCATTTTAGCTATCAGAAAATATTTTGAAAAATGGGATCATGTGTTTATCCTACCATGAGGGTCCAGTATACATCCAAATCACACAGATTTTGGAAGTGTATTATGTTCCTTCATGGTTTAAGGTAAATCCTCTGTTTCACAGCTATTTGATTTGGTTTTTAATAAAATCTGTTTTTAGCTTATGGTACATTTCAGCATACCACCTTATTAACAAATTTACAAGCCATCTATTTCAAGGAAAATATTTTAGAGGAAGATGCAGAAATTCTTATAGCATATTAATCAAAATACATCATGGCAGGATTTTTAAAGGGTATTTTTAATTCAATCCCTCTAAAAACAGGGAAGTTGTATATATAATTTGATGATCTTCACACATTCATGGATTATTTAGCCTCACCAAAAATAAACTGTAAAATATTTTAAATTAAGAGGAATCTTACTTGTGCACTGCATAGTTATTAGTTCCCTGTGAAATTTAATTATTGCCAGCATTTTGGATGGCACTGTTTATGATGGAGTGGCAAGGAATGGTTCAAATTAAATGAGAACTCTATGGCCAGAGTTCAACGGTTCGTGTCACTGGGAAACTTTCGTTAGAAATCTCACAAAAGATATTTCTCTGTTTTTCGGTGAAGAGGTGTCATCACTCATGACACTGCACTGCACTGCAGACACAATGCCAAAGAAATGGGAGAATGTACTGGGGGCTTTCCATGCTTTATACTAAAACCATCCAGGAAACCTGCACAGTTGCATGGCTCAATCACAGCGAATCAATATGTACTTAATAAAAAAACCAAACACCTTTATACATTAAGTAGCAAAACGTTAAGAACTAGGCTATGGCTTTTGCAGCAAGAGCCACATGGGGGGCATATGGAGAGCAGAAGTATAACCTGCTCTTAAAAATATCCAGTGATGGAGACTCCACAACCTCCCTAGTCAATTTATTCCAGTGCTTAACCACCCTTACATGTATTTGCTTTCTTGTTGCCCTTTAGGTCTCTAGCTAATTTAATCTTGTTTTGTGCCTTGGCCTTTCTGATTTTATCCCTACATACTTGTGTTATTTGTTTATATTTATCCTTTGTAATTTGACCTAGTTTCCACTTTTTGTAGGACATGTTATCAATATTAGCAATTACAATAAAAACAAAATTATGAATGTCCACTTCATCTCTCAGCTATTTTAATTTGACTTTTAAATTAATTTAAAATTCTATGTCACTAATTATTATTATTATACAGTAGTACCTAAATTCCCAAACCAAGATTAGGTTCAAATTGTTTCAGATATTGATATAACTATACTGAGACAGTCCCAGAAGACAGTCAAGAGGTCGAAGAAAGGAAGTGTGACCCCCAATTTAGAGAAGGCAAACTGTAGCACAGAGTTTATAGGTGAGATTTTTAAAAGTGTCCTGGAGTTTGAGATGCCATATTTCCCCTAAAATGAATAGGAACTGAGCAATCAAATCCCTTAAGCAACTTTTGGGGAAAAACAAACAAACAAATAAAAACCTCAGCCTGAGTGTCTTGCCGAAGGTCACACAAGAAGACAGTGGAAAGCCAGCAGCTGAACCCAACCTCATGAGCCCCTGGATAGTTCTTTAAATCACAAGGCCATTCTTGCTAACATTCAGCTTTTAAGAGATGATTTCTGAATTCAAACAAAACTAGCACATTTTAAACAAAAATATCCAGGTCTTTAAAAAAACAAAACCACTGCTCAGTACAATCAGCATGTTTTTAGATTAAATAAAGTCCTCCTAATCCTGATCTGAGCACTCACGTCAAATTTCTGGACAGACAATTCAGTGGATCACCAGACAAAAGTGTGAACGGCCTGTGGAAAATTTGCTGATGTGAATTCTACAAAACTAATTTGAATTTTGTAAATCCATTTGTGAATAATAATTTGTGACTCAGCCTACCTATGGCTGGAGCACTGTTTCTAGCTCTGGAAAAATCAGTTGGCATAGTTCTGAACAAGGCAGTAGGGAAGGGCACTAGGGAAGCCTGAAAAAGATTGACAGTCCAGTTTTGTTTTGGATAAGCCGTCAAAAGTTTGGAGGCTTATCTGAAACGCCTGAATCTGAAAAGTGACCTGAAAATTTTGAAAGAATAGGCACTCATAAGATTTTTAGGACTTCTACTTGAATGCTGAGGACAAGTTTTTTGTGTGTGCTGCATTTTGGCACTTGAAATTCTAGTCTTGGTCAGAAACTAGATAACAGCCCTGTTTAAGCTTGATACTTAGCAATCCACTGTGTTGGGGTCCCACATACTGGACACATGAACTTTAAGCTTCCCTATGTCTTAGTAGTCTCCAGCCGCCATCTCTGGCTTCAGCATATTTGGCACACCTTCCTTGGCATAGAAGCCTGCTACCCCTTCCTGGAAATGGTAACTCATAGACCAGCTGCTAAGCCCCAGGACAGTCCTGATTTCCCAAGACACCTCAATTACTTATTCATACTCTTTATTGCAGCCCATCTTTGATTTCCTTTTGCTGTAAAATTGCTGGTGAGAAACCCTTTCATTTACAGGTTTCAGAGTAGCAGCCATGTTAGTCTGTATCCACAAAAAGAAAAGGAGGACTTGTGGCACCTTAGAGACTAACACATTTATTTGAGCATAAGCTTTCGTGAGCTACAGCTCACTTCATCGGATACATGCAGTGGAAAATACAGTGGGGAGATTTTATATACACAGAGAACATGAAACAATGGCCTCCAGTCCCCTTTGTCAGGTGACCCTTAATCAGTCTCAGATGATCCAAGTCTCCATGCAGGTGATAGATTGTTTAATTACCTTTCCCCTGGCAGTCAGACTTGAAAAACTGGTTTGCCTAACATGGTCACCATTCCTTTGTCCAAGGGTACTTTATTTGAATGGATGACCATCAAGGTTTAATGACTCTCCATTGTTAGCTTTGTGCCAGGTGTAAACATTTCTCCTGACACATCCTGTGAGTTTTAGCTCAATATGAAGGCAAAGGACATTAGAGAAGATAGACAAGCCCCACACTCAAAATGGAGTTTGTTGTCTGATGAAGATATCCCAGGGGAATTCCCAAAAATCAACCAAAATTCATAACCTGTAAATAGATTCTCTAAATTGTCACAAATTTAAAAAACAAAACAAATCCCCCCCTTGCTTGGAAATATCATAACCTCAAGAAAAGTTTGGGTCTAGTTTTAGCCTAGAACTGGTTGATGATTCAGAAGGCATCTTATTTTGTGGGAATTAATTGTCAATCCTAGCTCTGAATTCTTCAGAATTTAAAAAGGGTGAGTATTTGAACATGAATTAATTGGCCTGGACATTTGATTGATTTGATAGAGAAGTATCAAATATTACAATTACAAGTATATTTAATTTGCCTCCTATGGTAAAATCTGTGAAATGGAGTTGTAAGGGAGGAAATCTCTGGGAATCTGATCCCATTCCAGAGTTCTCTCTCTATCGTCATACCAGAGAACAGAGAGGGGAGGATTTGATTTATCTCATGGGATATGCCATAGGATCCACCCCAAAATCTCCCTAATCTGCAAAGCTATATATGGATCCCAACATATATGTGAAAGACCAAGGGTATCTGCAAGGCCTTCTGCTGTGCCTCCACATAGGCACTAGCTTGAGATAATTAGATTTAATTAATAGAGGAAGCACTGCCACATGGAGGAAAACACTGTGGTTGATTAGTTAAAACTTGACTTGTACTGCTATATCTGCAGGCATCAGGCATGAGAAATGAATGATGGGTAATGAATGAATGAAAGAATAATACTCTTATAGAAAAAGGATTCTCTCTGAAATTTCTATACCCTGTTATCACTCCTCTTAGGCTATTAGATGCTATAAACACTGAAGTAAAATGCACAATATAAAAATGAAACTATATTACAAACAGATTTTTTAAATTAAAAAGTAATTTTTAATTCAAAATAAACTTTGGCTTTTAACTATCTAGTGCTTGATCCTAGGTCAGCATTTCTGTATCAGTTAAACATTAGCATACAGTATGTGTAGCATAATATATGTAAATACAATGACATCCAAAGAGAAGAAAGAAATGCTAAGATTAGGTTATTTTACAAATTAGGTCTAGAATTTAACATTTTTGCTGATATTAATACAGTGCTGTCCCCTGCAGAAACCTAATGAAAGGAACCGTGGGTGGTGGTGGGGGAAGGGGAATGTATACAGAGGTTTATATTTATGGTCTTAACTTTAAGATTTTGTACATCCCGGCAAAAAGCTTTAAGCAGTAAAACTGAATACGGACACAGATTTAATGAAGAATCCCTTGTGACTGGGCAGCTGGGGGAGCTCTATGGAAAAAACGCAGGGAGAATAGTCAAATATGACTACTTATGGTGTAGCCCATGGGGCTGCCTCCCCCATCTGCAGAGCTTACCTCAGAAGTAAATTCCAGTCCACAAATATATTTGCACTGACTTTTTATCTTGAAAATCATCTGGCAAATAAACAATAAATGTTGGGTTTCCAGTGGGCCTCCACCTGTCGTGGAGTTAGAAGACAGCAGTACCCTTTTAAAAGCCATTAATAATGCAGAATGTCGATAACTAAATAGATATATTGAATTACATGCTGTAACATTATAATAGCAAGAGTGTTTGATCTCAGGTGATTTTTTTATTCCATTTGACCCTTTTGGGGCTAATTACAATACATCATTTGTATTTTAAAATAACTGTAAGAGCATTATTATGTGTTACATACATACAGATAATCAGATTACACAAGAAAGGTCACAGTCTACTATTTCCTCACCAAACTATGAGAGAAGCTCAAGAAAAAGTTATAATGATCTCTATTTCTTTCACACAATCCCCTTTCTTTAAAATAAACTAACAAAATACTGTCATTTTCCTCAGGAAGGCAGCATGGTGTGATGGCCAAGGCACTGGCCTGGGATTAAGGAGATGTGGTTTCTATTCCTGGCACTGGCTTTCTGGATGACTGTGGGCACATCAGTTCACAGTGCCTTAGTTTCCCTTCATGTTCAATGGGAATAACATTTATAATAACCTACATTATAAAGCACTTTGAGATTTACTTGAAAAAGCGCTATATGAGAGCTAAGTATTCATAATACTATCAATTTCTGTGGTTAACAGGGCACAATCTATCACAGTGGGTCTCAACCTTTCCAGACTACTGTACCCCTTTCAGGAGTCTGATTTGTCTTATGTACCCCCAGGTTTCACCTCACTTAAAAACTACTTGCTTACAAAATCAGACATAAAAATACAAAAGTGTGACAGCACACTATTACTGAAAAATTGCTTACTTTCTCATTTTTACCATATAATTATAAAATAAATCAACTGGAATATAAATATTGTACTTACATTTCAGTGTATAGTATATAAAGCAGTGTCAACAAGTAATTGTCTATATGAAAATTTAGTTTACTGACTTTTCTAGTGCTTTTTATGTTGCCTGTTGTAAAACTAGGCAAATATCTAGAAGAGTTGATGTACCCGTTAGAAGATCTCTGAGTACCCCCGGGGATACATGCACCCCTGGCTGAGAACCACTGATCTATGATACCATTAAAATTCAGTGTTTGCACTCTCCTGTGATCCATAATATTCCAATATTCTAATTATAGCAAGATGCCACAGTTACTGCAGGCACCTGGATGGTGAACGCTGAGTTTTGAAATGGTGCACAGTTTAAAGAAATTACAGTTTATACATCTACTTTGTGTTAATGCCCTATACCAATGACAAATTAGAAGACTAGCTATTAGATTCTGTTGTCAATTACTCTCTTAAAGAGAGTCCTTTAGTTTTGTGTAAAGGAAAACCAAACCAAATCAAACCATTGATAGCTTCTCAGCTCTGGACTATGCACAGTGTAATGGTTTAGTTTTAAGTGTTGCTTTTCTGAGATGCATGGTAGCTACTTGTCATACTGCAAGCCAGCTAGCGGATTTCTGAATTCTTTGGAATTTTCACATTGATGTTCAAATCCTTGCAAAACTGTCTTGACTTCAAGGGGATTGAAATTATACCTTAAATTCAGATTGTGTGAAGTTGACCTAAATGTATCAGTTGGAATAAAATCCCTAATAACCTTCAAAATAATGAAGTAGAGCTGTACAAAATTTTTACTCTGACGACATTTAAATGGAAAACAAAAAACATTTCCACTTCCTTTCTCTCAGAGCTGTAATTCCAGTTCAACAGCCCTCTAAAAATTACCTAACTTTATTCAGTTTAATTAAAAGCAAACTCTCAATCACCTCTTACCTGAGGACAGTTCTATAGTTCAAACCTCTCCAAGGAAAATCCCATTTTGTTTCAACATCTTTCTTTTACTGGAATCCCAGAAGCAAAGCCACATAATTTTCCTTATCCCTTATCTCCAAATCAAAATATTCCTCTTTTAAGTTAAACTGCCTTAGCCCTGGTCTACACTAGGACTTTAGGTCGAATTTAGCAGCGTTAAATCGATGTAAACCCGTACCTGTTCACACGATGAAGCCATTTATTTCGACTTAAAGGGCTCTTAAAATCGATTTCCTTACTCCACCCCTGACAAGTGGATTAGCGCTTAAATCGGCCTTGCCGGGTCGAATTTGGGGTACTGTGGACACAATTCGACGGTATTGGCCTCCGGGAGCTATCCCAGAGTGCTCCATTTTGACCGCTCTGGACAGCACTCTCAACTCAGATGCACTGGCCAGGTAGACAGGAAAAGAACTGCGAACTTTTGAATCTCATTTCCTGTTTGGCCAGCGTGGCAAGCTGCAGGTGACCATGCAGAGCTCATCAGCAGAGGTGACCATGATGGAGTCTCAGAATCGCAAAAGAGCTCCAGCATGGACTGAACGGGAGGTACGGGATCTGATCGCTGTATGGGGAGAGGAATCCGTGCTATCAGAACTCCGTTCCAGTTTTCGAAATGCCAAAACCTTTGTCAAAATCTCCCAGGGCATGAAGGACAGAGGCCATAACAGGGACCCGAAGCAGTGCCGCGTGAAACTGAAGGAGCTGAGGCAAGCCTACCAGAAAACCAGAGAGGCGAACGGCCGCTCCGGGTCAGAGCCCCAAACATGCCGCTTCTATGATGAGCTGCATGCCATTTTAGGGGGTTCAGCCACCACTACCCCAGCCGTGTTGTTTGACTCCTTCAATGGAGATGGAGGCAATACGGAAGCAGGTTTTGGGGACGAAGAAGATGAGGAGGAGGAGGAGGTTGTAGATAGCTCACAGCAAGCAAGCGGAGAAACCGGTTTTCCCGACAGCCAGGAACTGTTTCTCACCCTGGACCTGGAGCCAGTACCCCCCGAACCCACCCAAGGCTGCCTCCTGGACCCGCCAGGCGGAGAAGGGACCTCCGGTGAGTGTACCTTTTAAAATACTATACATGGTCTAAAAGCAAGCATGTGAAAGGATTACTTTGCCCTGGCATTCGCGGCTCTCCTGGATATACTCCAAAGCCTTTGCAAAAGGTTTCTGGGGAGGGCAGACTTATTGCGTCCTTCATGGTAGGACACTTTACCACTCCAGGCCAGTAACACGTACTCGGGAATCATTGTACAACAAAGCATTGCAGTGTATGTTTGCTGGCGTTCAAGCAACATCCGTTCTTTATCTCTCTGTGTTATCCTCAGGAGAGTGAGATATAATCCATGGTCACCTGGTTGAAATAGGGTGCTTTTCTTCAGGGGACACTCAGAGGAGCCCATTCCTGCTGGGCTGTTTGCCTGCGGCGGAACAGAAATGTTCCCCGCTGTTAGCCACAGGGAGGGGGGAGGGTTGAGGGGGTAGCCACGCGGTGGGGGGAGGCAAAATGCGACCTTGTAACGAAAGCACATGTGCTATGTATGTAATGTTAACAGCAAGGTTTACCCTGAAAGAGTGTAGCCAGTGTTTTATAAAATGTGTCTTTTTAAATACCGCTGTCCCTTTTTTTTTTCTCCACCAACTGCATGTGTTTCAATGATCACAGGATCTTCTCCTTCCCAGAGGCTAGTGAAGATTAGAAAGAAAAAAAAACGCACTCGAGATGAAATGTTCTCCGAGCTGATGCTGTCCTCCCACACTGACAGAGCACAGACGAATGCGTGGAGGCAAATAATGTCAGACTGCAGGAAAGCACAAAATGACCGGGAGGAGAGGTGGCGGGCTGAAGAGAGTAAGTGGCGGGCTGAAGAGAGGTCTGAAGCTCGAATGTGGCGGCAGCGTGATGAGAGGAGGCAGGATTCAATGCTGAGGCTGCTGGAGGACCAAACCAGTATGCTCCAGTGTATGGTTGAGCTGCAGCAAAGGCAGCTGGAGAACAGACTGCCACTACAGCCCCTGTGTAACCAACCGCCCTCCTCCCCAATTTCCATAGCCTCCACACCCAGACGCCCAAGAACGTGGTGGGGGGGCCTCCGGCCAACCAGCCACTCCACCACAGAGGATTGCCCCCAAAAAAGAAGGCTGTCATTCAATAAATTTTAAAGTTGTAAACTTTTAAAGTGCTGTGTGGCATTTTCCTTCCCTCCTCCACCACCCCTCCTGGGCTACCTTGGTAGTCATCCCCCTGTTTGTGTGATGAATGAATGAAGAATGCATGAATGTGAAGCAACAATGACTTTATTGCCTCTGCAAGCGGTGATCGAAGGGAGGAGGAGAGGGTGGTTAGCTTACAGGGAAGTAGAGTGAACCAAGGGGTGGGGGGTTTCATCAAGGAGAAACAAACAGAACTTTCACACCGTAGCCTGGCCAGTCATGAAACTGGTTTTCAAAGCCTCTCTGATGCGTACCGCGCCCTCCTGTGCTCTTCTAACCGCCCTGGTGTCTGGCTGCGCGTAACCAGCAGCCAGGCGATTTGCCTCAACCTCCCACCCCGCCATAAACGTCTCCCCCTTACTCTCACAGATATTGTGGAGCACACAGCAAGCAGTAATAACAGTGGGAATATTGGTTTCGCTGAGGTCTAAGCGAGTCAGTAAACTGCGCCAGCGCGCCTTTAAACGTCCAAATGCACATTCTACCACCATTCTGCACTTGCTCAGCCTGTAGTTGAACAGCTCCTGACTACTGTCCAGGCTGCCTGTGTATGGCTTCATGAGCCATGGCATTAAGGGGTAGGCTGGGTCCCCAAGGATACATATAGGCATTTCAACATCCCCAACAGTTATTTTCTGGTCTGGGAATAAAGTCCCTTCTTGCAGCTTTTGAAACAGACCAGAGTTCCTGAAGATGCGAGTGTCATGTACCTTTCCCGGCCATCCCACGTTGATGTTGGTGAAACGTCCCTTGTGATCCACCAGAGCTTGCAGCACTATTGAAAAGTACCCCTTGCGGTTTATGTACTCGCTGGCTTGGTGCTCCAGTGCCAAGATAGGGATATGGGTTCCGTCTATGGCCCCACCACAGTTAGGGAATCCCATTGCAGCAAAGCCATCCACTATGACCTGCACATTTCCCAGGGTCACTACCCTTGATATCAGCAGATCTTTGATTGCGTGGGCTACTTGCATCACAGCAGCCCCAACAGTAGATTTGCCCACTCCAAATTGATTCCCAACTGACCGGTAGCTGTCTGGCGTTGCAAGCTTCCACAGGGCTATCGCCACTCGCTTCTCAACTGTGAGGGCTGCTCTCATCTTGGTATTCATGCGCTTCAGGGCAGGGGAAAGCAAGTCACAGAGTTCCATGAAAGTGCCCTTACGCATGCGAAAGTTTCGCAGCCACTGGGAATCGTCCCAGACCTGCAACACTATGCGGTCCCAGCAGTCTGTGCTTGTTTCCCGAGCCCAGAATCGGCGTTCCACAGCATGAACCTGCCCCATTAGCACCATGATGCATGCATTGGCAGGGCCCATGCTTTCAGAGAAATCTGTGTCCATGTCCTGATCACTCACGTGACCGCGCTGACGTCGCCTCCTCGCCCGGTAGCGCTTTGCCAGGTTCTGGTGCTGCATATACTGCTGGATAATGCGTGTGGTGTTTAATGTGCTCCTAATTGCCAAAGTGAGCTGAGCGGACTCCATGCTTGCCTTGGTATGGCGTCCGCACAGAAAAAAGGCGCGGAATGATTGCCTGCCGTTGCTCTGACAGAGGGAGGGGCGACTGACGACACGGCTTACAGGGTTGGCTTCAGGGAGCTAAAATCCACAAAGGGGGTGGCTTTAAATCAAGGAGTAGTTCAGGCAGGAGTTCATGGAGGGTTCCAATAAGAAATGGTGCACCTAAGTTACTGTTCTTATTGGAACAAGGAGGTTAGCCTAGCCTCTGATTGATACATGGCTAGATTTAGCTCGCTGCACCTTCTCTGTGAGTGACTGCAGTGTGACCTAGAGGAATGAGTCCCCTAGACAGGGGAAGAGGCAAATGAGTACAAAACAAATCTGGTCTATTTCTTGTTTTGATCCACTCCATCTATCTTTTACATCTTTGGCTGGCAGCAGACGGTGCAGAAGGACTGCATGCCATCCACATCTCATGGCTGCTCGGCAGAAGATGGTACAGTACGACTGCTAGCCATCCTCATCTCTTGCCTGCCTGGCAGAAGATGGTGCAATATGACTGCTAGCCATCCTCATCTCTTGCCTGCCTGGCAGAAGATGGTACAATACGATTGCTAGCCATCGTCATCTCTTGCCTGCCCGGCAGAAGACGGTACAATACGACTGCTAGCAATCCGTATTGCCTGCCTGATCACCATAAGACGGTTCAATAGGACTGACTGCAGGACTAAAGAGAATGACCTGGTCAAGTCACCAAAAATTTAGTCCCTGCGCCCATGTCTGCCCAGGCGCTCCCAGCCGACGTGGCCAGGAGCACCTCGGACACGACAAGGACGGGTAACAGTCATACTGCACCGTCTGCTGCCAGAAGGCAATGGGTTGCTGCTACTGTGTAGCAATGCCGTACCGCGTCTTCCAGCACCCAGGAGACATACGGTGACGGTTACCTGAGCGGGCTCCATGCTTGCGGTGGTATGGCGTCCGCACAGGTAACTCAGGAAAAAAGGCGCGAAACGATTGTCTGCCCTTGCTTTCACGGAGGGAGGGAGGGAGGGAAGGGGGGACTGACGATATGTACCCAGAACCACCCGCGACAATGTTTCAGCCCCATCAGGCATTGGGATCTCAACCCAGAATTCCAATGGGCAGCGGAGACTGCGGGAACTGTGGGATAGCTACCCACAGTGCAACGCTCCGGAAGTCGACTCTAGCCTCGGTACTGTGGAAGCACTCCGCCGAGTTAATGCACTTAATGCACTTCTGTGGGGACACACACACTCGAATATATAAAACCGATTTCTAAAAAACCAACTTCTATAAATTCGACCTTATTCCGTAGTGTAGACATACCCCTAGAGTGGAAGTTCCCCCCACTTCCCCTGGAAAAAACCATCTGCCCTCCCAGCCAGAAATAGACATGGAGACAACAAGTCTTTGATTTCCTGTGTAAAACTACTCTGATTTGAGGTGAGGAGAAATACCCCTCATTATTAAGTAATGCTGTTTGCACTGAATGGGAGGAATATAGGAGCTGAAAATGTACAATGACACAGACTGCCAGCATCTTTGAAAGGCACAGAGAATAGGTGAGGGGAGAGAAGAGATACTGAGACTTTGTATGATTTTTGTAACAGCTCATACAGAGGCAGAGTGTGCACTAAATGTAGATTCTTCATGAGAAAGGGTGAGTGAGAATAGTTTCCCTGACTCTCCTGAGCCCATGTGCTATGCTCGACCAATCAAGTCAAAGAAATGGCATATAACTTCAAACATGTGACTTCCACCAAACGGCCAACTCAGAATGCATCATATCACACACACTCAGATTTGTTCAGATGTTGCAAAAAAAAAAAAAAAAAAGTCATGTCAAATTTGAACCATGTTTCACCGGCATTAGAACATTTCTAATTAATGAAACACTCTGCATTCACAGACGATGCTTGAACTCCAGACTAGGCTACTTTTTGGAGTATTGGAGTTTACAGGGAAAGGATTTGCATAGCTCTGGTGAGCATGCCACTCTGCTTATCAGGCAAGTTCACTTTCTGTATAGCTTAATGTTTTGTTTGTTTGTTTTTTATTGCTGTCAGTGTTATTTCTGAGGATTACATGGCTCAGAGGACTGGAAATGAAATTCAGAGGCTTTCACCTCTAGGTCAATGGTTCCATTCTGGTCCAGATCAATAGTGACAGCTCATTCTTAACAAGTATACAGTGGCCTGTGTGAAATAAGTCCTTGGTCTCAGTCCAGTTCCTAGTTGGCAAGTATGAACATCACAAAAGCTACTATTAAAGGGGGCAATAAATTGTCATGCTTGTCCAACAGATCCAGAAGTGAATCCAACGTTGGAATGGGCATGAAGACTTAACTGGACTTTTATGTGTGGACATGTTTCTCCAGGTTGAGGCATATTATCATGGTGGATAGGAAAGCTCTCTCTTCTTCTCCCTATGCACTAGATTTCTAAGGTTAAAGAGAAGATTTCACTTTGCAGCCTGTCTGGCACCTTTCACAAGCATTAAGAATTCTTCCAAACCATCTATTCAAATGTTATTTCATCGGAGTAAATTAATTCCTATTGCAAGTCTTTGTTTTCAAAATGATGTAGTTTGGTCCAAGGCTAGTGTATTTGCTCTCTGTCCAATACACACTATTTGGATCTGTCTGTAGTCACAGGGGTTCCAAATAAATTACTTAATTCATAGCAACGAAGGTGCTGAAACACAAAGAATTGAAAAGCACCATCTTTAAAATTACCTGTTTGACCTGCTGGTTCCAGACCACAATTCTGAGATAACAGCTCTCTCCCCCACTGAGATCAGAGGCACGATCTTTTTTCTCAAATGAAACAGACAAAAAAATTACATTGCTGTGATCTATAGCAGTAGCAAACACTTCTATTTCTATGGAAAAAATAAGCAATTATAGTCCATTTTGGCATTATTATTGATCATAACAGGTGTTTTGAACTGCAGACCCCCATGGTTTAGACGCATCTTTACAAGCCATCAGTTTAAACTACAACAGAGACTTCAGTGGTGTTCACTAAAAAGCTATCTAACCCTTTTGTAGATCCCTAGATACTTATAATCCTCCAGTCTCTAGCCCATAGCAAAAGTATAAGCATTTAACTTTAAAACTTAGTAGAACAACTTATTGTTGGATTAATTTATTTTCCTTCCCTATCAATTCTGTAGATTTATAATCACTTTCCTGTTGTATCTGAAGCCAGCACAAACCGCTCTGCCATTGTACAGGTATGACTAACTACTGTCTAGTTCCATTGAATATAGTATCATTTGTCTTACGTTTTACAGGCTGGCTGCACTACACGACAGCAAACAGTGACAGTAATTTGCACTGATCTGCCCCCACTGCTAGTCCTGCTGCTACAAATAGCAATTGATTATTACGCTCCAGTGTTATTGACTGTCACTATGAACACAAGGTTCATTTCATTTTTAAAGTAACACCACAGATTTGCTTAGCATTAAAAAAATGCCCATTGCTAGAACAGTGGCAGCATCAAATTACACAATAAATCACAATAAAACATTCTCTTAATATTTCTAAAACAGGAACAAAGGAACAATTAAAATATTGCTAACACAGAGGAGAACCCTAGCTGGTATAAACTGATGTGGCTTCGCTTAGTTCAATGGGCAATGCAGATCTACACCGGTGTTTTGGTCTGAAACATTCAATTCAAAGAAAACTGAAATCTCTGCCATAGCTCTATAAAAGTCAGCAACCTCTGATATTAATGTTTGATTTTCAAAATTTGAATCCTCTGACATCTGAAGAGCACAATGAAACCATTTCCTGACACTTCATACTCCAAGGTCAGGATACAGTTTTGATGCAGGTTGTGAAAATACATCCTATTTCATACATGCATATTTTTCTCTCTTTTTGAATCTTATATGCTTAGGGTATTAATCTTCAGGATTGTCCCTTGAGTCCATTTCAGAAGGGCGCAGAAATTTAGTTCAGGTAATTATCCTTTCTTTCTAAGTGAATTAAGAGACAGAATCCTGTGCTTATCTGACATAAGTGTAGATTTTGTTCTTTAATGCTGTCACCTGTGAGACAAGGCACAGGTAAATCCCAAGCTGTGTCTTTGTGCCCCATCTAAACTGGATTTTGGATGTCTCTGGTGCATAATACTCCAAGGAATCATAGTTCAGAGAAAATGGTAACGTATATGTATAAAATGTGATTTACTCTAATTGGCTTTAGCAGTGCAACTCTCAGCAAGAAGATACACCCCTGCTACACTATGTACACAGTCTCTTTTTTTAAAAAAAAATATAATTTATGTAGCCTACAATTTATAATATTAACAGTTTTATTTTCATTAAGGAGGAAAAAGAAAATACTCTAATTGACTGTATGGAGCTGTTAAAGAACATCTTTCTTTTAAATACTGATTTTGAAATAGTTACCAATCATTCATTTTGCAGATCTTTGCCCTTAATAGTATATATGTAGTATGGTATAACAGAGCACAGCCTGCAGTGTAGCAGCTGAATCTTGTATTTCTGGGAGGCATACGGTATGCATATATAGAAAGTCTGATTCCTTTCCCCCCTCCTCTAGCCACCATGCCTTCTAAAGCTGGACTGTCAAATGCTATTTTTTATTGCAAATTAGTGGTGCAATAGGAGTGATCTACAGATAATGCAACTGCTGTCTGTAACAGAATTGTATCACCAGAGTTGGGAGATTGCTTGTGTAATGTACTTTAGATCCTTCTTCACTATTTTCCCATCCTCTAATGGGTCCAAATCCTGCAGTCCTTATTTAGTATAAACTCCCATTGACTTCAATGGGTGTTTTGTCTGAGTAAGAATTGTAGGATCAGGCCCTAAATTAGTGTATTAAATATCTCAAATTACTACTTCCCAAATACTGTATGAACCTAGTTTTCCCCTTCTGTACTTTTAATAAAACAATTAATACAGTTAATAAAAATTAATGCAGTTAGAGCTCACTCCTTCTCAGACTGAAGTCAATGAGAGTTTTGCCGTTCACTGAGCACAGGACTGGGCCTGTAGGCAAAACCCTAATTTCCAACAGCAGAGAGGTTTAATATGGGCTTAGATATCATAATCTTATGGACAATGTGCTGGCCCCTGTTCTGAGGTTGGCAGGAAGCTTCAACTGACATCAAGATGGCCATGGCAATAGGCAAATTGTGATCCTACCTTTGAAAGAAGAAAAGGAGTACTTGTGGCACCTTAGAGACTAACCAATTTATTTGAGCATAAGTTTTCGTGAGCTACAGCTCACTTCATCGGATGAAGTGAGCTGTAGCTCACGAAAGCTTATGCTCAAATAAATTGGTTAGTCTCTAAGGTGCCACAAGTACTCCTTTTCTTTTTGCGAATACAGACTAACACGGCTGTTACTCTGAAACCTACCTTTGAAAGAATTGCCGAATGCAATAAGGACAACCATTTGAGAGATTGGTAGGGAAAGGTACATTTGAGATTTCTGAGTACATATTTGTTTCAAAAGCTAAAAGCATAACGATTGGTAAAAAGAAAATTACAGGTATTACTCATTTTACTACCATGCTATAGCTCAAATTAATGCTTAAGCTGCGATGTATTTATCAATTAGCATTATTTCTCTATCCCTGTCTGACTCTCTGTATTGTTTTAACTCCATCAAATAGTCATTTGCTTTTTTATGGTAATAATCCCTTCAAATTTGCTCCTTTCATCTGGATCCCTGTATGTTATTTGTTGTTCTGCTAAATCCCTATTATGGAGGCCTAGGAGTTCCAAAGGCCTGATGAATAATTAGAAATGTTTTATCCCTAAGCTTCAAAAGGGTGCTAGAAATAATTATAAGCAAACATTTTATGTAGCATTCCATATCAATCCAATCCCTACTTTATGTTGTTTGCACTTTAGATAGTGAAGGAAAGAGTGAGATCTTGGTTATCAGCTCTGTCAGCATACAGGGGACAGATGTTCGAGTTGCTATAGCTTTCTTCTTCACTCTACTTCCTGGCAGCTTGGGATGTTCAGTAAATTCCACCGTTAGTCAAGCCTGTAATCTCACAAGGGTGCAGTTAATTATTGATCAATCAAAATAAACTTCATAATCCTATTGACAACTAGTACTGCACTTGAGCCTCTTTCTCTTGTCCATAAAGTGGCTTATTGCAGTCATCTACTGTGAGTATAAATAATGTCAGATCAAACCAGGCAAGAAGCCTTCGTGTTTTGTGACCCAATGTTTAGTACTAGCCCACAATATGCACATCTGATTCAATCTTATTCTCAAGAGAATGCTGGGGGGTGGGGGTGTCTATCAGTTGTATACCCCTTCAATGGAACAGATTCACAATGCTTTAGCTATATAAAAACTTTGCAAGAAGTGATATTTCTCTGTACCTTGAAAACCTACCAAACTAATTGGAATACATCAAACTTCAGTACGTTTGACACCATTTTGAGAATTACCCAATCACTTTGTTGTAATTTTTCAATTTTTCTGAGTGAAAAGTATCTTTTCATTGGCAAGTGATCTATTGTCCCAAGGGCAAATATTTATGAAAGTGCCCTGGCAGAGAGCATGAACTGTCTTCATGGATGAAAAGCAAAGCATTTGCCAGGCTGATCTTTGCTATGAAACTTTTATCAGAGCTTATAAAATATCCCAAAAATAAAATTTAGAACCAGGGACTCAGTCCTGCAAGGTGCTGAGCACTCAGGGCTTGATCCAGCAAAGCACATATGTAGGTGTTTAATTTTAAGCATATTAGTAGTCCCATTTGGAGAAATCCTGTTGCCACTGAAGTTAGAGGGAATTTTGCCTTTGACTTCAGTGGGGCCAAGATTTCACCCACTGATTTCAAGAAGAGTTTAAAAGGAATTATTTTAAAGAAGAGAAAGAAATAAGAAGTAACTACCAATCAATATTCTGAAATTCCATTTGCTCTCATCTCAGTCTTTAATACTCCTGCATCTCTTACCTTGACAGAGATCAACATTTTTAACTCATTGCTATCCTTTATGATCGCACTCTGTAGTGGATCTCCTCTTTGCTCCTGTCTGCAGGAGATATTTCTCATCTGTGCATCTGATATGAGAAATGAGATCAAGATGAATGCAACCTTACTGGCTACTGTATTCAAAGGAGGGTAACTGACACTGGAGTCAGTGGATATTGGCCACTATAGATACAAGACAAACTTTAGCTACCTTGACCTAGGTCAGGTGAGTGGTACCAGTAGGTAGTATTAAACCACTTTTCCTGGAACTCCTATGGGTCATACTTGTATTACATCTGTTTTCATGTTGTATGCATTACAGTACAGTGTATTATGTAACAATATTTTGTATTCTAAACTACATGAAAAAACTTTCTTGATCCGATCTGCAAAATAGTTATCTTCTACTCATGTAAACCCCCTCTGAAGACCCACTTCTTCTGAGATACTTATACTTGCTGATGAAGTCTTCTACCAGTTCTTATACTGTGTACTAGCCATCAGTAAGTAATTGCATAATCTTATTGATGTGTCCCCTGTCCTTCCTCTCCTACTTTTTGTGTCATATCTGAAATTACCCTGAAAGCTTTTCAGGGCAGGGATCTGATCTTTTAGCTTTATTGAGAGGCATCTGGCACAATCTGGCACCACTAATTTAATGAATAATAAGAATTAATTGTATGGACAATGAAAATATTCCCAACTATATTACTTAGGATAAAAATGATAAAGATATAAGTCATGATTCAGGACACCAGAAATGTCTAAGTGTCTGGGTAGGAAAAAAACCCCTCACCCACAGGCATGTTATTGCATAATTGTCCATTATGCATGGCCAATGCCTTCTTCTGAAGTGGTTCTGCCCACTGCTGGAGACAAAATACTGGATTTGTACAGCACTTAGCACAATGAGGTCCTGGACCATGACTGGGGCTTCTAGGAGCAATGGCAATACAAATCATATAATAATGAGACGTGCCATTGTTCTGATTTGCAAAAGCAGTTCCTATGTTCCAGTAATACTACTGAATACTCTATACCAGCATTTCTCAAACTGGGATCCGCGGATGCTTGGGGATCCCTGAGAGTACTTCCTGGGGTCCGCGGGCCCCGCTGACTAACTTCTCCCACTCCCTCCCAGCACCTGCACGCCGGGGAACATCTCTGTCTCCCAGAGACTACTGAAGCCAAACTGGGAGATTTTAGGCACTAAAAGTCAGGCGGTGCAGTGGGAGTAAGGCAGGTTCCCTACCTGCCCTGGCTCCGTGCCACTCCCAGCAGCATCTGGCACATCCCTGTGGATCCTGGGGGGAGGGATGCAAGGGGTCTCCGCACACTGCCCCCGCCCCAAGTGTCGACTCCGCAGCTCTCGGAGGCTGGGAACTGAGACCAATGGGAGCTGCGGAGGCGGTGCCTGTGGGCAGGGGCAGCGCGTGAAGACCACCTGGCCCCTCCACCTAGGAGCAGTTGCCAGGGAGATGTGCCAGTCACTTTTGGGAGCCACCTGAGGTAAGCGCGACCTGGTCGGAGCCTGCATCCCTCACCCCTCCCACACCCCAACCCCCTGCCCCAGCCCAGAGCCCGCACTCCACACCCAAACTCCCTCCAAGAGCCCACACCCTGAACCCCCTCCTGCACCCAAACTCCCTCCCAGATCCCACACTCTGCACTCCCTCCCAGAGCCTGCACCCTGCTCCCCCCTCCAGCACCCCAATCCCCTGCCCCAGCCTAGTGAAAGTGAGTGAGGGTGGGGGAGAGTGAGTGACAGAGGGAGGGGGGATGGAGTGAGTGAGGGGTGGGAAGAGGTGGGATGGGATGAGGCCTTGGGGGAAGGAATGGAATGGGGGTGAGACCTGGGGCTGAGCGGGGTCCTCGGATTGCTGAAGTCTGAGAAGCGCTACTCTACGCTGACATCAGTGGAAGTTCTGAAGGAAGCAACTGTAGGATGACTTCTGAAAACCACAAGATGTAGCATATATATCTGCAACATAGATGCATCCTTTCACCTAACCCTCTCCAAAAAGTGTAGCAAGAGATTGTTCTTTTAAGTAACCCCCCCCCTCACACCACAATATGTTTTACAAATACTTATTTGGTCTTTTTGATTAACATGCAAATGGTGGAAGCCCCAAATGTTCATCCTTGCTTAAATACTGTACAAACACTGTATATAACCTGCCTTTTCAAGTTGTATCTTGTCCACTTTATATTGCATTGCTCTTGTACAGGAAATGGACTGTATTTAATATTGATGGCTCTGTATGTGTCATTTAATCGTCCCTATTGATTGGATTTCATCAGACTGTGGGGCTTGGACAGAAGCTTTGATTATACTGTAAGGATTCTTTGCAGTTTTCTGTTACTCAGCACCATATCAATGCACCTTCTCGTGTGATATCACTTTCACAATCAATACCTGGAAAGAAAATAAAAGAGAGGCCTCTGAGGGAAAAAAGGAAAGAATGTGCATCTAAGTTCCGTTTTGCACATAGATTAAATCTCTCCACTTGAAAACGATGTATTGCATGTTTTAACGTTAGAGCAAGATGGCGGAAAAGGCCATGAATTGTTTGTGTAATTTTACATCGTTTTTAACTTAGAAGTGTTAAGTTCTCCCTTTAATTTTTGGTTGACATTTGAAAATGGATAACTTTTAACAATGTAATGTTAATTTCATTTTACTGTTATTCTTGATTCAATAGTAGTGCCATAAATATGGTTTTAGATAAACTGATAACAAGAGGACTCTCTCCTTATCAAACTTCATTTTGCTTACAACTTGCTGTCTCAAAGTTTCTAAAGGACTTTGCTGAGTTAACACAATCCCATTGTTGCAAAATTTAATTGTGATTCCTAAAACCACTCCAAACTTAAACCATACCACTTAGCCATCATGAATCAATAATTCCACCCTCCCAAATTAATAATATGCAGCAGATGGTGTATCATACTAATGGTGAGATGGGTTACTCCAATGGGCATGCTCAGAGAAAACAGACTGACATGTTCAGTGACTGACTGAAAATATCCTGGCTGCTTCTGAGCCTTTAAGGTATATACATTTAGTTCTTACCAGTGTTTGCCTGAACTCCAGTTCTATCCAGTTGTATGCATTCATTGTCTTGGGATGAGGGGAATGCAAGCATCATGGACAATTTCTTCTCTATGTGAGTGTTTTTCAACCTTTTCAGGTTGGCAAACCCTTATTCAAAGTAAAAAAGATCACAACTGGCTTATATTTACTATAAAAGATGGTAAAATAATTTAGGGGCGGGGGAGGGCTTTAAGAAGTTGACAGAATACTTAGTCTTGGATAGTAATGATATGTCAGAATGGAAGAATGAGATTTTCTTTGTTTTAAATTGTCATCACTTTTTCAACACTTTGACACACTTCAATTTCCTTTCATGACACCCCCCACCCTACTTCAACAGGTTTATAATCCACTGGTGGAGAACCACTGATCTATCTGTATGATTGTACGTGGAAAGACGAGAAGCCCTTCCTTATCCAGAAAAGGATGTAACAACATGGGCCAGTCCTCAACCGGTGTAAATCAGCACGGCTCTATTCACTTACATAGGGTTACACATTTCTACCAGCTGAAGCTCTAGCTCTTTAAAGATTACTTGTTGCCTAGCATTTGTGTAATCTTAATATTCAGATACCGTCCCTTCAGTGAGAGTTGTAATGAGACAGTGCACAGTTGTGTTATATAATTATATATTATGCATAACATCTTTCAAAATAATTCCAAGGCAAACTCTGACATTAATTTCAATCAATCTGAGGGACCAAACAACTTTTTAATACCAGGATGAAGCAAGAAGCTACCAAGATGTTCATCTTTATAAGGCAAGCAATCTTCACAGAGAATTCAGCAAGGGACACAAGGACAGGATGATGTGCTGTCTCTCTGAAGTGAAAATAAGAGATGGAACTACAAGATTGGATGGGATTATAAAGTTGTCTGGTAAGTCTCCTCTGGTGATATCTCCTGTTAAAACAAATGCCTATGGAACTTCACAAATTGTAGAAGACTTCAGGTATCTTAGAAGGGAGCTGAAAAAAAGGGAATGTCAAGTGAACTTCCTGGAGATCCTTCCAGTTCTGGGTGAGAGAAGGCAAAAGATACTGGAGGTGAAGCATTGACTATGCAACTGAAGTGAAGCTGAAAGTTTTGGTTTTGTGGAAGTTTAGGCCACGGGCCAGTGGGAAAGGAGCTTACAAAAGGGATGGCCTGCATCTCACAAGTAGGCAGAGCTAATCTTGGAGAAGCCAAGAAGGCATTAAATTAACAACATGAAGGGAGGATGCTGAGGAGGAAAATGCAGTACATACTTAAATTCTGTGTGTCATGAACAAACAACTCATGTGACAGAAAATATGAAGAGAAGAAAATGTCCAGCTGCTTACGTACCTACGTTTGGAAGAATAAACAAGCAAGATGAATCTGAAATTCTCACTGATGAGAAGAAACATGATACAATTGGCATTGCTAAACCCTGGTGAGATGATAGTTAAAAAAAAATCACTGATTATAACCAGTTTAGGAAGGATACCTTGTCTAAAAGAGGTGAGGGATTTCACTCTACATTAAAGACAGCAATATTTATTTTAGAGTTACTGATAACTCAGAATCACAGGACCTTGAATATATACAGATCAAAGTGGTAATTAACGGTGCCTGAGTAGGGATACTAGTGAGGGTCTGTTACAGACCAACATATCAAACCAGAGAACAGGAAGAGACACGCCTTAAGAACATGTCTATAATATGTGAAAAGAAAAATTGTGTTGTTATGGGGAGATTTTAAATTGGGAGACATATTTGGTGGTCTCATGAAGCCAGTAGTAAAACATCTTTCAGTTTCTAAAAATTATAATTGTCTAACACAAAAGATATTATGCCTAGGGACCACTGATCATGTCCTGATCACAATTCAATTTGAGTGAACAGAGGACAGGCCCAACCAATAATATATACACTTGGTACTCAAAAACAGACAAATTTCTCAAAACTGTGTACTTTAAGAAGTTTATTAGATAACCAAAATGCCATGATTCTACAATCAAGAAAAAGGACAGCTTTGGCTAAAAGCCCATTCTCAGTCAGTGGCAAAGTGAAGGCAGCAACTAGAAATAAAAAAATAGTGTACTGCAATTGAAAACAAAAGTGGAAATTGATCACAATCAATATACATTAGAACTTATGGAGTGTAGAAAATTGATAAAGGAAGCCAAAGAAATCAGGGAAAAATCCATATTTGGCAGGGCTAAGGACAATAGGAAATAGTTTTAAAAGTATATTAAGAACAAAAGAAATCCTAGCAATGGTATAGACCCATTACTAGATGAAGGTGGTAAAAATGTTAATAATGATTCAGAAAAGACAGAAGTGTTCAAGAAATATTTTTGTTCAGTATTTGGAAAGAATCAGGATGATGTACTGATATCACATGAGAATGATGATTTCTTAATCAGCAGGCTCAGATAACTTGCATCCAAGAGTCCTTAAAAAGTTGGTTGAGAAGATCTCTGGCCTGATGTTTGTTTTTAATAAATCTTGGAATACCAGGAAATTCCACAAGACTGGAAGAGAGTGTTAATGTTGTGCCAATGGACCATTTGTGTAAAGGTATTTAGGTGCTTAAGGATGCAGATTGAAATCAATGACAGACACTTTGTCACGTAGTGGGATTTTCAAAAGTGCCTATGTAAATTGTGTCAGGGGACTTGCCCCTTAAGGCTGGAGGTCCTGAGGATAGCCAAGCCTGATTACTAAAGAGGGACACCTAGGTTGGGTCAGGCCATTTCTTACAAAGGGCAGCAGGTAGCTGAAGTGAAGGTGGAAAGCTCAAGAAACTGCAGGAAGTAAAAAAGGCCTCTTAAAAGAAGACCCTGATACCAGGGAGTTTGGAAGCAAGAGACAAAAACCAAAGGCTTCAGGCAGGTAGGGCCTGGGAGTGGCCTGCCAAGCAGAGAAAGCCCCATGCAGGAAAGCCTGGGAGTAAGGCCTGGGCAGCCATAGAGGGCAAAATGGATCACTTGGTAAGCTGGGCCCATTCAAAAAAACCGTGTTCATACAAATTTCTTCTGGGGTTTCTAACTAGCTAAAGCAGCAGCCATTACTAAACCTGGGAAGATATTTACTGTGAACATTCACTAGAATTTGAAAGTGAATTTGCTTTGACTAGGTCTGTCTTTTTGAACTTGTGAATATTCATATTAAGTAACTTACTGGCAAGGATCTTCATGGAAATAATGGATTTTAAGCAGGTACCAGCAAACATTCAGGGAAAGTAAATGTTGAATTAATAAACATGAGTATTTACACCAGAAAATTGATTTGAAAGAATTACTCCAAACGGGAAACAAAAATGTATCATGTGACCTCTGTGTCCAATGCAATTTAACCAAGCCACCTTGCATTTCAGGTATTGAATTCTCACAACAAACTGCTTGTGAACAATCCCCAGCTGGAGAATTACTTGAAAAATATTTCAAATAATGAATAAATATGTGAAGGTCACACTCTGCTCACGGACAGAAAACTGAATTAACAATTCATCAGAATAATTCATACAGCTCTACCCAGGGCTATGCTTTTACACCTGGTCTGGAAATAAATGTGCCCATCCCACTATTCTGTAGCATTGGTTCAAAATGGACTCAGAGGAAAGAGTGGTGCATCCTCAATCACCCATGCTATCCAAATACTGACAGGCTCAACTATGCTCAGCATGTATGATGATCTGATAAGATTAGACCCTGAGGTGATATGACTGTAGACATTTGTGTGTGAACTGTTTAAGACCATACTCTGTGGCAAAGATTGCACCAGCTGTTCCTCGTGAAAGGGTTTAACATTAACTTCCCAATCATCCCCCCAAAAGAAGAGCAGAGGCTACATTGGACTATTTTCTGCCGTACATAAATCAAATGGAACAAGGTGTGAGGATGGAGCCTCTTCCCTCCCCTTATCGGTCTCGATCAAAGGCACCCACAGAAAATGGTAGATAAAGCTTCTGTGGCCTAGTAAAGTCAAGCAGAAATCTGATGTGTTGATTCCAAGTTCAGCCGTGGTGTAAGCAGGTGCAACTCTACTGACATTAGTTTGGCCCAGTATCTAAATAACACTGAAGGGTTTAATAAGAAAAAAAAGCAAGCAGTAACATTTAGTAAAGGAGTCATTTATTTAACTGGTTGGTTTGTGTTGAAAGATTACTGGTAATGCTAAAACTGCAATTGCATAAAGACAACCTATAAGTCTTTGTGCCAATATGCAATAGCTATTTACTGAGTTTTCAAGTGAATATAGTCTTACAAAAGGTGCTAGATTGACAGCCCTGGAGACTGAATCAGCCCGTCCATAGAATAGCTATGATAAGGCATGTTTCTCCAAATTGATTGTTCAGAGTGGACCATCGCTATTAGGATCTGTACCTTTTTGGATTCAGCTTCCCAGGCACTGAGTCTGGGCAGGGTGCTGTTAAGCCCAGGGATGTTGCGTAGCTAAGGCCCCAATCCAGCAAAGCACACATGTAACTTTAAATACATGCATAGCCCCATTGAAGTCAATGGGACTCATGTACCTAAAGTAACGCATGTGCTTAAGTGCTTTGCTGGTTCAGGCCTACGTCCACATAACCATTAATCGTTGGCGGAGGTGACCCAATAAGGGTGCCGATTAGTGCAAAACCTGGTTACAGTTTCTGTGGTCACCTATCCTCTAAAAGAGCTGGTTGAGCCCAGAAGCTCATTTCACTTCACATAACCTGTCCAATTACTACCAGATGGTAACAATGTTCAGTCTCAGCCAACCTGAGCCAGATTCAGACTGCTGACCTAAAGGTGAAAAACTTTGTATCCCATTAATAATGCTATGACCCCAAGTTGTGATTAAAGGACCGTTAAAGTCATTCAGTAGCCCTGGGTCATATTGTTTGCATTTTGTATTGTTGTATATGGTTTGATAACCTAATTACATCACTAGATTCACTAAAGCACAAGTATTTTTCTGTTTCTTGTTCAAGAATGCATCGTATTAAGAACTCTCCTCACCTAGGAAATATCTTTTTGTTTTGCTCTTTTCCTCTCAGTGGGTGAGCTAGTTGCTTGCCTTTGTCTAGTTGCTCAAAATAACAAATGTCAAAGCTTGGAAACTGGTAATTTGGCAATTTTAGACAATCGCCTCATAACCACGTTTTAGTACACCTTTGAAGCGGTAGAAGTTCAAAGACTTTGAAAAAGATGACTATTGCTTTGCCTGTTGCTATGAGTCATTTGAAGTAATTGGTTTTGTCTGATGTACGTTTTGAACTGAGGAAGTAGAGCTTTATTGCCACAATCAGATACAGGTTTTTAGCTAAGGAAGTGGAGTTTTCCTCACAGATGTAGATGTTTGCTTGATAAGGCAGAAAATAGACAGATGTGCTTCTATGCACTAGGGAAGAGGTGTGGAGAAGGAACAAATACAGCGGTTGAGAAAATTCCATCAAGCTACATTCAAGGGTTTTTGGAAAGATTCCCAGTAAGGAAATTTCTCACAAAACAAGTAAACTCATATTTTAGAGATATACGTACTTAAATTTGGATTTACTAAATAAACATGCTTGTTACTTTTTCCCTCGTGATTATACTGCAAAAAAAATGAAATAAATGTCTGAATTGTTTTAAAAGAAAATCACCCAATTTCTTTCAATTAGTATTAATTTGATTATATATTTTACACATATATATATATATATCCACTAACAAAGCTAATTGCTTTATTAAGTCCTGTTGTCTATGCTATTGTCCTCATTTCACATCAAAATGGCTTCAAGACAGTACAGTCTAAAGTAAAATAGCCACTCATTTTTAACCCTTATGGATTTTTAACTCTGAATAATACATCATCATTTTCTTTTGAGGAGATGCCTTTCTTTTCTAAATTCTTCACTTAAATAGCATTAGAACTAACCAGATGGCATATACAGGGAAAATCAAGAGGGTCAACAAGTGCCAGATTTTCAAACTTTAAGCTTCTGGGGCATGGGCAGCTTACCTAGTGCATGGAGCAGAACCTTGTCTGGTGGTTGTGGTGGCAGTTCAGAATAGCGGAAAGCATATATCCAGCACTCATGTACCAGGAAGATGGTGAAGCTGGAGTCAGGGTTGAGAAGCCAAACCAAAGGTCAGAACCAGAGTCATAATTGCCAGGAAGGGAGGAAGGGACTAGACTGGAGTGGGGGGTGGGGAGGGGAGGAGAGAGGCAGGAGTGAAGGCTGGAGCAGGGCAAGTGCAGCTGCAGGTGTGGTACACATTGAGCAACCACTGTGCTGTTGCAAGGCTCAAGTAGCAGGCCATAGACTCTCTGCCCCATCAGGAAGCACAACCATTTGGAGGAGGCTCATTCGTCTCAACGGAGTTTGATGGGTTGCCTAGCGAGCAGGTTGGGAGTCAGCTGTGCTTCTCACACAAACCAACACTCAAAACTGCAAATGCTCCATCACATGTCTCTGGGGTGGACAGAGGGGTTGGTTGTTGGAGTGGCATGGAGCTCACTAACTCCTGGAGGGACAGTGCTTGTGGTCAGATGTGCTGGAACCTAGGCCCTCCTTGTCCTGCAAACTTTACATGGCAGTGTGCCTGTTGGAGGGGGAGGCATTTCTCTGCCTCCCCTTGCCTGACCAGAGGTATGGGGAACCAATTGGCTCCCGTAGGACTCCCCTCTATTTAAACCACCTCTGCATACCCAGAGGCCATCTTTCTGCTATTGCTGCTCCGCTCTCCTTCCCTCTGGGAGAGGTATATTGAGATGCATTTCCAGAATGCTGAGGATCTGACTTATCACCTGCTTTGGGATCTGTCAAGGTTCCTTCCCCACTCTGAACTCTAGGGTACAGATGTGGGGACACACATGAAAGACCCCCTACGCTTATTTCTACCAGCTTAGGTTAAAAACTTCCCCAAGGCACAAAGTCTTTGCCCTTGGATTAGGTAAAACACTGCCACCACCAAGTGTTTTAGACAAAGAACAGGGAAAGGACCACTTGGGGTTCATATTTCCCCAAAATATCCCCCCAAGCCCTACACCCCCTTTCCTGGGGAAGGCTTGAGAATAATATCCTCACCAGTTGATTCAGGTGAGCACAGACCCAAACCCTTGGATCTTAAGAACAATGAAAAATCAATCAGGTTCTTAAAAAAAGAATTTTATTTAAAGAAAAGGTAAAATAATCACCTCTGTAAAATCAGGATGGTAAATACTTTACAGGGTAATCAGATTCAAAACATAGAGAATCCCTCTAGGCAAAACCTTAAGTTACCAAAAGACACAAAAACAGAAATACACATCCTCTCCAGCACAGCGAATTTAGAAGCCAAAACAAAGAAAAACCTAAAACATTTTCTAGCTAGATCACTTACTAACTTTACAGGAGTTGAAGGGCTTGTATCCTTGATCTGTTCCTAGCAAAGGTACCACACATAAAAAAGGGAAAGCCTTTCCCCCCACCCTCCAGATTTGAAAGTATCTTGTCCCCTCATTGGTCATTTTGGGTCAGGTGCCAGAGAGGTTACCTTAGCTTCTTAACCATTTACAGGTGAAAGGATTTTGCCTCTGGCCAGGAGGGATTTTATAGCACTGTATACAGAAAGGTGGTTACCCTTCCCTTTATATTTATGACAGGATCAGAAAGGAATTTTTCCTGGTGGGCCAAATTGGCCAGGGACTGGAGGGTTTTTGTCTTCTTCACAGCATTTTGGCGGCACAGTTTAAGTTAAAAGGAGTAAGAACAGGAATTCTAATGCTAGAAAGCATACAGATATGGAAGGCCATTGCAATTTGTGACCAGTTGTCGTGGGATAAGTAAGGCACATCATGGGGAATCAGGTTGTGGGGGAATTAAAGTAGAGGTTGGGTGGACCAAGGAGCCTAGTCTCCCAAATCACCACAGCAGCCCTAGCTCCTAGGTCAGCATGGTCCAATAGTCCGGAGCCCGTGCTGGACAGCACAGCCCAATGACCTGAGCCCATGCAGGGCCATGGGCCTAGGGGCCCAAGTCAATAAGACTACCTTTCTTGGCAGGGCCCAGAGGATAGAGGGAGGTAAGCCAAGGATGGGCTGCAGCCAGGGTAGGGGGACTTGGGCCCTCCCTACTCCACTGGGTACCAGCCCAGGGCCCTGTCTGCAGCAGGGTATCCTCCACAGACTCAACAGCGATCCTCCTGAAACTTGCTGAGTCTATCCCTGGTTCCACAACCAGAGCAATATCTAGTTCCCCTGGGCTACTTCCTACCCAGCCTTCAAGGGCTAGTAGTTTCCAGTCTTTCGCTGTCTCTCTTCTGTCAGCACTGGTGGGCAGGCGACTGGGGGTTGGTTGGAACCTTGGCGCGGCTGGCTTCCGCAGCCTGGAGCTCCAGCAGTCTCTCCGCAGGGTTCTGCCACATATGTCTGCTCCCATCAGTAGCTAGCCCAGACTGAGTTGAGCTAATCTCTTTTATTCACTGGTTCCAGCTGGAGCATGCCCAGCAGGGGTGAGGGGGCGTGGCCTCCTTAGCCCACACAGTGTGATTAACCCCCACTGAACCAATGTTGGGTAGGTACACCCCATCACACTAGTGAAGACAAAGACTAAAAGGGCCAGCTCCGAGGTAAACGAGACCTGGGATATGGCTGGTGGACCTTTTTGCCTGTAAGGAAAAGGGGACACAATATGTCATGAAAACTGAGGTACCCCATAGAAAACTCATTCCACTTTGTGGGGGAAGGCAAGAGGATTCAGAGGTGGGCAAAGTCCTCAGAGTTAGGTTAAAAAGGGTTGAGCCTGATTTATTGGTTATACTATATGAGGACATTTAACACTACACCTGATTCAGTTAATATCTGGTATGTGGAAGTGAGTGGGTAGTGTCCCTCCCCATTATTAAGTTAATATTTACAGCCTGATCCTTAAAATCTATTGCTATGTCAGTGTTCCATTCACCTGCATGTCATGCTCAACATACATATGCTCTTGCACCTATTTGTGTAGGCAGAAGCTACAGCTGCTTTGATAAAAGGGCACTTGCACATTCAAATCTAGTGGGGACATTTTGCATATAGCTAATCTACAAAGAAAACAACCTCTTATTGCAAAAGAAAATAAGTGCATGAGGAAAATTCATGTGAGTATAGTTTTGGAAGCAGTATCTGAAATTGGGTCTAATCTAAAGCCTACCAATATCAATGAGAGTCTTTGCTTTAACTTCTATGGGGTTTGGATAAGGCCTTAGAACCAGGGTTCACTTAGGCTGCAGTAATGAATTGCTGGCTGCCAGTTTGTAGCTTGACCATACAAACATACATATTTGAAGATCTTTCCCATTTCAATTTTCAGTTCCCTAGTAAATCAGTGCTGAGGTAACAAAATGGTCATAGTAGAGACTGTGAGAAGTTGGAATCTGATAACTCTGGATGGTGTCTCGAAATATTCTTTGAATACTGAAAATGTCACATTGTTTAATTTGAGACTTTGGTGGTCTGATCTTATCACCCATTCCCATCACAATACTGCCATACGGTTTGTTACAATTAGAAGATTCTTAGGAGCACAGAAATTGCCATATCACATTAGACCAGTGATCTGCCCATTAGCCAGGCATTCTGTCTATCACAGTGATTAGTAACAAATACTTCTAGGGAAAGTGAAGAATCCCTGCAATTATGAAATAATCTGCTGACAAGGGAAAGTTTCTTCCTAACTCCAAGCAGTTAGTAGTGGTTTATGCCCTGAAGCATTAGAGTTTACATCCCTTAAATATTTTACTCTGTTTTAAGTGTGGATGTCCTTATTATACATGTATAAATGTCTAATCCTTTATTTGAATCCTGCTAAGCTCTTGGACTCTATGATACCTTGTGGCAGTAAATTCCATAGGTTAAGTGGTATTAAAAACTTAGGAGAGACCCATAACTGGAATAACAGAGACAGAGGTGAGGTCGATTGGCAGAGCTACATCAGGAATTTACCCACATTTTGCCTGGCAGGTCTACTAGCCATTCACTTACGCGAATACCCTTTGAAAAGAAAACCTGATCATAAACTATGAAATAAGTTAGTGATAAATCCTTAGCCTCAGGCCAACTTCAAGTAGCTGAAATATAAGACAGAATGGAATTTGGCCCTTTCTACGGAATGAGTTCGACACCCTGATCTAGACACAGTACTAAGCATTTATATCCCAAGCCACTCGAGGATCTTTGTATTACAAGAATTGAATAACATTTCAACCCTAAATGTATTACACAGAAACGATTCCTATTGAGAGCATATCTCAAAGTCAAGCACAATAATTTGAAAAGAAAGAAGCCTGCGTCTGGTTTAAATATTGCTGAGTGATATAATGGCACAGGTGCACTGGCAAATCTGGAGAGGATCTCATACTGTTTGACAGATAAGAAGATGGTTTTCTGATGGGATTTGATCTTTGTTTACAGAGATCAATTATTAGCATAATACTACTTTAAATGCACCATGCTCTCTATTATAAGATAATTCAGATGGTCGGATAATTCATTAGGATTAATATTTATTGTGAATTTAGAAATAAGTTCCCAACAAATGATCATCAAAAATGTTTTTCCATTGTTTGACCAGGTCTAATAAGCACATGAAGGGTTAGAACTTCAGCTGGAGTAAATCAGTGTAGCTTCACTGACTACAATGGAGCAACATCAATTTTTGCTAGGCACCAATTCTGCAAAGACTTACACATGCTTAATTTTAAGCATGACAAGCAATACTGGCCTAACACTAAGGAAGGAAGAGTTTAGGCTACACATAAGGATATTTTTTAATGCACTGTCAAAGAGGTCAGAACTTGCTTTTTATTGACGTGCAAATGACTTAAGACATTGGTGGGTATCATATAGAACCTAGGGTGGGAGTAAGATTTATTTTTGTTTTCCAGAAAAATGTAGATTCAGGTTGACAGAAACATTTTGTGAATTTGTGTTGAATTTCCTGAATTATTTCCATCAAAACAGCAACAAAAAATTTAAAAATCACTGAAAGGAAATATTTTGATGTTTTCAAGTGATTTGGAGCTTTATTTCTATTTTTTTTTTTTAGTTAAAAAACAACAACTAACTTTGACCTGAAATTATATTATTAATATTAATTATATTATTATTATTTACTTTTTCACTTTGGCCTGCAAACAAAAATATCCATTATTTGCATAGCTTTAATAATAGCTGTCATGCAAAACACCAAAGGTCAGGCCAGTGCAAAGAGTTGGTGAACCATATTGGTTAAAATAATTTGACTAAAACAATTTGGCTGTAGATATAACATTAAGTTGTGTTTACAAAGTAGCATGACCTAGTCTGAAACAAAGTAACAGGTGGACTTCAATTGCTAACATTTACTCTACTAGAAATTTAGATGACATCAATTTAGACTGCAGCGAAAGCAGAGGACCCACATGGAGAAAGCTGGGGCAAATACCTGGCATTCCTAAACTAATTAACAGCCCAGACAAATGAACATACTGTACTTATGAACAGTTCACTGCATACTGTACATTACTAGTGTTACGTGGGGAGTAAGTAATATATCAGTAGGGAATAAAACAGCAATAAAACAGATATGTTCAATTCACAGATGCCGGGGAAGAAGAGATATTTTGCATTCTAACCTCAGCTCTGTTTTTGTTTCTTTCACATGCTAAAATTCTGGTTAATTTTATTGCAGAAGTTCAGTGGCAATTTAAGGATAGCATTGGGTTCATAGATGTAGGCCTGGGGCTGGAAGGAGACCATGGGGAAGATGTCCTTGTTGTCATAAAGTGACAGCTGAGTGGGAAAAGACCCATCATTTGTTTTCTTTCCTTTAGTTGCTACACAGCCTTAGGCCTGGGTCCATGGATCCACCATTGTATATGTTTGCACTTGAGTTCTCTAAGAAAGCACCATATGTACACATGTATATTACATTAAAATATAACAGGAGTGTTATGAATTCTAAGATAGCAATAGATCTGTCACTGTGGCTACTTTACAATCATATTTTCAAAGATTTATGTTATAACTCATCCATCAAATTTGGCTCTGATATGACACGTGATACATAAAAAGATTTCAATTTGGAGGAATTAAAAAAATAAATTAATGAAATCTGAAAAGAATATGTTTGCATTTTTAAAGTGACATGAGTGCTAAGAACTCCATATATTACTGATTTCGGCCCTAATTCTACAAACACTTAAGCATTTGCTGAACTTTACTCACATGAATAGCTGCAATGAAGTTGATGGAATGCTATTTTGTACCTCTCAAGCTTAAAAATTATGTTGGATTTAAAACATTGATTAGAACAGTGGTTCTCAACCAGGGGTACATGTACCCCTGGGGGTACACAGAGGTCTTCCAGGGAGTACCTCATCTAGATATTTGCGTAGTTTTACTCCATAAAAAGCACTAGTGAAGTCAGTTCAAACTATAATTTCGTACAATGACTTGTTTATAATGTTCTATATACTATACACTGAAATGTAAATACAGTATTTATATTCCAATTGATTTATTTTATAATTATAGGGTAAAAATGAGCAAGTAAGCAATTTTTCAGTAATAGTGTGCTGTGATACTTTTGTATTTTTATGTCTGACTTTGTAAGCGAATAGATTTTAAGTGAGGTGAAACATGGGGGTACACAAGACCAATCAGACTCCTCAAAGGGGTACAGTGGTCTGTAAAGGTTTAGAGCCCTTGGATTATAATGTCCAGAAAATTACAGTTGTTCTGTGTTTGTACAGCATCTCACACAATGGGGTCCTGGTCCATGAATGGGGCTCCTAGGTGCTACAATAATGCAAATAAAGAGTAATAAAATCAGTCACTCTACTATTATAGATTCAAACACTTCAAACTCTACACGAGTGAGTAGCCATATGAAACTCAGAAGTGCTGTTTACATGCTTAATATTTCTCATGCACATGTCTGTGGAAACATTTTAGCCATGATTTTCCACGCACATTGTTCAGATGCATAGATATTGGTTTTAACAGTGAGATACACCATGGCAGAGAACAGTGCTGAAATTTATGGAATAATTGTAAATGATACACATATTTAAAAATCATGAAAACATATTTAGCAACTACAGCTCCTTCAGTCTATCAGCTACATAAAAGGCATTAAAAAAAAAGCCTAAATACATATTTAACCAATTGACCAGAATGGCACTGAAGGAGCTGTAACGTATTTTGAAAAATTGCCTAAATACATATTTACCCAATAGACTGGAACAACTCCTTCAGAGCCTCTCTGGTCTCTTGGGTACGTAATACGTGTTTTTTTAAAAAAACTGCCTGACTATATATTTACCCAATAGACCAGAACAGCTCTCAAGTAAATAATATGCATTATGTAACCCACTATCAATGATATTTTTCATTTTTCTTTTAAAGTAAAAAACAAATGCAAAGAAAAAAACCCCACATTCATGCTCCTTACTGAGCCAGGAGATTTGAAGTTAAGGTATATCTTTCAGATTGTAGGAAGCAGTGCATATTTCTAACACATTCCTGGGGTGCACGTGTGCACATGTGTGGATGTGTCAAGAGCATGAGGGCCTGGGGTGCTTAGGAGAGCAGATGGGAGTTGGAAAGATGTGGCAGAAGAAGAGAAAAAAAAAGGAAGACAATCACCCAGGGTGAATGAGTAAATCATGCAGCTAATTTTAAGAATCCTGAAGATAGTACATGAGACATGGCAGAGGAGGGTAAAGAAGTTTGGCAACAAAGCACAACAGATTATCCCTCTACCAACAGAGAGAGGCCATTATGCTGGCTGCAGATGGCACCCTTCCCTTCCAGGATGCTCTCGACCAGGAATCCTCAACTATCCAAGGCAGCTTTAGTGTCCCTTTGTGCCATCAAAGATACAAAGGCGGCTTAGCATCGTTCAGGATCATACTTTTTTCTTACATTTAGTCTTCATGTATGTTTTCAGTATACCCGTTTGAAATTTTTGGAAGAAAAATGGGGTTTTTTTGTAAATAAAATTAATTACAAATAGCTTTAAAAATATTTGAAACAAAAACATAGGGAGGAACAAATGGAAAATTTTAAATGTTTTATTTTGAAATGTTGGGGGAAATCCCCACGCTCTCTTTTAATTATTTTTTTTCCTCCTAGAAAACTGGAGAAGAGGTAATAATACTTATTTAAAAGTTAAAAATAGAAAGTAACACTTTCACTATCACTTTTAAAAGTAAGATTTTCTTTCACTTTTCATTTTCTCTTTTTCCAGTTGGAAAACAGTCTGAAAATGAGAGAAAGCTGGGATGGCTTTTCACACTTTGCTATTGATTTCCTCTTGGCAAAAAAGTGAGGGAAAGTAGGCTTTCCCACACTACCTTAATTGTTTGAATTTTCCTGCAGGAAAACCATTATCTCCCAATAGGAAAAAATTTAACAGGAATTTTCCCCACAAAAAGTCCAACAGGAAAAATTCCCATTTTCCAGCTAACTCTAGTTTCCAGTAAAGTTTCCCCACCACTGTTGCAGCATGAACATATTTTGTAACCAGGCCCAGTCTCAGTCAGCAAATACAATTCCAAAGATTAGATCATGGAAGAGAAAGCTGACGATTCTTCCCCCTGCACTTACAGGTTCTTCCGCTTTACTAGCCATATCTGTGTTAGAGAAGGAATATAACAGCATTGGCATTCTTCAGTTCATTTTTATTAGAGCAGTGGTTAGCGATCTTTTGGGGGCCATTACACATATTTACCTAACTAACACCTAAACTAAAACCTCAGCTTTGGTGAGCTCCAGAGTTCTCCACTGTCCATTCATTTAGGGATGCTACAGCCTGAAAAAGGGGTTCCAAACCCCAGTCTGTCTCAGCATTAAACTGAGAGAAGGCCCCCATACATAAGCCAGAGATACTTCATTGGAGCTGAGGGCACTCTGCAGCATTGGGTACATTGTTAGGGTACCTCAGTGTTCCTGAATCGTTTCCACCCATTCACAGTAATCAGATGTTGTTCATTCAAACCTTTGGTGAGCGGGTTTTACATACTGTAGAATTAGTTGGAAATCAATCAAAAATTTTAATTGTTTTTTTCAATACCTGACTTTAATAATAATGAAAAGCTGCTGGGTTGGCAGTTGGAGATTAAAGCTGTCTACCCACAGAACCATTGTCAACCTGTGCTGGATTTGAAATAGTGATCTTCAAGTGCCATCTTTTGTACTCCTTTTCACCATTTCTATAGTCATCCACCCCCCCACCCCCGCTCCCATCCTGCTGTTTTAAATCAGGATCCAAGAACACTGTTAGCAGTAAAAGTAGGGTAGCATTAGTATGTGAGACTTAAGATAAAATTTTACTGCTATCTCTAAAATTTAAAGTAAAAAAAAAACCTGTTTAGCTAGGAATTTAGCTTTGTTGTATCAGTTCCAAGCTCTCTATTCACTATTTAGAAGCCTTCATGCAAGACACAAAATCCATTGTGTAATATTTTCTAGCAGACTGCACAAGTGTAAAAGTATACACTGTTTCCTTCAAAAATGGAATCATCTTTCACAGATGTAGATGTGTACTTGTTATGCCAAGATGAGACAGATGTGGCTCTATTCACTCAGGGACAGGTGCGGAGGAAGAAGAGATAAAACATTTGTAGAAAGTGTAAGCAACTGCATCCATGTTGTTAAATAAATAAACTCTCTGCCAAAAAAGTTTATTTGCTTATTTTTTCCAGAATGTTTCTTTTAAGCTGTAGTTTAACTGTGCTTTATTCAGATTTATATTGCTTTAAAAATTATTATAATATAGATTCCATATATATACATACAATATAGACAGTGGGTGTACATACATTCACCACACAAAAAATACATAGATATGGTATATATACATGCACACACATGAAGAACATGGGAGATTGTGTTAATTTTAGAAATGTTCGATGATATAGATTATATCTTTGGGTTTGATGGATTATGTTGCTTGTTCAGGGTTAAATCAGTTTTAGGAAACTCTCGGTTAATGACTGTAGCTAATCCTAATTGTCTCTTGGTCAAGTGGACAATAAGAGAAGTAATAGAATAATAGAAATGTAGGACCGGAAGGGACCTCAACAGTTCATCTAGTCCATTCACTTGCACTGAGGCCAGACTAAATATTATCTAACTGTCCCTGACAGGTGCTTGTCTAACCTGTTCATAAACACCTCCAATGACAGAGATTCCACAAACTCCCTACGTAATTTATTCCAGAGCATAACTACCTTTACAGTTAGGAGGTTTTTCCTAATGTCTAACCTAAATCTCCTTTGCTACAATTGAAGACCAATTCTGCTTGTCCTGTCCTCCATGAATAAAGAGAACAATTTACCACCATCCCATTTTTAACAACCTTTTACTTATTTGAAAACTGTTGCCATGTCCCCCCTCAGTGCATTCTTCTCCAGACTAAATAAACCCATTTTTTTCAATCTTTCAATGTTTTCTAGATCTTTATCATTTTTGTTGCTCTTCTTTGAATTTTTGCCAATTTGTCCACAATTTTCCTGAAGTGTGGTGGCCAGAACTGGACACAATACTCCAATTGAGGCCTAATCAGTACCGAGTAGAGTGGAAGAATTTCTTCTTGTGTCTTGCTTACAACACTCCTGCTAATGCATCCCAGAATGATATTCACTTTTTTTTAGCAATAGTATTAAATTGTTGATTCATGTTTAAGTTTGGGATCCACTATAATCTCCAGATCCTTTTTTCTGCAAGACTCTTTCCTAGGCAGTCTTTTCCCAGTTTGTATTTGTTCAATTGATTTTCCTTCCTAAGTGCAGTACTTTGCATTTGTCCTTATTGAAATTCATGCTATTTATTTCAGGTCATTTCTCCAGTTTGTCAAGATCATTTTGAATTCAAATCCTGTCCTTCAAAAGCACTTGCAACCCTCTCACCTCCCCAGTTTTGTATCATCCACAAACTTTACAAGTGTGGTCTGTATGTCATTATCCAAATCATTTATGAAGATACTGAATAAAACCAGATCCAGGACACAGCCCTGTAAGACCCCACTCAATATGCCTTACCAGTTTGACTGTGAACTATTGATAACTATTCTCTGAGCATGGTTTTCCAATCAGTTGTGCAGCCACTTTAAAGTAGGTTTGTCTAGGCAAAATTTCCGTAGTTTGCTTATGAGAAGGTCATGTGAGATGCTATCAAAAGCCCTAATAAAGTCAAGATATATCACATCTGCTGCTTCCCCACATCCACAAGGCTTGTTACTCTGTCACAGAAAGATATTAGGTTGGTTTGACATGGATTTTTTTTCTTGACGGGTCCATGTTGACTGTCATGTATTGCCATCTAGGTAGTTACAAACTGATTGTGTATTTGCTTCATTATATTTCTGGGTACTGGAGTTAAGCTGTATAAGCACCACTATTTGAAGACTACCTTCAATCACACCTGGAGAAACATATAAACCAGTTTGGACCAGGTTTTGGACCAGGAACTTTAAATTGGGTTTTAGGTAGCTTGTGAACTCAGACACATGCACTGACTGAGAGAAAGGGTTTGGAAAGTTGCAGGATGAACCTCAGACTCAGAAGGGATATCTGGACAAGTGGAACCCACTTAAACAGTCAAGGGTTTGATGATATAAAATGCTCATAGGTTTTTATTACTGTTAACCCTTTTTTTCTCTGCTTATGATGTTCCTATGGATAAATAAATCATAGTCACTTTTGAACAAGCTTGTCTTTGTCAGCTGTTCAAAACTACTGGAAAGGATTCCAGGACCCAGAAGGAGCCAGACCCAGTTGGACCTGCTGGGGATAATATGGTTAGGGAGCCCAGGGATCCTATAACATTGTAGTCCAGGGGAAGGTGGGGTGGGTCGTGGGCTTCTACTCAATCAGAAGGGCAGGTAATAAGCCTAAGTCATGAAAGAAATGACCATGGACAGACAGAGACATCTCACAGGTACCCAAGAATAATAATATCTGTGAGAACTGTGTGGCAACAGGTAGCAAATATTGGAGTCTGTGTATATATATCCATCCTGACTAATAACACTATAGACATAGATGTGGGCCAAGTTCTCTGGTCCATTAATATTGCTTTGTGAAATCCTGGCAGTGAAAAGCAGTCATAAAACCAGTATACGTTGCCAGTGGAGGATTTCTCCTGCAGAGGGGAATCTGCTGGTGGTATAGAGTCTCTGTAGTGGCTGCTACACCAAATCTCCCATAACCCTCCTGCCCTCTGAAACAAGGGACATTGACATCCAGCATTATATTGGGCACCTCTCAGGCAGAGCCAAATAGGGGAATATAAAGGTGCTTTAAGCCATCTGTGTTCTGCGTGCTCTTGGGTTCTCATTAAGTCAGTTTTAAGAATCTGGGTATATGTATTTAGAGAAGAGTTGCTGTTCAACTAAGGGTCTTTTAATTCCTAGATTTGGCTTGAATGGGATGTACCCTGCCACTTTGATGCAAAATTTTATGCTCACTTCAACGAGGTTCAACAAAGAGGCTGCTCACAGCATCGCTATGGCCTGGCTCCACTCAGAGGTAATCAGTTAAAACTGGGACAGAGGAGTATTTGATACTTTGAAACAGGCACTGGATAAGATTGGATTTTTTTTCTCTTAAACATTTCACTGTGCTGGGGATTGAGAATGAGACTGGGAGTAAAAATCTGCAGCTGGGAGGAGGCAAAGGAGGAAGAGAGAGGATGATTTAAAAACAAAAATAATAAAAACATTTGTATTAATCACAGCTCCAAAGAAGGAATTAGGATGGGAATCAGCAGTCAGGAAGAGGAGGGGAAAATGGAACATTTAAAAAATATATATTTGTTAAATCATAACGGCATGGAGAATATGGGCGAAGTAGGAGGCTGCAGCTGGGCAGAGAAGAGGTGGTGGCTAGAGGGAAAGGACTATTTTAACTTTGCATTATATCTGGGTTTATGGGGACTCAGGGCCGGGAGTGGAATATGTGGGAGGGTAGAGGGATTCTGTAGCTGAAATTGGGTTGTGCTGTTTTTAGTTCTGTCAGTGAGCAATATGCTTGCTTCACTCTTCCCCGCTGAACAAACGGGAGAGTCTCTTTTCATGCAGTCAGAAAATGCAGCAGATTTTAAAGTAATGCCAAGTGACTATTTTTTACATTTTTACAAGCTTGTCAGCTTATAGAGGTTTTTTTCCCCTTTGCCTTGATTAAAAAAAAAAAAAAAAGCAAGTTTGCTCACCATGTGTTTGGTTTTTCTTTTTAAATCCAGGATTTCATAGTTTGACCAATGAATCCAGCTTAACAAAAATATTTCTCTTTGTAGGCTGAAAACTCAAAGAATTCACTGGTTTAAGTCAAAATGTGAGATGCTACTTTGTTTGTATGCCAAGTTATCAGAGGTGTAATAGTCATCCTTATACACATCATGAAGTATTGAGGAGCAATGGTAATTTTGGGTTTTTTGCACACATCTAGCTCTGAATATATGACATTTGCCCTTTGTGTCAATAGAAGGACTGAAAGTAGACACTGTATTAACTTTTCAATGAAGTTGAAAGCACAAATATCTATATATATAACGTTACTTCCTTTACCTTTATATTTTCTCCACCCCAGCATTGATTTGCTCCTTATTTAAGCAACATTTTCTTGATAAATTAAAAAAGCAGCAATAGCCATTACTGCAGGCTATATGCAGCCTCTAATATCACTTAAGCATATTACAGAATATAATATCTGGTACTTAACGACTAACTTGCATATGAAAGCTCACATAATGTCTCATAAAACCCTTAAAATGGCTTCAGTTTAAGAGTCTCTTTAAAAAAAAACACACCTTCAGGGAATATTGTAAATGAAGTAGCACTCCAGCCTTGGAAAAAAAATTCACACACTTGCAGAAATTTTTAATATAAATTGAACACATTAAAAATTAATTTTGCATGACCATTTCGCATTGCAGTGCCAATGCCTAGTTAAGATAAGGCCTTAACTCTTCACTTGTTTAAAGTAATATGGCAGCTTCTCTCTCTCTCTCCCTCTTATCAGTGCATAATTATTATTTTCATTAATCAGAAATTGGAACTCCATCCTCTTATAATGACAGCCCCAGCTGGAGTTGAATGCAACCTACCTGTGTGAAGGGGAAAACTGTATAAACTTTGAGGAAACTCATTAAAGAAAGATGTGACCTTACAATTTGCTAAGACCATGCCAAGAAACTTTCACATTTATATTATTTGCACTTCACAGAATAAGCCAATTTGTTGGAAAACACACAATCTACTTTCACCATACTTAGCAACCTTCCACCGAAGTAGGTTCTCCAGCAATGTCAGTCATTAGCTTTGCAGATTTATGTGACTTGAATGCTGGCATCTAAGATGTTACACCAAAAGCACAGCTTGTATTAAGATATTACTCTTCAGTGGGAATAAATTAATAAAATAAAATAATAATAATAATAATAATAATAATAAAAAAGCTCTGTGTTGACTTCTTTTTTTTTTTTTAATTTTACAGATTTTTGATTGGACTTGTGGCCACAATTTTACAGTGAGAAATTCCCAAGACAGGCGTCAGTTGCAATAAGACATTGATGAATGTCTTTTTCCACCAGAGAGCTGGTGTTGCATGGATCTGACATGCTGTAGTTTTGCTATGGCTCTGACATGAGCAGCCTGCTAGCAGTGTCATGTGCCAATTGGGAGCTTGCTAAGATTCACTGTGGTGATTCATATATTGTACCTCTAGTGATCAGGTTTTAAAGATGGAGAAGGGCCTGAACCTAACAAAGCAACACACCTAAGTAGGTAAGAAGGTTTTTCATGAAAAGGAGATATATATAGGGCCCTTTGAAAATTGTTTTTTCAATGTCCAAAATGTATTATATTCCATTACCACCTTGAGACCTAAATGAGGCTTGTGGCCGTATTCTGCAAGGTGCTAACCAACTCATATTATGATATGCTGTATGTCACAAACTTGCAGTCTAAGGGATATTTAGTCTTCATCATACGTATTAAACATGTTGGAAAGGTGATATAATATGTGGTGTGACTTACACACTTCTACAATGTTTTTTGTAACTTGTACAATTTTTATTTATTTAGCTAGCTGAAATAAGCTAGTGTTAAGGCTGGAGCATAATATACATGGCATTTCAAAATTTCCCCATAGCTTTCCTCTACTTCCTTCATCCCATGCTATTGCTACTTCAGGTACAAAAATGTAAGCTTATGCTAAAGTCTCTGAGAGATGTATTTGCTGTTAAAAAGGGACTCAAACCACAGTGTAAGTTTTATCTTTGAAAATCAATATGAACAGAAGTTAATACACTCTCACTCCCAGAAAAAAAAAAGCAATAAGTATCAAATATGCACAAGTAGCCAGCATAGCTGGCTCGGGAAAATATAAATGCATCCATATGTGAGGCAAAAAACTGCAGTATTTACTCTAAGGGGTGTTTTATCTGAGTACAATGAGTGTCAAACTTTTCCCTGGTGTACAGCCTGAATAATCAGGCTTTGAACTGAAGAGGAGTCCACTACAGATTAAATCCCCCCTATGAATTGTAGAGTCATAATGAAGCCATCTTGTGGCTGTTGAGCTTCCTATCTATGGGAGGAGGGTCATAATAATTTAAGAGCCTCAGGATGGGGTCCCCAAAACCTGTTCCCACTGATGGAACCAGACTGGTTGCAGTGTGATCTGGGTGTTTCACATGCTCAGTGGAAGAATAAGATCCCAAGATCCAAGTTATGACTGCAGGATTAGGCACATCATATCAAACTGAAAGGTTGTAACCAATCAGACAGACAGTTTGGACTAGTTTCAAAACCCATTACAGTGTGGTACAGTTAAAAACACTCTGAATTCATTCATTTAGACTACACAATAAATCACCATATGCCTTACCATTTTTACTCACGCTGAGCGCTTTTCACCCACCACTAAGTTATTCCTCAGAGCCATGTGTTTACTTTTTCCCTGTTCTTGGTCTGCAGTTGTCCCCTTTTTGATATAGCTGGTCACCTGCCCAATTATTACTAAAGATACTAGTGAAAACATAGGGATCTTAATAAGTAAAAAAAAATGCATATAGCTGCACCTTAAGATGAATGTGAAGTATTATAGAAAGGGAAACTTCTTCATACTTCTCTTGTTCACAATTTATCTACTCATGTGGTTTATGTCTGTGGCTTACTTGAGAATGCCTCAGCACCTACAGCTACAGATCATAAAAGAGAAGCATTAACAAGAGACTATGAGGTGGCCTGATAAGGGTGGTAAACCATGCTCACCACAGATGTGGCAGCGTGTTTACAGTTAGCACAGTTCTCTGGGTGAAACCTTGCCCGCACTGTGAGGAGCCACATCAGGGGTGGTGTGCACACTATTGCTTCCAGGTGTAATGTTCTGTGGATGGCAAGGTACATGCCACCTGGCTAAGTGCCTGGTTGTGCTCAATAGCTGGGAGACCACAAGCTTTGGGCCACAGTTAGACTCCCTTGAGCTTAAATTGGGAAGGAAGGGGGGGCCTCATGGCTTTTTTTTTCTTGTATTGCTTTTCTAGTGCACAGAGCAGAATGCGGGGTACATTCTTCCCTCTCTCACTTTCAGCATTGGGTAATGATATGAACATGCCCGAACGTTTTCACTTAACAGTTAAATGTTGAGGGCTTGAGTCTCATTTACTCTAAAGCCCCTTTACATAACTTGACAGCATAAGGCAGCCTTAAAATGGGAGTAAATTACATCTTCACACACTTTAAAACCTCTTTATCATGGCCAGCATGGTGAAAAGGGGCTTTAGTGTATCTGGGACTCAAGGCCTGTATTTCAGTACCTGACCATCATTAGTCAATCACTAGCAAGTCAACAGTAGACGTTCATGTGTATGGTCTCTGAAGATAGAATTTTGGCTGTTGCAATAGTGACTTAATTTTAACATGATATGAATCACATGGTTGGAAAAGAAACTATCTCCAAACCTGAGGTTACTCTGTTTCTGAGTGTAATTGCTACACACGCCACTCATAATCAATTTGGATGATTAAGGTGATGAACAGGCAGGGATAAAAATATTGTAATCTAGAAAGAAAGGAGATTTTTTGAAAAAAAAAATCTTTGTGCCAATTTCAAACCTGACGTAAGTGAATGGAACTCTACTGTCTCGTTGCGCCTGCTTGCATGAGATCTCAAGCCCCAGACCACCAGTTGCGCCTCACGGGAAGATCCTACATGGGTTCTGCGTCCCATTGATGTTAATGGGCCTCTGCATAGGCACAGGGGTCTACCCGCAGGGAGCAGCTGGCAAGTTCATGGCCTAAATTTGGCCTGCTGTCTCCACGTGTCCTGAAGAACCATTTATATTGTAGATCAGGAAAAAATATGTAAAAGTTGAGGCATCGTTTTTCATCTTCAAGAAATAATATTTGATTATTTCATTTTATTCACAATATAGTACAATACACACTATTCTCTTTCTTTCTCTCCTTGGAAAATTGTTGTGGGGATTAAAAAAGCCCAAAATATCAGACTCAGCCAGTGGAAAAGAGAAACATTTACTACCTGAGGAATTTAGCAACTGAAATACAGTGGTGTTAATCTCTTTAGCGGTTATTATTTCAGTTATATACAATAACGGGTTCTTGTCATGGATTTGAGTGCCCAAAGTGTGCTAGGTGCTGCTGTAGATATGTCTAGGAAGACAGCCCCTGACCTGGATTACTTGCCATCAAATAACAAGCAACTGAATAAGGATGTGGAAAAGAGATATGCCATGTGAGCAAAGTGATCAGGTTATCATTGGGAATTTAAAAACACAGCGAGAAAATGTGTGCCAGAGTACTATCGTTATCAACTAACCCCACCTGCCTCTGTCTTGTTATTGTTAGTTTCTATTTGATTTCAATGCTGTATAATCCAAGTTATTCCCAGAATAGTGACGTTTTGAGTTAGGCAATATATATGGATATTGATATATATGTAATAAAAGAACACCTGCACTCAGTTATAGATGATGTAAAATTGCTTTAAATAAATCATGCTTAAATAACTATCACTCATTTTGTGGGACAGAATAGATCAGGGTGCAGTGTCCAAAGACATACATTTATACGTTTCCACCAAAAAATTCAGACCTGAATACTGAAAATTTCAGCTTTAAACTGAAATATTTCATTTTTGGCTGTTTGTTTTTTTGATGAAAAAAATCAAAATTTTCTGCAGATGCTTTTTCACAAAAAAAAATCATTGAGCTGAAAAAACAATTTTCTGTCAAAACGGAATTTTCTAGTGAAAAACTGTTTAGATGGAATTTTTTGGCCAGTCCTACTATATTATTTTGTATTGAATTTGTTTGTTGTTTTCTTGTTTAAAGCCTCAGTCCTGCAAAAATTTACACATATGCTGGTAATCCCATTGACTTCACTCTTGTATAAGTGTTTGTAGGTTTAGGACCACAGACCTATATCCTACAGAGTATAGCAAAAAGCTATTGTGTTGTTCCTCGTGAGACAGACTATCTCACTTTGTACCACAAAATCATCAAAAAAAAAATCTCTTCAAGTAATTTGTGGGATATAATGGCTCAGTTCTAAAAGGGTTATTACAGACAGTTGGTCCAGGTGGGATAAGACTCTGTGTCAGCTCATAGATGTTGTGTCTTTCTAATGTATTATATTTTGTTGTGCAGGAAATTTAATAACAGAGGTGAATCTAGGAACAGCTACAGTACCTCCAGAAAATATAAAAGATTCATGTATTATAAATATGTATGATTAATAAATTATATGTAGGGATATATATGTGTGTATTCACTTTTTTAATAACTAGTGGTGATGTCATCTATTGTGCTTTGCCCCATGACCTGTGTAAGAGTTTGAATGGCATTTTATGAGAAGACCTGGATGTATTGCTGCTTTGTGCTATACTTCAGTATCTCCCACTCACTAAGTTAATGGCACCAGCTATGTTCTACAGGAAAAATCAAAATCCAAGATGCTTAATAAGCCTTGAGATTTTAGCAGAATGCAAGAAAGGCTACAGACCCCCCACCCCCCATTGTACTCTCCCAAACTGTTAAACTATTAAGCAGCCTACTGCAGTTAACACTATATGGAGATCATTCAAGTTTTCTATATTCACTTCTCTAGATGCTTGTTCAGATAAATTTGAACTGTAGCAATTTATTACATGTGCCATCGTAGCCTTCACCCACAATGACATGCAGCTGTTGCAGCCTCCTTTCTCCTGTACTAACCGACAACACACATCCAATCTATCCAGTTTCTCTGGGGAGTACACATACTGGCCATTAGAATTAGGTTACACAATCTGCCTGCTTGGTACATTACATGTATAGGTTTTTCCTTCCTGTCCAACCACATCTAAAGAAAGCTGGCTGCACACTGTTCTATTTTACAAGGGCGGGGCACTTCGAAATTAACACATGAGTAAAACTAAATTGCTGGGGAGCTCCAGAACATTTGAGCAAAAATCTGCATGATTTAAATTACATTATTAACTTTTCCACTTTTGCTGCAGAAGTTGTTTCTGTCAATATTGTACTTTAATGGTGCAGAATGGGAGGAAGGAGCAGGGTCCAAGCAGATGGCTGTCAGCAAACTGATGACGGCAGTTGAGAATTAGTGTCCAAATACAGTATTTAAAACTAGCTACAGTACATAGTTTCCTGCATATGCATGCCAAAATAAATCTGGCTTGAAGAACCTTTCAGGATCTTTATTTTATTTTTATTTGAGCTTATTATATTTAGTACAACTAAACAGACAATCTACATTAAGTTAGCAACAGTGCAGATGCATAGAGGTTTGAATGCAGAATTGTATGAACCTGAAGAGGACTCAGAAACCTTTATTCACCACCCCCTTTGAGTTTCTAAATTTCCCTAATTAGCACAAAGAATAATAGATTGAACTGTTCCCATAATTTATAAGATTTACTCATTTTTATTCCCTATTCTCTCCCTCCTCCCCCCAGACTACTTTGTTAGTTGTCTTTTGGCATGCTTACTATACATGTTGTTATGTGATGCTTATGTTCAAGCAGTGACCATCTCTTACCAATTTTCATGGGTATTGATCAGGAAGGTTTGAAAACCTGAACCAGATACATTTTTTTAGTGGATGATGATAGAAGCAGGTATTGGGTATTTCATTTTCCTCACATCCATTGGTCTAAGTGTGACTAATATGTTGTTTTAGATACCTGGCTGCAAAGAGGTCAAAACAGGGTCAGGCTGTCTCTTCTGTAGTGAATTAAAGACTTACATTCATTATCTTCCAAGACCTCATTAAAATGGCTTTAATGTGGTGACCATTTGAGGGTAGACAAAAGCTTTAATCTTGTGATCAAACACACCTGTGTTACATTTCCTTTTGTGGACAATTAGAAGATACAGGTTAACAAGCTATTTTAACTCCTTAATCTGATGAATTTGTGTGGAAACCAGACTTTCACCAGTCACCTGAGTTTGAACTCAAATGGACTACACACACCCCTAATTTATCAAGCTCTTTTTTCAAACTGCAGACTGCTCTAGACACTTTTAATCATCTGTTTAATTTTGCACCTTTTTTTTAGTCTGATATATTATTTTCAGGTTATACTTAAGGCCCAGATTTGCTCTATTTTTCTTCCTCATCTGACCTAGATTCAAATTTACACACTGTGAAATAGCTAATAAATCCCCATTAAGGTTGTAAAAGGTGAAAGTTCAACCAATGTGCAAGTCATCACGTTCTAATGCAAAATTGAATAAGCCTTAATATTAGCAGCAGTCTCAAAAAAGGGAGGCTGCATGATTCTACAGGTTCCTAGACATTGTATGAAAGGCAATTTAAACGTAGCCTAATCCAAGACAACACAGTTTTGTGTGTATGACAGTGGCAACAACACCCTTTAAACCATTAAGAAACAATGCTTGCACCTCAAAAAAAGAATGTTGCCTTTTCCTAGCACTGTAAAGCCTGCCATTGACACATATTTCACTCTCTACGCATTCAATATAGCTTATTTTAAATAAATTCTAAATAATATCTTTTCTGAGAAAGCATCTAAATATAAATATTAATGTAAAATCCTTTTATAATTTCTTTTGTGCATACCTCCTTTTCAGTTCTACACTTCTAAAATTGAGGTTCTTTGTTTTGTTTTGTTTTGCTATGAAGGGCTAGGAAAAGAGGGTTGTCAGTCTGACATGAGTGTTTTTTTCCCCCCACTAGCAATGGAGAGTATTGCAATGATTTACAGAGACACGTTGAAAGTAAATTATGTTGTAAACGCCTGTCCCATGGGTTGACAAAGAATCACAGGGAAAAAATGCAAAAACTTTGAAATTCCCAAAAGCAAAGGTTGACAGGAAAATATGGTGTTGTTTTTCTATGAGTAAAAGTAACTTGTATGTTGTGTTTTCCCATGAGAAATTATAAACTTTCAAAGGAATTTTAGTCTCTTGTATGCACACATAAGAGCAATTTATCTGGTACTGCCCCAGTGAAAACACTGTTAAGACTTTAAAGCTGTTAGAACTATGGCTGAACTTCATCTAGACTGCTACTACTTATTTGTTCTTGCTGCTTCTTCTTGTCAAAACATTTACTCAGACTTCGAAGAGTTGCAAGTTGGCAACGTGTTAGTAATATTAGAATGCATTTGTGTCGGCCATGTGGCTGCAATATTTGAGTAAATTCATCACTTATTTAATGAATAATGAATTCATAAGAGTAGCTATGGAAACATAGGACCATATGTAGTAAATTAAATGAGCACTTGTCAACGTACAGTAACAGTGAATGTCACCAAAGCAGTTGTCTCTGTTTTACAGCGGCAATGATGCACTGACATTTAGGCTGCTACATATGCATTTCTTACTTTGCATAGTACAACCGAGTTTTTCACACCTAACTTGCAACAGGGATTTGCAACAGGTGTGTAATGAAATTGAAATTTATAGAATTTTTAGACATATGTAGCAAAGATTGAAGAACCTTAAAGTGTTCAGATTTTAAATTATGCTACATCATTTTGAAAAGTTAGATGGAATTTAAATCATGGTTTTCTTGTTTCGGAAAATACTCTTAAAAGGAAAGGCTAGGTCCTCAGATAGTGTAAATAGCCATCCCTCCATTGAGTCAATACAGGTAGGCCAGTTCACACAGTTGAGGATCTGGCACAAAGTTGTGGTTTTTTTCTTCTTCAGAAGTAGAGCACTCTATGTTTTATAGAGTAGAAAGACTTTGGTTTAAGGTTTTGGGGGTTTTTTTTTTATTCTCACCAAGACATCCTTTTTACATCATGAGATCAATATCATCATCACATTTATGTCATGCTGCAAACTCTGAACTGCTAATCACCAAAACAGACAGAAAATAAGATATTCTATTGGGCAGGAAGTAGAGCAGAGATCACATACACACCCACACTCCAGGCTATTCTAGGTCACTGAGGAGATCACACTTCTCAGAGAGAGGCCTAGTCTACTAGAATGTATTCTACTTGGGACAGACCTTTCAGTCTTTTTGGAAATTGCAATTGATCCAACACACAATGGCATATAGACAGATGCTTTCAGATCAATCTGATCTTCAATCTTGTCACATACCAGGCACAATGTAAGACTCACCTTTCCCAGCAAGTTTTTTCCTAAATAGCTATCTTGTGACATTAGCCACAAGGGTAAACTCCAATTATGGCTGTAATGTTTACCTAAATGCTTAAAAATATATGGAATGGGAAAATAACAGAAGAACTTACTATTTCTTTTAAAGAAGACAAAGGCTCTTTATTCTGAGTCTGAAATAATACTCAGCTTCAAGACTGAAATCTAATGGAAAAGCTGAGGGGGGAAAGACATTAGGGAGTTGGAGCTATCCACAGGCACGACTAGGCCACTCTACTCCTGCAGGATGTATAGTTTCTTCAACATGAATCCAACCTCAATTAAAGTTGAGTGCTTCCTCCTCTGGTAGTTTTGTCATGCATGGAGTAATCCAAAGAGTATCTTCTTTAGGACAAAAAGAAAAGGAATACTTGTGGCACCTTAGAGACTAACCAATTTATTTGAGCAGAAGCTTTCGTGAGCTACAGCTCACTTCATCGGATGCACACTGTGGAAAATGTAGAAGATCTTATTATATACACAGAAAGCATGAAAAAATACCTCCTCCCATCCCACTCTCCTGTTGGTAATAGCTTATCTAAAGTGACCACTCTCCTTACAATGTGTATGATAATCAAGGTGGGCCATTTCCAACACAAATCCTGGATTTGTGTTAGAAATGGCCCACCTTGATTATCACACACATTGTAAGGAGAGTGGTCACTTTAGATAAGCTACTACCAGCAGGAGAGTGAGTTTGTGTGTGGGGGAGGGGGGGTGAGAAAACCTGGATTTGTGCTGGAAATGGCCCAACTTGATTACCATACACATTATAAGGAGAGTGATCACTTTAGATAAGCTATTACCAGCAGGAGAGTGGGGTGGGAGGAGGTATTTTTTCATGCTTTCTGTGTATATAATAAGATCTTCTACATTTTCCACAGTATGCATCTGATGAAGTGAGCTGTAGCTCACGAAAGCTTATGCTCAAATAAATTGGTTAGTCTCTAAGGTGCTACAAGTACTCCTTTTCTTTTTGCGAATACAGACTAACACGGCTGTTACTCTGAAACCTGTCATTATTCTTTAGGACAATTATGGGTCACTTCTGAATGCCAGCCTGAGAAAAAAACCAAAGATGTTATTGCGTACCATATCCTGGAGCCAATGTTTAATTTTTCTGTAGCTAGATCCTGCATCCAGTACAGACACATATTCCCTGAAGTAATTTATCTAATGTGAAAGGAACTTTTGAAAACTTTTCTCAGTAGTTATTTCCATGGCTCCTTGCAATGGCAATTTTGGAACCCATGTCAGAACGTACAAGAGTTCTACAAAAGTTTCCCTTTAATTTTTAGCTTTTCAGTTGTGTTACCTCTTTTCACGTCACGTCATGTTAAAGAGCATCACTTTGCATGTAAATGTGATGAGACACAACGTGGCTTGATGTATTTCAAGTGACGTGACACAATATGACATATGTCACAACATCATTGCCACTCATCAAAAAAAGTGACACATCAAATTCAAGCAAAGACTAGTGTCAGCTTTTAGTGGCTATCCAACCAAATAAAAACAAATATTTCAAATTGTAAGCCAATTGTGTGGGTGTATGAATAATTATTCATCCAGTCCGTATATGTTTCATATGAAGTTTACATTTCTTCAACACAAACTTTTATGGACCATTTGGGAAAAAATATGTTCAGTTCAGTTACGTTACTCAAGCTATTGTAGCTGTAATAACGTGATATCAAAGTATGAGCATTGACTCCTTTTCATGTATCTCATCCATGTAGCCTCCTCCTTCAAGACACATTTGGGATATTATCATATTGTAAAAAACACAATGCACAGAATATATTTATTTTGCTTTCTTGAGGATATTATGCAACATACCAGGCAATCAAGGTCTTCCGTGGCTCTAAATCTGAAGAATGGAATATCTGTTGATGTTGAGCAGAGAGTTTCAACCCCATCAATCCAGTAAGTAAAGATTTCTAGCAAGAACTGCATAAAGGTGAGATGAAAAACAAAAATATTTTTCCTTGTAAATGAGTTGTTGTATATTCTGACTAATCCAACATCGCTACAGGACTAGACCCAAATAGCCTTTCAAGACTGGAGAGGGGACAACTGGCAGTATTCAGTAAGTGATACCAAAGCATGTATGATATTTGCAGAGTCAAAGAATGAAGCTATTTCCAAAGGGAAAAGACAGCTTCATTCTGTGAAGGGGCATGAAAGATGGTGTGGGTGCAATCTATTGTCCTGAGTACATTAGGGAACCCTGAAATGTCATAAAATCCCTCTTTGATCTGTTGTCACTACTGTTGGTTGCATGGAAAATTAACATATTTAATTAACTGCCTGACCAAAGCAGCTGTTACCTTATATAAAACCTTGAACACGAATGCCCAGCTTATCCCACTAGGTGTTTGAATCTGCCAGTGGCATAAGACTGATTATATGTTTATACCGAATGGCACAGCATGACTCCTCTTGCAATAGGCTCAAGTCAAGATCTTCCTTAAATTCTTCATAGAGCATAATGATGCTCCAGCCCAAATTGCTTAATAATGTCCTAGTTCAGGCCCGCCAACAAGTCATACCATGCACAGCAAAATAAGCTCTGGCCAAAATAACTGCTTTGTGTTCCTGACATCTAAAAGTGTCCCTGCTGCCTAGACCATGGATCAGTTTGGCCTGCAATTTCCCTCTGAATCCTCCAAGCACTATTTTATTCATATTAAATTTCTATCATTTATGACAGATGGTTACTTGTCTTAAATATTTTAAAAAAATCTTGGCTGCAACATTTCTAAATTAAAAGTAAATTATCCAAGTCAGAAGCAACTTTCAACAGGTTTCTAAGTTCTTATTGCTAACATGCTCGTGCCGTGCATGTGAGGTTTTTTTTTTATCTACGCAGAGACCATGTCTTTTGCATTTTAAAACAGTATGCCTTGCACAGAGCAGATCAAAAAGATCTCTGAATGGAGTTGTCTTGTGAATCAAGATTTGGGAATGCTATAATACATAAACATGAAATATCTTGTGAGTGTTGTAGTTTTCACTACTAAATAACCTCCATTTTCTGTAATATACTGTGATAACCATAAATACTTGTGTAGTACCTGGAGAGGCTGTCTTAAAGACAATGTGGGCCAGATCCTCAGCTAGTATAAGTTCGTATAATGCCACTGATTTCAAAGGAACTATGCTGATTTAAAGATCAGCTGAGAATCTGACACCTAAACCTTTAAAATAACTTCACCTAAGTTCTTAAGTTTCAGCCCTAAACACATTTAGAAAACAATCTGTGATTTGATCAAATGTTGATCAGCATACATCTGTAATAATAATATCTAGTTGTTATATTCATCTGAATGTTCAAAGCACAGTAGCAGAGTTAGTCCCCAATCTTGCAAAGTTATGCACATCCTTATTTTTACCTATGTGAGTAATTCCATTAACGTCAATAGGCTTACTCATGTACATAAAGTTAAACATGTGCGTTAAGTGTTTGCGGGATCTGGACTCTACAGAGTGGACTCATCTTGAACCCTTAGTATGATGCGCTTGAATGTGTACAATTCTAATACAGTCACTCTCCATTCAAATTATTTTTACCAGGGTCAAGCACTGTTTTAAAAGAAATGTGCCAGCCCGTATTTGCATCAATTCATGGCATTTTAAGAATTTAAGAAAGTTATTACTTTCTTTTTCTACTTTCAGAAAAATAAAATATAAAAAGCTGCTTAGTATAACTGGTCAGATTAATTATTGCAAATAAATTATGTGACAAATGTAATTGTTCTTTTCTGCTTACAAATTCTTCCACAACATATTTTGACTTTTGCAAACTCTTTGTAACTCTTTATGTGAACAGAGTTTAGCATATGAAATGCAGCCTTTTTGACTATTAGCTGGTTGTTATTCATAGTGACACATTGGTAACCTAAGTCACATGGTAGCGATTCTGCTGCTGGATTGGATAACTGAATTTTATGAAATAGTACAATAAAAATAAGAATACCAAATAATAAATACTGAACAGTAAGTACTCTTGTTTACTCATAAAAGGGCAAATCCAAGGTCACAAAAGACCTCTGTGCAAGTAGCAGACCCATCATTGTATGGACACTCCCATTAGCCAGTTAGTATGGAGGACACCCAATGCTCTATAGAAGTTCCATAGTAGGGATGGGTAGGATTTCTCTCACCCTCCCTCCCGACCACCACCCACAGACATCTCCCTAGCACCCAGTCTGGGTACTTGTGGCCGACAGTGCACCTGACAACCTAGGCAAATAAATACAGGTATTTGTAGAATGAAATAGAACCACGGGCACCAGAGTAACAAAAACCATGATCAAGACAAACATATGTGAACAAAGTCCATGAATGCTGTTTTCACAACATTTGACCAGCTCCTGTGCTGGATATTTATCTGTACTGGGAATTTATTATTTCAGTTGTTACATCTATTCAGACAAAGGTTATGAAACCTCATGCTTCTGACCGTAAACTGGAGGTGCAGTACTGAATGCCTTTCTGCCAATATAGTAATCAATTTCACAATTGGGTAAGTGTATCATGGGATTGATAGGGATTTCACCTCCTTCTGAGGTGTCAGTTATTGGTGACTGATAATGGAAAGGTAACTGGACTCAACCAGTACTGGCCCAAATGGGCAAATCCGGTATTACTGTGTTTCTTTTTGGTATTATTTAGTTCAATTAACTGACCATTATGTTATTGTTTCTCAGATTTTAGGTCAAGTCCTGAAATCTAAGAGGGAAATCCTGGCCCCACCAAATTCAGTGGCAAAACTGCCATAAGGACATGATTTTATCCCAAATCCTAAAGATTTTATTCTGGCAAAACTGAATAGGAGTTTTGCCTGAGTAAAAACCATGTAAAAACATCCGAATTTGGTCCACAGTAAATAAAGTGGAATGCTTATGGCTAGCAAATATAATGACTGAACATCTGAAAATAGTTATAGTATGTGGCAGGATAGATACGAGGCATAAGAACTCTGACACCTCATCTTCTTATCAAAGATTTTTAAAGAAGAACAGAAAAAAGTACACAATGGTAATAAGAGTAGAAACTAGAACAAGCCTGACCCATATATATTACAAACATAAAACTGGAAACTTGTGTGGTCTCCTCTGATGCCATACTCAAGATTTTTATTGCAAACACCTTTCTTCAAACATCCATTTAACATGAATCCATCTGTCAAGTGATGTTTTCCACTGCAGTGTTAATGTGCATGTGCCCCCTTGCACTTTGGTAGTTCACACCTTTAACTAGGGCTGGAGCCGGAGTGCAATAAACAGGCTTCCACAGTTTCAAGTACGAAAGGCTCAAAACGTGAGAGATAATTCATCACAAAACAAAAACAAAACAAAAGGACAAAGGAGGAATCAAATTTATATTTAAAAGGCATGAGGAGTGGTGCACTTTAAAATCCTCACTGCTAATCAGTCGTTTAGTAGTTTAAACATTAGGAATGACAATAGCAAAAAAAACAAAATTACAAATGAAACCGCAACGAGAGGACACTTATGTTAAAAGGAGAGGATATGCTTGGAAGCACGCTGTGTAATATTGTAGCTTGTTTTGAAAAAAATCCTTACCTTATTTCATTAGTTACATCAGACCCCAAAAAGTGAAGGAAATGTGTGATTCTAAGGTTGGCGATAAAATTCCAACTGTCTTCAGGAAAAAAAGAATCAGCAAGAATATAAAAACCTGACAAAATATAATATGAAAGTTACTGGCTTAATGAAATATTAAAATTGAATCAGGAATACTGTTCTAGCATTAAAATAAACAATAACATTTCTTCCTAGTTATGGTTCACTTCAATTCTTTAAAAATTAATTATTACCTCTTTAAATATTTGATTAAATTTGATTTGGGTGGCTTATCGCCATCCACAAAACACACATTGTTGTGTGTAAATTTGCTTTCTTCAGTTTCTGACATGTAAAGGCATGTTACATAGTTGTATGATTATTTGAGAGCTAAATCCAATGACTCTGCTCTGGCAGTTTGCAAAATGTATACCACTCACTCTCTGACACGTTGAACGAAAATGCGGTATTATCTTAAGAAATCCCTAATAAAGTGAGAAAAGTGAAACAGTGAAATTACATTATATGTTATTTGGGACTTTCTCATCATATCTTCTCATGTTGCTATATCTCACATTGTAGAAAGACCACTTTATTTTTAATAATGGTTAATTAGGGTTTTGGGATAATAGCCTGGAAATCACTAGAAGTTAGTAGGCATATGAGGTCTATTCTTCTCTCAGTGCATGGGGATTTATATGTGTAGCTCCCAGAGACAGCAAGAGGAGAATACAACCTGTGGTGTGTCCTAAGAGAGGTGCAACAATTATGTCTCAAGCATTATGATAAAAGTGAATTATTATATCCAAAAGACTTAATAGGAAATGTTGCTGGGTAATTACAATGTGAGACACAAATTATACAATTTTAGTAAAAGAGGATCATAAATATTTTAAGGCTGCGCTCACTTTATGATCATATTTTATGTACAGATTTAAGGCTATTGCAAGGTGATGGGCTGACAGCCCTTTTTCCCACGGAACTGTACAACAGGATGGCAGCAGCATAGTATTCCCCAAACTGTCCCACTCCTATTCTGGTGAGAACACTTCTGTGGTGGAGAGAACAGCTCTATCTCAATGACTTACCAGTTCTTGGCCTCCATACCAACAATGCCAGTTCTAGGTTCACTGTTCAAAGCTGGCCCTAGTCTCTCCTGACCAAAACTCAGGATGGTTGTGTAATGCTCTGTCTGAAGTGAATTAGTGCTTTCAGTCCACTTCTTAAGTGGCAGGGATCTTCAGACTGTCAACAAGAATGCACTCGGGGGAGGGTATTTTTTAGCACTGAGGATGCCTACCACTTAAGAACTAGAGAGACAGCATCAACTCATTTCACACAGACCACCACACAGCCATTATGAGTTTTGGACATGAAGACCAGGGCCAGCTTTGAAAAGGGAATCTAGAAGGTTAAAGACACTATGCCCCATTGCCATTCTCTGAGTCACACAGTTATCTTAATTTTTATAATTACTTAGCAAAGCTTTCCAAAATAGCTTTTTCATTTAACAAATGGTATTACTTTATCAAGAAAAAATATTTTGGACTTCATAATTTAAATAATTCCCCCAAAATAGTGAATGTCTTTTATTGGGAGATGAAGATGAAGTTTGAATCCTGATCTGAAGCTGAACTTCTATGTTCAGATTGGACTTTCCCGTTCATACCTATTATAAACAGAAAGGTCTAGGTCTGAATTTTCCCAAAATTCAAGAAAAAAGATTGTTTGGATTTGGGGGTGGGGTTCAGGATCATGTCTGCTTTCAGCTACCCTGGAACTATTGCATTATATACCCTGAAAAGAACATTCTCTTCCTTCTCTTTAAATGAGGACTGCAATATCACAATGGCAGCATCTGGCTCCCAGACACACTGTGCAGGTGCATATGGTTAAAATTGCAACTGACTTTGTGGCTAGGTACACTTGATAATATTTTCTTTAATTTGTTCCACAGTTTGAGAAATTAATGTGCTTTCATCCCTTCCATGCAAAATCTCATGGAGGCTATACCTCAGGGGTCGGCAACCTTTCAGAAGTCGTGTGCCCAGTCTTCATTTATTCACTCTAATTTAAGATTTTGCATGCCAGTAATACATTTTAACGTTTTTAGAAGGTCTCTTTCTAGAAGTCTATAATATATAACTAAACTATTGTTGTATGTAAAGTAAATAAGGTTTTTAAAATGTTTAAGAAGCTTCATTTAAAATTAAATTAAAATGCAGAGCCCCCTGGACTGGTGACCAGGACCCGGGCAGTGTGAGTGCCACTGAAAATCAGCTCACATGCCGCCTTTGGCATGCGTGCCATAGGCTGCCTACCCCTGCTATACATAGTAAGCTCTCATATGATAAAATAGCTGTTTTTCCATATCAAGTATGATTTCTTTATAAATCCAGCTGCTGATGACCCCATCTTCTAGAAGGGTGCAAAATATTCATAGGGAATAGCAAAATTACTTGAAGTTCAAGGTTTTTGGTTTCATCATAAACTGAAAATCTTTTCTAAGTTATATGTATTTTTTGAACAAATTCCATTTCCAAGCAAAACTAGGCCCCTATTTTGGGCAAAGACAGGAGGTTTTTTTAACATACATAACAAACATTTTCATATTTACAAGTTTTAGGTACAAAAATACTGCTGTTTTCTAGAAACTATGAATAACTCAACATTCAAACAACTGCAAACTTACGCAAAACATTCCCACAGTGTGAATTTCACCTCATTGGACACCCTTCCATAAATGCTTGTGCCCCCAAAGTAGATTCACCAATTTGTCATAGGAAGATACAATATAACAGAAAGTGTGTAAATTCATACCTTATACTAGCTATTACCTCCTTGAGGATTCAGCTCACTGCTCTGCGTCATACAGCTTCAATATTTATTTTTCAGCCTGAAACCCCTAACATTTTAGGAAACAGTTGGCTTCTGGTACACACTCCTTACATCCATCCCATTAGCACAAGCTTCTCAAACTAAAATAGAACTGAAGTGGACTGAAGAGGCTGAAGGAGGCATTTGAAGTGAAGACACCCAAATAATAAATGCAAAATCTGGAAGAGAAATATCAAAACTATCACATGGCAAATGTGAAAGAAAGTCTTCAGACTAAACTCTCTTCCTGCTTCAGTGCCATTATTGGGTGCTTCAGATGAACAGCTATATAAAAGACTAAAGCACTCAGTACAGGAAGTTAAGGACAGGCAACAGCTTAGGAATACTGTTTTCATGATTGTATGTGTAGTAATATGAGGTTGATTTTCATATTTTGATTTTGCTATTCAGTAAAGTTTGATTCCTACGGAACTCTGTAAGGTCAATCTGGCAGCACCAGGAAGTAGCATTTGAAGGGCAGTGAGGAAAGTTGGCACACAGCCAGAAAACTTGCCCAAAATTGGAAATAAACTGTTCTTGCTGGAAAAAGGCTTTGGATGGGAAGGCTGTTTCCCTTGCCAAGTGGGATTGTTTACACTGGCTAACTGAGCATGGCCAGTTGATCCTTTGGCCTTTGGTAGTCTTACTTGTGCCCCAATGGAGAAAGCGATCCTAGAGTACTAATAAGAGTTCCTAGCCCTTAAGAATGGTGATTAGAGATGGACAAATTAGAGCTCCTTGGTTAGATGCTACAGTGATTGGCATCACACTGGGAAACATGCCTCTCAAGTGGGTTGCAAGGGTCTTGCTGGGGGAAGGGCAGGTGACAAAATCACAAAATCTAGGCAGAACAAATGAAAGAGAGGGAAGGGAGACATTCATCTACCTCCTGCCACTCCATCACCCCTGCTACTTCTATCCTCTCCTGGCCCAAGGAAGCACAGCTTAAAAGTGATAAGGAGTCAACTGCCTTTGCCCTATTGCCCCTACTCCCAGCATTCAGTCAGCTACTTATCATATCTAAGCCATGCTTCTCTGGAACTAGAGTACAGGGCAGTGAGGGAGAGAGGGAGAAACACATAGGCCCACCCCATTAAGCCTATATCCAGCAGCACCAAGACCCTTCACCAGAATGCCTCCCGCAACAACATTAAAGCCAGCTTCCTTGCCATGACACTAGAGTCTTATGGGATATGAACACAAGAAGAAACCACAAGAAGAAACCACAAGAAATCACAAGAAGAAACCATGGCTGTCTTGGAGGTCCCAGGTTCAACAAGTCTGAGAATGGCTGGACTGGACTGGACAGGACAGATAGCCAAAACTGTAAATCAAATAATTAATTAATTTTAAAAAATTACGGAAGTCATGGAATAAATTTGACTAATATGTTGACTAGTTTGATTAGCTCTTAAAATGAATGAATAATGGGGAAATGTATGAAATCACTTATTAAATACCATAAAATTTCTCTAAAAAATTATTCTAGTAGTGATTAAAATTCTCAAATTTGTCAGCTCTCTATCAGTGACAGACAGAGTCCAAGTTCTCAGTAGCATATCTGACAGCATGGATGAGGGCTTGTCTCAGAGCCTAGGTCTACAGCCTTGGGCTTTTGGTATGGTGCTAAAAATAGCTGTATAGATATGTGAGTTTGGGCTGGAACTCAGGCCCTGAATCCCATCTGCTCCCTGGGTTTTAGAGCCTGAGCCTCATCTTGAGTCCAAATGTCTACCTGGCTATGTTTACTGCTATAGTGCAAGCCCAATTGTAGACCCAGGCTCTGAAACTAGCTGCCGCAGGTTTTTTTTTTGTTTTGTGTTGGTTTTTTTGTTGTTGTTTTTTTGCCATGTAGACACACCCGAATACTATATTGTAACTATGAGGTGGAAGGACAGAACTGATTAAATAGTTTTATTTAAGGTACTATTATGCTATTGGGAACTTGGACTCTATCTGTCATTGAGAGGGAGCGGACAGTTGGAGGGTTTTAATCACTACTAGAATAATTTGACAAATGTTGAACTATTTAACACATATTCCTCCTTATTCATTCATTTAACAGAGCTGATCAAACAACTCATCAACATATCAATAGTATGTTTTTCTTATTCATTGAAGCCATGGAGGTAATTCAGTATCATGCCATACAATATGATATAATAGCCTGATCGATGTCAGGGATGCAAAGTATTCTACACATCATGACCATGCGTCCTTCGCTATCATCAGTGAAGGTAGGACTCAGCCTTATGTTCCAGAAACAAAAACCTCTGCTGCTTAATCTAATGGAGATTCTTTGTTATAGGTAGTAGAAGGGTTCCTATAATCCTATAGGCCAGATACAAAGAGGTGGAATGATTGGACATTCCAGTTAGCAGAGGGCAGTGGTAGACATGCAGAATATCCAGAACATTACCAGTGACACAGAATAGGTGAATTGGGGTTGGGGTTGGGGTGGGGTGAGGGGAAAGAAAACTTTCTAAGACATCAAACATGAGTGTTAGATGGTAAGAATTTCACAGGCTGAGAACATAAACAGTCACCTGAGCTGTCATGATAGAAGGCATGTAGAAATTGAAGGTAAAACCAGTACAATCTTATGTTTTAGTAACACTTCACATAGTGACAGGGGCTGTACACGGTGTAGTAGAACATTCAGTGATATTGCCTGTATGAAAGATTCTAGTATGTGAGGATAGGAAGGGAAGGGAGAAGAGGGAAGGGGCAAGACAAAAAGGGGATTGGAGTGAAGAGGTCATTGAAATGGTATAAAATCTTAATCTGACTCTAGGTAAAAGGTTAATTTGATGGCTAGGAGGGGCAAAATCCTTCTTTTGGGAGAAGAATAAAAAACTAACTTTGAGGTATCAAATCCACATCCTCTGGTCTGATCAAAAATTGACAGGCTACACTGGATATAATTCCTCACAGAATGTTAAATGAATTTGCATTGTCTTAAAGCTCCATATTATGATAGCACTAATGACCCACAAAAAATCGTATGCTCATGGAGCAGGACACACACTCCCTTTTCTCGTGACCCTCACATTTTTCTCTCCATTTGCAGCCTCCCCTCTCTTACAAATGTAGCACCAGCCACACACGAGACTATACATATTCCTCAACACTCTTCCCTCTCTCTCTTTCAGCAGTTAATATATACCTCATTCTCACACCATATTGAGAATCACTGCATAATTCATTTTATATACGAACACATTTATTCTGCTGTATTTATTGAAGGGGTTTAAAGAGGAAATTCATTTTTATAATTATGTTTTTTTCTGTCATTGTTTGTTCCCCATCACACACCCCTTATTCAGAAACCAAAGTGTTTACCATTATTCTTGATACTTCCCGCTTTATCCTGCTGTATTTCTTCAGGCTCCTCTCCTTCCAAAAATCTTTCATTCTGCCAACAGTTTAGGCTTTGGAACAGGCTACTAAGAGATGATTGTATATTTTAGAGAGATAAGGTAGCTGAGGTAATATCTTTCATTGGACCAACTTCTGTTAATAAAAGATATTACCTCACCTACCTCGTCTCTCTCATATCCTGGGACCAACACGACTACAATACAAACAAACTAAGACTGTAGGAAAGGATGGGGAACTGCCCTCCACAGTATATGGGGCAAAACTAATGAGATTTTTTCAGTCCTTTCCATCAATAATTCTGTGAAAGTCATCATTAATGACTCCAAAGATCTTCTGATGTGCTCATTCTGAGATGGGGTCAGCACACTCAACTGTTCTCCCTCTCAATCTCTCTGCAACCAGAGACCATCTGCATCAGCTCCAGACTAAGAGCCTAGAGATTATCCCCAAACTCAGGACTCCCACATGGCAGCACAACACATTACTGTGAGACTACAGTACCAAGATGACTGCGAGGGAGAGGGTCATTTTCTTACATTGAGGGGTTTTTTGGTAACTGTTTTCCTTTACAAACATGTGTGAGGTTAGGATTTCCTCTGGGGATAATGTTCATTAAAATAAATAATGTAATTAGCTATCTGGATTGCTTCATGCAGAAATGTTATCTTACTGCATAATGTTAGAAGAGAATGGGAAATAAACTTAGAGGCCTAAGTAAATGCCCTCTGATATCTGGAACTAATTTGGCTGCTGGATTTAGCTGTGTCCCTCGAACATTCATAGAATAGATCTGTGTGTCAGGTTCCATGGAGAATCAAACTCAAAGCACACCAGACCTTCTATTTTTACTAAAAGTCAGACAAAACTCAACTCTCAGATCCAGACTCCATAGAATTTTACAAAGGTTTAGGTTCAAATATGCAGATCTGAAGCCACTTCTCCAGCTCTGGTTCTGGGTGTATTAGAAACTCGAATGGCCTTGATTCTGAGCACTGGGTCAGAAGTGGCGGAAATCTTGCAAGAAATGACATTCTTGTGAAACCTTGAAAGGACAGTTGATATCTTTAGGTTTCCATCATTTAAAATCTATTGTGGTTGAGTACTCATAAAATTGCCACCCGTTTTGACCAAAATTTCACATAAGAATTGAAAACATATTGACAGGGATACAAGGTCAACTCCCAGTGTAATAGCAACAGAAGAAAAAGGAAAGAAAAGGAAAGACAATCAGACCACACAAACCTAATAATCGGATTTCCTTACTAAGCCCTAGGTTCATTACTGCGGGGCCTATATGTCTTTCCTTCACTAGAACCTCACTCAGATTGGCTTTCCTTCTGGTAACTCTTGTATTATATCCTGGAGAGGGTTCCCAGTCCAGCCTACTCTTAAAGGGGCAGCCCTTCAACACAGGTGTAGAATATGGTAAATTTTTATGTAGAAGAAAAATTTAAAACTCATATAAACATTAACTGTTTGAGTAAACCTTTTTTCAAGGAAAAACAACACCATGACAATAGCTCAAAGGTTTCTCTTGGGAACCCCTCCCCAACCCCAATATAAAAACAGAAAACAGAACAGGGTAAGACTCCAACTATATCCAGAGCCCAAAGAAATAGTCAAGGAAAAGAAAGGCAAAACCTACAGTTACCCCCATGTTTAGATTGGCAAAATCTCTGCATAAAAAGATGAGTGCACAAGTGTATTTCGGGGTGGGTTGGGGGGGTGGGGAATCAGATACCTACAGCAAACAAAACATATCTGAATGCATAAAAAACAGGTGACAATGTATTTGAATTTTGTATAATATAATGAGCTGCTTTTTCATTTGAGATGTGTCAAAATAAAATACTACAGGGAGAAAGCGTGTGTCATTAAATCCCTCGTAATAGGTAACATAACCAGTAACGTGTGAAACCAGAGAAATTCAAAAACACATTGTTTAATAAGAATCGCCTTTAAAGGGTGGCTAGAGTAGTTATCTTGTAATTTTTTTAACATTTGCTATTAGAGAAGGTCAATTTTTAAAATGATTTTATGTCATTTGCACTCCTCCTGCTCCCCCTCAATGGGAACAATTGATACAAAGTTTGAGGTGCTGAGAGGAACTCTATGGTGATACCACACAGTGCATCAGCACCACAGCACTGTTTATAAGTATCTGATTAGACAACGTGTAGCTTGTGATTCTGTGTGATATGACCCACTTTCACTTTAGTTAAACCATCTCTGAATCCCCCACAAGGGAAAACAAGTTCACCCTGATGGATATACCCATACAGAGGGGAAGAAGAGTATATACTGTCCTCAGAGATCTCCTCATGTGGTCAGAGGAGCCACTCCTGGGACTCCCACTGAGATTTAAAGGGAACTACTAGCATAGAGTCACTATTTGGAAAGGGTGAGAAGAAGCTACTACCAGCCCCTTCTTAATTCTCAAGGTGAGGGATGAAGAGAGAAAATAGCATTCTCTTGGACCCCAATGAAGGGAAGAAGCCACTTCTGGGACTTCCAGCAGAGCAGAAAAAAACAGCAGAGCACCCACCTTTTGTGCCACAGATGTTCGGTTTTCCACTCAGAGAAGAACTGCACATCAACAATGTCTCCAAGAGAAGATGCAACAGTGTCCCTTCACATTGGGCTGCTCATTAACAGCTTACTCCTCTTCTAGATCTGAGTTTGTAACAAAAACTAACACCAAAATCCAAGTCACCTGGTTTGAACATTTCACACATCTCTAGCACACTATATTTAACTCATATCACACCTGTAATATGGGTAGTAACTGAAACTGTGAAGCATACAAGTATTTATAATGCATTCGTCACTATCTGTCAAATGAGGTAAGATTAACTGAACATTCATCCAAACTTCCAAAGCTGTTAGCACAGAATGAGCTCATGCAGTGCTAGGCCTTTTCCCTATTATACTTTCATTACTGACCTCCCTCCTGAGCCTTCTCTTGATGGATGTCTGCATTGTGACTCGGATTCAGCAAGATATTTAAACCCGGGGTTAACTTTAAGCATGTGAGTAAAATCATTGACTTCATTTACAAGGGTAGAAGGCAAATGGGTTTCTCTTAATGTTATGGAGATTTCTTCTTTTGGACAGCTCCCTCAGCCCATCTTTCTTCAACACTGTTTCTTATCATAGGCCCTGATTCAGGAAGCTACTGAACCACATGCCCAGGTTCAAGTACATGAATAGCCCCATTGACCTCAGTGAGACTACTCACTGGCTTAAAGTTAAGCACATGCGTAAGAATCTGGTTGAATATGCAACAGAAGGCTCAATTCTGCAAGATGCTGAGCAGTTCCTGAAGGTGATCGACCGCCTTAACTACAAATGGAAGTTGATGCTGAGCACTTCAAAGGACCAAGGCACATTGGAGGATCATACCTTATCCCCCCTGGCTCTTCTACAACAATGAAATAATGCCACATGGTTTGGCCTTTTATTATGGTACACAATGTTTGTAATTGCACCACAGTTTGAACTCCTCAGCAGTGGGAGATGGCTTTGCAATTAATTATTGACCCTTTCACATGGAATAGTTCTCTCGCTAAACTCATATGGGCAGCAGAAGCCTTTTTCTCCCTGCACTAGTTTGTAAGTGGAATAAAGTATGTGACTGAAATATGCCTCTCTAGTACCCTCCACAGCTAACCCTGCCTAATGCTTGTACACTAAATAATCGCCATATGTGGCCAGGAATACAGGTTTTTTTAAAATAGAAGTTAATCCATCTTTGAGCTGGATTAATTCCGAGTGAAGCTTGGTAGATGGACAGCTGTTTCTCTTCTTTTGGCTAGGAGTATTGCTCTCAAAAATAGATATATATTATTCAGCATCCCAGCTTTACCCAAGTTATGCCCAGCGCCCCAATCCCTTCTCTTACGCATAAATGTCAGTTTCTCAAAGAAGTGCCTATGACACTTGGGAACCTTTCTTGTTTTGTCATGGAGTAAGGAAGGTTTTGAAATGACCATCCTCATATGGAGAATAGGGGACAAGGAATGCTTTCAAAGGAGATATCTGACAGGAGAAAAATCAGAATTAGCCTGCAGGGCAGCAGCAGAACCAGAATAATCCTGCCCTGGCTCTTATGGCTGAAACCTCAAAAAACAAAACAAAACAAGCACCACCCCCCCACAAAAATCATGTTTAAGGAATACAGGACCTGAACTGTTTATGTACCTTAAGCCATGAAGTAAGCAAGAATGAAAAAATGAGGAAAGAAAACACTGGTTAAAAAGGTAATGTACCTACTATACCCTTAGAATAGCCTGCATTTTTCAACTGGTTCATCTGGAATACAGAGATGGCTAATTTATTAGGGTTGCAAATGCTTCTTTTTTATTCATTGGCCCAGGTACCCCAAAAAGCACTCCACCATCAAATAAATTACATGGAGATTCTCTTTTGACACAATGTATGTACAATATATACTAATCAGGGTTCAGTGTGTGTCAGTCTTGGTAAAAAATCAGCTGGCAATATTTTAATCTTTTCTTTGCATCTTATGTTTTGTTTTCTTAAACAGAATATGTAAGAAAGGCAAATCTGACCTAAAAATGTATCTCAATTTATGTTTATTCTCCTTTTTATTGCCACATTTCAGAATTAATAATTCAAAGTTCTAATATTAGCTGTCATCTTAGCTGTGATAAAATTAATAATTCAACACACTAATATCAAACAAAATGGTACCTTTTAATGCTAGATGAGAAATATACTTTGCTGCATTGTGGGGAGCTAAATTTGGCAAGTTCTCCACTTTATTTCAAATAAAATCATAGTTTACTAATTAGAATATCATTGTATCATTTTCACTCAAATTACAGTGATCTCTAAGTAGGGTTTCTACAGCTCAACATAGCTGTTTATTTTCCCAACACATTTTTTTCCACAGAAACCATAATACACAGAGAACAGAGTTGTACGTGAAATAATTTTCATACCTTTTCCTTCTGAAATCACACTACAATCCTTTCCAGGGAATGTATACATCATACCTGCAGTGTCCTGGCTAAATTCCAACTTGGGTAATTACATTCAGCCTGCCTAAATTCCTCCTGTAGTTTAATTTGCAAAGATATTCTTCACTCTCTGCCCTAAATTGTTGTGTAGTGTTGTGTGTGCTGTTAATCAGATACTGCACTTCTCTTCACGGGGTTTGGCTGTGGTCCAGTGCTAGGTGAAGTGATTCCTGTGTATAGAGTGCATCTCATTTTAAGTTTGCAAAGCACTTGGAGATCCTTTGGAGTTAAAAAACTCCTTTTATGACTGGAAGGTCATTAGCTAGAGTGCAAATGCATGCAATTCAATATTTAGACATTTACAAAATATCTCAAAACAAATATTTCACATGTATCATGACACACATTCAGAATTCACTTCGCTTGAGCATGGGGTAAAAGGACAATTTTAAAAGATGTATAGTAAAATGTCCTCAAAAGAGAAAGCATGTCAGAACTATAAAGTGAGAGCCAAATTGTCTCTGGCCACTGGGCAGGTCCGGGGACAGGGATGTTAAACAAAGAACCTTCCCATTGCCTGTCTCCCCACCACTGTACAGTGCCCAACCACAATTGCACCTCCTGTGCTCCCCTGAGTGCAAGGACTAGTTACAGAGGCTAGTGCCTTCTGGCACTAGCCTTTCTCAAAGGCACTAGGAAGGACACAAGGAGGCAAGATCCACCCACCTGCAATAAGCAGAACTAGCTCTCTGCAGAGGGCATTATGTGCTAACCCTCCCGGAGCTCCCCCTCAGATAATACAGTTGCACACCAGCCCTTCTCAAGTCTGTGTTAAAATAGTAGGCATCTGAGAAACGGCATGCATCGAAGACAGTATGGAATTAGTAAATTTGCACCATACTTATAAAAGGAAAGTGAAATATGACTGAAATGCTGCAAAATGCACCACAAACATAGGAAGTAACAACTGACCATTAAACACAAGGTAAACTGTGATAACAAAGTGACTGATAAGAGAGGTAGCACAGGACCAAACAATCCATTATTTGCATTACAATACCACCAAAACTGATGGCAGCAATGATACCTCCCTGCCTCCTGTAACCACCACTAGGCATAGGTTATTTACAGATAAGTATAGATACTTATTTAATAAATAAACGGAGTCACAGTCTGATCTCTGTTACACCACAGTAATGCAACAGAAGACAGTAATTGAGATCAGAATCTGTCTCAAATACATTGTTTACCATTTTAAAAGTTAAATTATATGTTGGCTTCAGAGTTAGCACCCCATTGAGACAAATAGTTGCTGGATTCTCCTATCACTTCAACAGATGAGTGTTCAGCCAGCGTTGACTTGAGTTATGGGCTTGTTTGTTTTTATGGCTTCTCAAAAGGGGAAGCAAGTCCAATCCTGGATTTCCAAATGTGATCATGTGTCTTGCAAATGTAGTCATCATTGGCAGGAGGAGATTTGAAGCATTAGACTTACAACATGCTCTCTTCTCTGCAGAGACCTCACATACCGCTCTTCAAAAGTGGACATGACCTCATGGCACAGACCTCTCCATCTGGGTCTGTCCAGTGCAATGAGTTCCCAGGTTTTAATGTCTATCTTACATGCTTTGAGGCTGGCCTTCAAAGTGTCTTTATATCTGAGACAAGTAGGAGGTAATTCACATCTCTCAGAGTAATTGTTTCAGTCTGTAGTCAAAAAGGCTTATCTATATGAATACTTAATTTGTGGCATGCTGGGACATTTAAAAGCAGGGAAGATCAAGAGCCAGTATGTCATATGACAGGGTATTGGGGATAGATTTACACCCCAGCTTGCCATTAACTAAGAGTGCATATAGACAAGCCCTATGACAGCACTACATTGGCTTACACTTGGATGGTTTATTCACAACTATGAGGACTTGAAACTAAGCTTTTATTTGAAAATAGCATTTTTAAAGAATTTTAACCTATTGTAACCCCCTTTTCTTTTCTTTTTTATTTCATGGGGTTCAGCCAAAAACACATATTGTTGTAATTACAGCTGTTTCTGCTTTCTCTGTGTTGATATGGAAACATTCCCAGACAAGGTGGCAGTATAGAGCCTTGAGTGATTGACTGAAAAGAAGGGAGTGCTGGAAGTAGTTAACCATGCTCAGTAGTTGCTTTGAAGCTAGTGTGAAAGGCTGCATTAAGGGCAGACATTCCTGCATGTACATACATACCTCCTTAGTTACAAGCTGGAAGCTCCTTGCCAATCAGTAGTGAGTTCTGTCAGAGGTACAAAACTTGCTGCCATTTTGAACACTAGTCAGATCCAGCTCAGCCCTGCAAGGAGAAGATAAAGCTGCCAGGGGTAACCCAGACTGATTTGTGGATTGGATCTCAATACAATTTCCTGTAACTTTACAGAAGTCAGTGGAATTGAGACTCGGAAAAACACCATAAAGGAGCAGTTGCAGACTGGAGGTCAAATGTCTTCAGGAGATGTACTACATAATTGAACTAGAGATCAGATAATGATAAGGTATCTGGACCTGATGGAATCTCTGCCGAAATTTTCAAATAAAGAGGAGAACTTGTTCGACAGCTTCACGCCCTAATCCTCAAGATCAACTGGGATTTTTTATGAATTCCTGACTTTAGGAATGTCATAATTGTGACTATCTTCAAGAAAGGAGACAAATTGGATTATGGAAACTATCGATGAATCGCCCTCTTGTCCACCTCCAGAAAGATCCTTGCCAGAATTTTCCTTAACTGGCTGCTCCCCGTTCCAGAGAAAATCCTCCCCAAATCACAGTGCAGATACGGACCACCTCAAGGTACCACCGACATGATCTTCACTGCCTGCCAACTTCAGGAAAAGTGCTGCAAACAATATTGACCTCATAAAAGCATTTGATTCTGTCAACCATGAAGCTCTGTGGAGAATTCTCCTCAAATTTGGGTGCCCACCAACATTTGTTACCATCCTCCAACTCTTCCACAACAACATGACAATCATCAGCAATGGATCTGAAACAGATCCTTTCCTAGTCAAGACAGGTGTCAAGCAAGGCTGTGTCATCGCTCCAACCCTCTTCTCTATCTTTCTTGCTGTCATCCTCCTTCTCACTGCTGACAAGCTCCCCTCCAGACTTGACATTTAATACAGAATGGATGGCAAGTTCTTCTACGTCAATTGCCACCGATCCAAGAAAAAGATATAACTAAATCAGTCACTGAACTACAATATGCGGACAACTGTGCTCTGTGCACCCACTCAGAAGATCTCCAGAAAACAGTTGACATCTTCTCTGAGGTCTACAACCTCACACTCAACACCAAAAAAACTAATGTGCTCCACCAGCAGGCTCCAAACCATCAGAATCCTGCTTCTGCAATTAGGATCAACAAAGATATGCTGGAGAACATTGATAATTTCCCCTACCTCGGCAGTCATCTGTCACAGAAAGCCAACATTGATGAGGAGATTCAACACCACCTCCAATGCACCAGGAAATGTGTCTTTGAAGATCATGACATTAAGAACCAAACCAAGCTTCTCATATACCAGGCTGTCACTATGTCTGCTATCCTGTACGGTGCTGAAACCTGGGTCACATACAGTGGATACCTTAAGGCTCTTGAACGATACCATCAGTGATGCCTCTATAGGGTCTTCTGAATTAAGTGGAATGACCAAGTCACCAACGTCAGCATTTTGTATCAAGCCAAAACCTCCAGCATTGAAGCTATGATCATCTGCCACTAACTCCATTGGGCTGGTCACATTTATCGAATACCAGACAATCGACTCTCCAAGCAAGTTATGTTCTCACAACTGAGCCCAGGCCAATGGGCAAAGTGGGGAGGGGGCAAGACAGCTTTTCAGAGACACCCTCAAAGTCAACATGAAGAAGTGCAATAAACTTATGTGACATAAGACATAAACTTATGGGAAATCCAAGCCCTCAACCAACAAAAGTGGAAAAGGACCTTGTGGTGAGGATCCCAGCTTTTTGAGACTCAAAGACAACAGGAAATGGAGAAATGGAAAAGGAGGACAAACGCGCCACAGCCTGATTCAACAATCCAGATCTGCCACTTCCATCGAGAAGTGTCTGCCCAAACTGCGGTAAGATCTGTGGGATTCCAGATTTGTCGCATTAGCCATCAGCAGATCCACTAGCAAAGAAGACAATCATTCTCAGTTCCAAGGGATTGCCAGCTGACTACATCATTGAACCAGAGACAGCGTGTGAGCCTAACAGCTACAGTAATTATAAAGTTTTATTTTCTTTCTTATTTGAAGTCATGTATGTGCTCAATAGTGTGGATGCCGAAACAACTGGTTATGAAGTACAACTAAATGTTTTATTTCATTTGTCAATATAATACCCAGAGTGAGCCTAAGTGAAAGTAGAGGATCTCAGATGTTGTAAGGTATTATATATTAGTGCTGTCAAGCGATTAAATAAATGAATTGCGATTAATCGCATGATTAAAAAAATTAATCGCTCTTGATCATGTGATTAATTGCATGTTAAACAATAACAGAATACCATTTATATATTTTAGATGTTTTCTCCATTTTCAAATATATTGATTTCAATTACAACACAGAATACAAAATGTACAGTGCTCAATTTATATTTATTTTTCATTATAAATATTTGCACTGTAAAAATAAAATAGCATTTTTCAATTCACTTAATACAAGTACTGTAGTGCAATCTCTTTATCATGAAAGTTGAACTTACAAATGTAGAATTATGTACAAAAAATAACTGCATTCAAAAATAAAACAAAGTAAAACTTTAGAGCCTACAAGTCCACTCAGATTTTCTTCTTGTTCAGCCAATCGCTCAGACAAACAGGTTTGTTTACATTTGCAGGAGATAATGCTGTCCACTTCTTGTTTACAATGTTACCTGAAAGTGAAAACAGGCATTCGCATGGCACTGTTGTAGCCAGCGTTGCAAGATATTTATGTGCCAGATGCGCTAAAGATTCATGTCTCTTCATGCTTCAACTATCATTGCAGAGGACATGCGTCCAGTGATGAGCTGCCAAAATCTTAACAACCGGTTCCCTATAAAAAGTTCTGATTTAAGGGATGTGCCCCAGTATGTATTTTTTGTACCAACAGGGTTATCATACATCAGTATTTTCCCGGGAGGAATTTTCCCTGAATGGCGATTTAAGAACCAAAAAGCCTGACCTGTCCGGGAAAATACGGATGTATGTTAACCCTGCCTAAAGTTTTTTTATAAAGATGGGCCTGAACTAGAAATGAGCTCCGTTTCACATGTGTGGGTCCTCGCCACTCCCTGGTGGTGTGCTAGGGTGACCAGATGTCCCGATGTCCTGATTTTAGAGGGACAGTCCAGGTTTTGGGGTCTTTTTCTTATATAGGCTCCTATTACCCCCCCCTTCCTGATTTTTCACACTTGCTGTCTGGTCACCCTAGGGTGTGCACATGTGTTGGTCCCAGCTGCTCCCTGCCCCCCTCATTGAAGCAGGTGTGCAGGGTTACTGCCCTGGGAACTGCAGGGCACCAGTGGACGTGGGGCCAGCTGCAGACAGGGGCGTGGGGCAGGGAGCTGGAAGCAGGGGATGCAGGGCTGGCTGTGGGCAGGGCAGGGGCTGACTGGAGGTAGGGGCTGGCTGCAGGCAGGACAGGGGGGTGCAGGGCTGGCTGGAGACAGGGTCGGGCTGCGGGCAGGGCAGGGGGTGCGGCAGGGGCTGGTGTGGGAAGGGAAAGGGGTGCGGCAGAGGCTGGCTGTGGGCAAGGGGTGCGGGGGTGGCTGGAGACAGGGGCTGGCTGCGGGCAAGGCAGGGGGGCGTGTGGCAGGGGTTGGCTGGATACAGGGCAGGGGGTGCGGCAGGGGCTGGCTGCAGGCAGGGGGTGCAGGGCAGCGGGTGCCTGGGGCAGGGGATGCCTGCGGGCAGGGCAGGGGGTGCGTGCGGCAGGGGCTGGCTGCGGGCAGGGCAGAGGGTGCAGGGCTGGCTGGAGACAGGGTCGGGCTGCGGGCAGGGCAGGGGGTGCGGTAGGGGCTGGTGTGGGAAGGGAAAGGGGTGCGGCAGAGGCTGGCTGTGGGCAAGGGGTGCGGGGGTGGCTGGAGACAGGGGCTGGCTGCGGGCAAGGCAGGGGGGCGTGTGGCAGGGGTTGGCTGGATACAGGGCAGGGGGTGCGGCAGGGGCTGGCTGCAGGCAGGGGGTGCAGGGCAGCGGGTGCCTGGGGCAGGGGATGCCTGCGGGCAGGGCAGGGGGTGCGTGCGGCAGGGGCTGGCTGCGGGCAGGGCAGAGGGTGCGGGGGGTGGCTGGAGACAGGGGCTGGCTGCAGGCAGGGCAGGGGTGTGGCAGCGGCTGGCGGCAGGCAGGGGGATGCCGGGGGTGCGGCAGGGGCTGGCTGGAGGCAGGGGGTGCAGGGGGTGGCTGGAGGCAGGGCAGGGGGTGGCTGAAGCCCGGGGCTGGCTGCAGACAGGGGGTTCGGGGGTGGCTGGAGGCAGGCAGGGGATGCGGCAGGGGCTGGCTGGAGGCAGGGGCTGCGGAGGTGGCTGGAGGCAGGGCAGGGGGTGGCTGAAGACAGGGGCTGGGTGCAGGCAGGGAGTGCGGGGGTGGCTGCGGGCAGGGCAGAGGGTGCGGGGGTGGCTGGCTGGAGGCAGGGGGTGCAGAGGGTGTCTGGAGACAGGGGGAGAGCAGCAGGACGCAGCCCAGGCCCGGCAGAGCAGCCGGGGAACCACCAGGCAGCAGTGGGAGCCCCAGGGCCAGGAGAGCAGCAGCAGCATCAGGGCTCATGCCCAGGGCCAGACAGCAGCCCACATGGCTCCCGCAGTGCAGCGCCCCTGGCGGCCAGAGGATGAATTACGTCACTTCCCAGCCAGAGCCCATCAAAGTCTCAGCACCCCCTGCAGGGAAGCCGGTTAACAACCGGTTCTAACACTGCCTCAAAATTTAACAACCGGTTCACGCGAACCGGTGTGAAACGGCTCCAGCTCACCACTGCATGCGTCCATGCTGATGATGGGTTTTGCTCGATAATGATCCAAAGTAGTGCTAACCAACTCATGTTCATTTTCATCATCTGAGTCAGATGCTATCAGCAGAAGATTGATTTTCTTTTTTGGTAATTCAGGTTCTGTAGTTTCCACATCAGAGCGTTGCTCCTTTAAGACTTCTGAAAATATCCTCCACACCCCTTCCCTCTCAGATTTTGGAAGGCACTTCACATTCTTGAAGATTGGGTGGAGTGCTGTAGCTAGCTTTAGAAATCTCACATTGGTACCATCTTTGCATTTTGTCAAATCTCTAGTGAAAGTGTTCTTAAAATGAACAACATGCTGGGTCATCATCTGACATTGCTATGGCAGAATGTAGGTAAAACACAGAGCAGGAGACATACAATTCTCCCCCAAGGAGTTCAGTCACAAGTTTAATTAACACATGTTTTTTAAAGAGCATCATCAGCATGTCCTCTGGAATGGTGGCCAAAGCATGAAGAGGCATAAGAATGTTTAGCATATCTAGCATGTAAATTCCTTGCAATGCTGGCTACAAAATTGCCATGTGAATGTCTGTTCTCACTTTCAGGTGACATTGTAAATAAGAAGTGGTTAGCATTATCTCCCGTAAATGTAAACAAACTTGTTTATCTTAGCGATTGGCTGAACAAGAAGTAGGACTGAGTGGACTTGCAGGCGCTAATGTTTTACATTGTTTTGTTTTCAAGTTACATAACAAAAAAAATCTACATTTGTAAGTTGTGCTTTCACAATAAAGAGATTGCACTACAGTACTTGTATGAGGTGAATTGAGAAATACTATTTCTTTTGTTTATCATTTTTACAGTGCAAATATTTGTAATGAAAATAATATAAAATGAGCACTGTATACTTTGTATTCTGTGTTGTAATTGAAATCAATATATTTGAAAATGTAGAAAAACATCCAAAATATTTAATAAATTTCAATTGGTATTCTATTGTTTAACAGTATGATTAAAGCTGTGATTAATTGCAATTAATTTTTTAATTGCGATTAATATTTTTGAGTTAATAGTGTGAGTTAACTGCGATTAATTGACAGCCCTAATATATATATATATATATATATATATTAGGGCTGTCAATTAATCGCAGTTAACTCACACTATATATATTGGGGATTTAGGCCCTGTGTTAATTAATATATATATATATATATATATATATATATATATATATATATATATATATATATATATATTAGGGCTGTCAATTAATCGCAGTTAACTCACACTATATATATTGGGGATTTAGGCCCTGTGTTATATTCTTCATTTTAAAGCAAAACAACAAATCTCCATTTAGTGATGTTAATCTAGCTAGGATGCATTGTAACTTCCGTACTTTAACAGTTTATCTTGGGAGAGTTATTCATAAAAAGGAATATGAAATTATTAATTGTGTGTATGTGCATAACTGTCTTATGGTAAAGACTGGTACTGGATCCCTAAAAAGAGAAAGCAAGTGAATCCTATTATAATTTCCATGTATAGTAATTAGAGGGTTCCTATAGAAAAATCCAGCAGTGCTCTCTTGGAAGGATAGGAACTAATGGTCTGTGCAAATAGGTCAGATAAAGGAATTCAGTAGCACAGAATTGACAAGTAAATTGACTTACCTGTTCTCTTTGTAGTTTTCACTGTCATGGGACAGAAAGTGGCCAACTCTGGTCCACATGCTAGCACTCTACACATATGTTTTGTTAGCGGGGAGCAGTGCATCAGCAATTCATAATGTCATAACAACAGAGCTGCACAATCAGACACAACCGGGCAAGGGTGTAAATCAGACACTGAAAAGGTCACCAGTGTAACATGAGAGTAACCAACTGTACTGTGTTAGGTAAGACATGCAAAAGACTGTATTTATGACATGACTGATGCATCCAAACAAGCAATGAGGTGACACAAGGGCCATACAAACAGAACAACATACTGTAGCTTCAGTAATTCCTGTGTAATGTGCTGACAATCTACAAAACAAATATGATGCTTAGGCAGATAAGCCCAGGCTCATAGGCCATAACTGGCATGCACTGACACTGTATCTCACATATCACTGTGTAGTAACTACTGGTAAATCTAGAACTGTCACTGGTGAACAGACTCTTCCTGGGGCTCCATTTTCTTCCATATTTACATCATACCATATTTACACCCCACCCCCCCCATCCCCAAACACTCTCCTCACACACATCCTTCCACCTCCAGCTAGCATTTCTTTTCTTTTCCCAGGACAATCCTATTAAAATCTGATTGGCTGGCTGGGGACTGTGATAACCATCACTCAACCAGCCTTAAAGGGACAGATTTCTTATGGAAATTGAATCTGAAAGGACAAATTCCATAGGGAAATTTAAAATTGACACATTTTCTGAATGGATCTCTCCAATCCCTGCTGTATATAATATATGCATTTATTGAGCTTAATTTTTGGTTGGTATCAAAATGTATTGATCTGCAAGATAAATATTGACTTGACCTTACTTTCCCTTAGTCTATATTTACTTCTTGAGTCAATAAATCTGGAAACTGATTTGACAGAAGTCAATAATGGTTTAAAATTCTCAAAATAGCCACTTTGCTGTAAGGTGATAATTCTCCACTTTAGAGTTACTGCCTTAAACAAATAAAAAAAACAAACCATGCAAAGTTAACAATTTACTATACAACACCATCAGGACACTTTGGCCTGGGTAGAACATGAGGCACACACAGATACCAAGACACTGGTACTTCAGGCCAACTGGGCCATTTCAGCACTAGCCCAGCGATGCCGTAAATACTTTAATAGTGACCTACTGCATTCCAGCTATATATCTCTTGCTCTGTGGATCCTAAAAATTTGCTGTGAGCTCTGGAGAAAATGTCTGCATGATATTGCTCGCTGGATATCTCAGCCCTGGAAAAACTTGAAGTTCTTGCTGGGTGGTAAGGAGTGTCACTGCCTTCATTTCAAAAAGAACAGGAGTAGTACTTGAGGCACCTTAGAGACAAACAAATTTATTTGAGCATAAGCTTTCGTGAGCTACAGCTCACTTCATTGGATGCATTCAGTGGAAAATACAGTGGGGAGATTTATATACACAGAGAATATGAAACAATGGGTGATATCATACACACTGTAAGGAGAGTGATTACTTAAGATGAGCTAATACCAGCAGGAGAGCGGGTCTGTAATCAAGTGACCAGAGAGATTGAAGTGTTCTCCAACTGGTTTTTGAATGTTATAATTCTTGACATCTGATTTGTGTCCATTTATTCTTTTACGTGGAGACTGTCCAGTTTGACCAATGTACATGGCAGAGGGGCATTGCTGGCACATGATGGCATATATCACATTGGTAGATGTGCAGGTGAACGAGCCTCTGACAGTGTGGCTGATGTGATTAGGCCCTATGATGGTGTCCCCTGAATAGATATGTGGACACAGTTGGCAACGGGCTTTGTTGTAAGGATAGGTTCCTGGGTTAGTGGTTCTGTTGTGTGGTATGTGGTTGTTGGTGAGTATTTGCTTCAGGTTGGGGGGCTGTCTGTAAGCAAGGACTGGCCTGTCTCCCAAGATCTGTCAGAGTGATAGGTCATCCTTCAGGATAGGTTGTAGATCCTTGATGATGCGTTGGAGAGGTTTTAGTTGGGGACTGAAGGTGATGGCTAGTGGCGTTCTGTTATTTTCTTTGTTGGGCCTGTCCTGTACTAAGTGACTTCTGGGTACTCTTCTGGCTCTGTCAATCTGTTTCTTCACTTCAGCAGGTGGGTATTGTAGTTGTAAGAATGCTTGATAGAGATCTTGTAGGTGTTTGTGTCTGTCTGGGGGGTCGGAGCAAATGCAGTTGTATCGTAGAGCTTGGCTGTAGACAATGGATCGTGTGGTGTGATCTGGGTGAAAGCTGGAGGCATGTAGGTAGGAATAGCGGTCAGTAGGTTTCTGGTATAGGGTGGTGTTTATGTGACCATCGCTTATTAGCACCGTAGTGTCCAGGAAGTGGATCTCTTGTGTGGACGGGTCCAGGCTGAGGTTGATGGTGGGATGGAAATTGTTGAAATCATGATGGAATTCCTCAAGGGCTTCTTTTCCATGGGTCCAGATGACTGTTTATTGAACAGACTCATTCAGTGGTAATCAGCCTGGCTCAGAATTTTGGCATTAGTTTTGATCATTTCCTTTCCATAGAAATCCCCTTCCCCTCCCAGGTGCTAGACATATTGCAGTCATAGTTCATGCAGGCTTCACCCTTATTTATCTCATGGTGACCTTGCAACAGTAACAAATATCTTCTTGACTCTAAGGCTTAATTCCCTCTTTTGGTTTCCAGAGCACCTCCATCATTGACATCTTTCTCAGAACCCAGAATAATATTTACTCACTGGTTAGAGTGACAATGACTATATTATACTTACCCAAGTATGCTGTGGCCACTTATAAGTGGTGGATTGACCTTTAAGTTGACACTGCTTGCTTTTAAAACCTTTAACAAAGTGGATTTTGACTATATTCAAAGCCTCCTTCTTTAGCTCTTCAGACTTTGTCCTGTGCTCACATACGACCTACGCTTTGTGGGAATCCTGATGTTGGCAGATGATTGGGACTTTGTTGTTTTATGCCATAGGGTGCAACCATCCATCTGTGTCACTCCATCTCTCCCGGCATTTAGCAAACACATTAAAACCATTTGTACTTAGCTAGGGTTTTTTTTAGGCTGGGCAAACTTTTTTTTTTTTTAAACCAAATTTCAGACACCCTACTCCCTTGAATCTTGTGGTTTCACAAGTTTGACTCAGATTTGAATTCAAACATTATTGGGGAAAAGGGGCAGAGATGTGGAACAGTGAGAATATACCTAACAAATTAAAGTGAAAATGAAACAGAGTGGACAGAGTAAAAAACAAATACAAGAAAGATTATGAAAGACAGGCAGAGGAAAATGAATGTATTGTGATGTAAAGAGAAAGACAATAGGACAAATTCAGACTTGATCTAACCTCACTGAAAACTTAGGTACCCAAGGGATAAATCTGCACCAGTATGTATACCGTGGACAGGTACACACACACAAACCACACACACACACACGTAGACCCTCATGCCTTTAGAATTCATGAAATCTCAGTAAGCTAAAGTCTTCGCACATTCTAATCACCAGTACTGCTACTCTATAAAGATGTGAGTGAATGATACAGTAAATCATTGTGAGGCGCACCAAACAAAGTGTAAAGTTACTTTCCAGCTCAAGTGAATGGAGTGGCAGTTTGTGGGTACTAAGAGGGCCAGATTTACACCTTACATGACGCTAGGCACAACATCTTCAGCACCCTTCCCACCTCCCGCCTACAACTGACCTTCCTCTTGCACACAATTTTAGAGAGGTAAGGCGCCCCAGCATGTGCCTACTGTGCCTAATTGGAAATCTGGCCCTGGGTACAAATATGATTATGGGCTAGGCATAGTGCCCCACCCTGAATGGGACTAGGCCTCAAACCCCTTGCATCCGCACTGTGTTACTTTCAAGTATGCAGAGGGAAAAGGAGTAGGACGTGGGCAAAGAATGGGCATGAGTGAGGGAATATTAGTTTAACCACACAAACCCAAACAACCTTGCATCACCACCCCCTGCCTCTTCCCCGAGGCCCAGCCCCACTCACTCACTCCCCCCTCCCTCCGTTGCTTGCTCTGCCCCACCCTCACTCACTTTGACCAGCTGGGGCAGGGGGTTGGGGTGCACAAGGGGGTGCAGGCTTTGGGCTGGGGCCAAAGGGTTTGAAGTCTCGGATGGGGCTCAGGGCTGGGGCAGAGGATTGGGGTGCAGGCTCTGGGAGGGAGTTTGAATGCAGGAGGGGGCTCAGGGCTGGGGCAGGGGTGCAGGACAGGGTTTGGAGTCCCAGAAGCAGCTGGCACATCCCTGCAGCCCCTGGGGGGCACAGGGGGCTCCGCACGCTGCCCCTACTTGCAGGCACTGCCCCTGCAGGTCCCATTGGCTGCAGTTCCTGACCAATGGGAGATGCGGAGTCGGTGCTCGGGATGGGAGTAGCATATGTGGAGACAACCTACCCCTCCTCAGGGGCCGCAGGGATATGCTGGCCACTTCTGGGAGCAGTGTGGAGCCAGGGAAGGCAGAGAGCCTGCCTTAGCCCCGCTGCGCCCACGGGCTTTTAGTGGCCTAAAATCTCCCGGTTTGGCTTCAGTAGCCTCAAGGAGATAGATCCTGATTCTGGGATACTCTCAGTGAAACCAGGAGCGTTAGGAACCCTAAATCCTCAGCATCTAAGTGAATCAAATAGCTACGCGCACCCCTCCTTGCCTTTACCAATTAACACAAGTTCTGGTTCCCCTCTTCACCCTGTCTTGCCCATTACTTTTTATCTTGAACTTATACATGAAAACCTCCACACCTGCCCTGTGCAAGGATCAAATCCTAAATAACCCCAAAGCAAATATGTCATCCTAGACATGGGTGGAGGGATAGCTCAGTGGTTTGAGCACTGGCCTGCTGAACCCAGGGTTGTGAGTTTAAACCTTGAGGGGGCCATTTAGGGATCTGGGGCAAAAATTGGGGATTGGTTCTGCTTTGAGCAGGGGGTTGGACAAGATGATCTCCTGAGGTCCCTTCCAACCCTGATATTCTATGATTGGTTCAACAAAGCTAACATTTAAAGATAGGCCTGATTTACAATTGGATCAGTCTTTCATTTATCCTAAAGACTGGCAGTTTGGGTCTGTGTTTTAGTTCATGTCCATCTGTAGAAATAATAGAGTTGATGATGAGGCTATTGCCCAAATCAGCAGGTGTGTACTCGGGTCTTGATCCTTGGCCCCTGTTTTAACTGCTTTGTGTGTGTAAGCCAGCATAAAGTGACCAGAAAAATGCCCTAAAGCAGCAGCTGGGGTTGCAGAAAGGTGGCTTTATTCCTCCCTCTTCTCCATCCACCCTATGTAACCTTTATAAGATTACTTTAAAGTTATGCTGAGAGTGGGAGGAGGACCTTCACCCAGAATTAAAGCCATGGAGGTCTAATGTTTGAGGAAGCACTAAAAAAATTGATTTTTGCGAGATAAGCAGAGCATTGACTGTCAGTGTGGTATGGGTCTGACACTTAGAGGGGCTGAGCACCTCCTGTGAAATTCCTGTGAAGTATTAAGCACTCTTGACTAACAGTAAAGCTAGTAGAAGAAAAAGACTCAGCTGCTTGCAAGAGACAGCACAGAGAGAGAGAGAGAGAGAGATTAAGTATTCTTTTTCTTTTACTGCTGGAGGGACCACGTGGTCTTGGGTACTGTACTCTATATGTCTATTACACTTCTTTTTAGCAACATGATAAAATGGTGTGGGGGGGACAACCATGTAGGTCAACCTACTATTTGAATAACTTTATCTCAAGGAAGTTCTGGAAATATTCCCTTGTTTCATTTCTTAGATCTCATTATATATGGTATGTAAAGATGGTTCTGACTTACAAGATCATAGATTCATGGTCTTATGGTTATAATTCTCTCGCTGCATATTCTTAAGGTTGTAGAAGCATGAAGCGTATCTCAAAAATATGCTTAAGGACACTTACAAACTAACGGAAATTAAAACTGTTACTTTTTTTATCTTAATTTGTTTATATTAGACAGAGTGAGAGAACCCATTTTTAATTAAATGGTATGGTCCAAATGCCAACATTCAGAGAGTCTACATCCTTACCAAGAATAGATTTACTTGTGGTTCCTTTAAAATAATGCTTTAAAAAAATGTACTGTTTACTCAGCAAGGAGAACAGATTTCAACTTATTTTACAGTTGGGTGGAATGTTCAGAGAGATTTTTGTCACTGAGATCATCAGAACTCAGAGCTCTGGCAATTATGTAACAGATGAATTCAGAAGAATTATTTCATAATGGACTACAGTATTTCCTTTTTAAAATACTAATTCATACCCTCAAGGAAAAACTCCAGGGAAACTCCTTACCTACTGTGACAGCTTCAGCTGATCATCTCATTGCAGTCATGTCCCTCAGCCTGAGAGAGGAGGGTGCTTGCAGTGGGCCATTTAATTGTATAGGCCTGGAATTGTGACTATGCACCCAGAGTAGATAGATATTTTTAGAAGGGGGAAAAAGAAATGTTTTTCATTTTCTATGCTCTATGTTTTTGCTAACAATAAGCCTGTTCACAGCCTCCCTCCTTTGTGAGAGAAAAATAACTAGGTTTTTATTATTTAAAAAAAATTACAAAAAGGGACAATATGCTAAAAATATGCAGTGAACAAATATCATCTGTACAGACTGGAAGAGAACCTTCATAAATTAACCTTATTAGTGCATTACTGTAAGTGAATGCCAAAAAAGCTCCTAATTTGCATTAAGATAGATTTTTCAGGTTGGCTGCATGATTTAATTAAAGAAAAGATTAAGAATCATTAAACAAGCTGCTCTACCTTGCAATAACAGAATTCATATCTGATTCAGGTTAACGAAAACACAGATGGTGATTCAGTAACTGTTGAGTTGCTGTAACAGAATAAAAATGATCCCATTAGTTCTCTGGAAATGTGAGGGAATTTGAAAATTAGTATGCAGATACATTGTATGGTGCTAGACAGCTTGGTCTGCTTGGATCATCACTGATTACTCTTTGTTTGGGTTGGCAACACTGAACTTAATAAATGAAAAAATGTTCCAGTATACCACAGTTGGAAACTGTTCAAGGTTGAAATAGGTGTGCAGACTTTCAGGAAGAGAGAGTTAAGTAAACAAATGTCAATCAATTCAGGGCTGGCAACATTCCCCCCACCCTCCTTTAGAATGTCTGTTCTTCAGAAAGAAGTGTCATCAAAAATTGTAATTCTTTGTTTGATACATATGTTCATGTGGTATTTATTATTACAAAGCTATTTTTAAATCATCATATTAATTTAGACATGAAATTCTATAGCCTTTTTTGTTCTTAATATCAAGAAGGAAAAAGATATCCCAGGAAATTGGGTCAGGTTGGGTATTGTTTTGGGCAATATATATATTTTTTTTCAGAAACAAGCTACACCATAAGGAGATGAAAACTATGGATGAAATCTTCTGAATATTTCAGTGGGTTCCAGAAGGATCATAAAGTGATCATTGTCACCCCATATGGGAAATAACAGCTTAGACAAGTAGGGTAGTAACTCAGTTCAGTGCATGGGAATTGCAAATCATTCTCGCAGAGATAACTGTACTACTACACAGTTAATAATACCTGGGTCACATCAGCCACATGACTGTTAAATATCTAGCTTTTATGATGAATCTCATTGAGAACACTGCACCTGGGCAGGCAAAAGGCCCTGAAATGCACACAGCAAATGACCTTCTTGGGTTAACTTTTGTACAATAAAACAGCTATGTTACCTTGTATTTTAAAATTTATTTTGATCCCTTGATATTACTGCAAGTGACTTCAAGGCCAAAAGATGGATCATGGGAAGTGCTTAGGGTGTTACAAGAAAAGGGAGGGTTGAAACACTCATACTTCTAGGTTAAAATGTTCTTTGCTTATCACGTGTTAAGATCTTTCCAGAAATGATGTAATGCACTTGGGACTGTGGTTGCAAACCACCTTTTTTTAAATCATTAATTGACATCATATAGTAATGTCCAACTCACTACTCCCAAAGTGATGGTAATTAATCTCATGAAAAAAAATTGACATTTTTAGCTTTTAGCGTAAAAAGGTCATAAACAGGTTTTCCTTGGTCTGGCAGGGTTTTAACCATCAGATCAAACAATTTTTTTTAAATAGTTCTTGTACATTACTTTGTTTTTTTAACACTTACATATTTAAAGATCTTATGTAGTATAGATATTCTCAGCAACTTGGCCAAGTTTAAAAGCACACATGTTATTATAAACAAGTGTGTCTTAGTTACAAATGAAGCCTCCACAGTTCCTCTATGACTAGTACTTTTTTATGGCTTTAAAAACTGTTTGGGATATGATGAGTGATGGAACTGCAAAAATTGATTTTTTTTCTCCCCTGTTTCAGCGCTATCGTAGGTTCGCAAACAAGGTAAACTAGGCAAAAAAGTCATAAAATATTTTCTCAATAGTCTAGCCTGTTTTATCGGGCTAAGTGTCTTTTCTTTGTACTGATCACACTGTATACAGTTTTCTTGTAATTGCAACTCCATTTCCTCTCTCTCTCCTGGCTGTTCTAGTTAAGACTGTAAAAGACTCTAAATTGTATGCAGAGTCTTCCTTGCAGAATTATGTAGTCAAGGAAGATGCTAAGGGGTTATGATGTGCATGCAACATACAGTGCTACTTTGAAAGGACTGGATTGCTAACTAAAGAGAATAGATCAGGATATTAACTGCCAACTATCAAATGATCACAGGATATTTTGATAGTTGCTGCTGTGAAACTGATGAGCAGATCATTTAAATACACTGCATTACTTCTACTGAAAGCTAAAAAGAGCAAAAAAGGTTATTTGGTTCAGTATGTGATTTATATTAGTGCACTTTTGTTTGGATTAGAACTGTGAGAAACCCAGAGGTTTTGGTTCCTGGGAAGTTTGGCGCATCACTTGTTTGGTTTTGATTCAAGTGGGTTCACATCCCTTGAGTTTCACTTTGGCTTTTAAGTTTGAACAAATCCAAAAAATTTAAAACAAATCTCTGATGAAACCACTGACTTTCACATGGTTTACACACAAAATAATAAACGTTGCCCTCTCCCCTTCCAAACTTGAAGACCATTTGTATTCAAAGGGATGTGTGTTCCCAATGCCATTAACTGGAGTTAAGTCAAGAGAGGAAGATGACCCAAATTCTTTTGATATAGCCTTGGTATTGGAGGCCAAAACATCCCATTTTCTGCATTTAAAATTCCTTTTACCTCAAAGGTAGTTGTGCACATGCGGAAAAAAGCTGTACTGAAGTTTGAGTTCTAAACTGGATTTCTACCTGGGAAAACAATGATACATAATTCCTACCTGCACCCTTTGATTTAATTAATACAGGACACCTAAGAATCTATTTGAGAACAGCAGGCGTTCTGAGTATCAGTACTGCTAGAAGATTCCATACCCCTAATAGAAAATGTTCCCACATTCTGTGGGGTCATCTAAAATGGAGGCTTTAGTGAAGGCACTTGGATGCCTGACAGGACTTCTTGTAAACTGTGTCCTTGGCCAGTTCAAAAATACATCCCTTGTGACTATATCACAGAAAATCATGCACATAGTTCTGGCCCTTGATAAAAAATTTAGATAATGGAAAGCAGAAAAACCTCTGGACTATTCAAGAATAACTTTTATAAATACTCTCAGTGGAAATTATTGCATGTTCCGGATGAAATACCTTGGAGGCCTACTTATTCCAGAAGGCCACTTTGAAAAAACCAAACATACTAATCACTCCAGATTTATGCTTCTATGAAATCTTAATTATCTTTATGCTCTTCTCATCTAATGATGAGTGAATACTTCATACTCTGTTAACAGATATATGTATAGTCTCTTGGGATTTGTTTTCATTTTAGGTTCAATTTTGCCTCAAAAGTTGTACATACCACTTTCAAGGCTCTTTAAGACATTAGTCCCAATGCCTCTTTGAGGTAAGTTATGAGTATTATCTCTATTTGCAGATACAGATAGGGAAATTAACTGACTTGCAAGAAACCACAGATGGAGTCAGTGGTCTAATGAGGATTAGAACTCAGGTGTTCCTGGTTATCAGGCTAAGGTGCAGGCTCACTACACTGCATCTTTCTTCTTGGGGGTGTGTGGAGGTGGTTTTCCTTCCATGTCTATTTACTTATTGGCCATAATTGTAAGATGGTCTTCAGAGGTTGTTAGCCAGGAATAGGAGCCCAGGGTCAGAGCCGGAGTCAGAGACAAATTACCAGAGCTAAGGGTCAGAGCTGAAGTCAGGATGGGAGCCAAGGGTCAGAGTTGGGTTACCTGGAGTGAGCAAGGCAGAAACACGGCTGGGTCAAAGGCAGGAACAGGGCTGAAATAAGGCTGGGAACAAGCAAATGCAAAAGCTATCACAGCAACAGGCAAATGCTTTGAGTAGCCACTGAACTGCTGCTGGAGTTAAGAACTGTCTGCAGAGTCTTCCCACTAATCAGGTGGTGTGGCCAATCAGGTAACCTACTACAGACCAACTGTGCCCATTAGGTTGCCCAGAGACTGGCTCTGCTGCAGGCCTTTATGCCTGACAGGGTTTGGGGTACTAGCTTCTTGAGGCAAATAAATATAGTACCTGGCAGTTCTATCTGTCTGTCTATCCAGGTTATCATATCACATCCAATACTGGATATATACCCAAGCACCTCACAAAATTATAAAGTGTGCACAGTTATCTCAATGAAAGATTTTTGTAAGGTTGGATGGCTTCTAATCAGTAAGCAGAAACAAGACAATAGGAATTAACTGACCAGTCAAATATATAAAAAGTGAATTACAAATAGCATATAATCAAAGCAATAATGTTAGCAAATAGTTAATGAGAAATCCAGAGGCTGAGACATGTTTGCATAGACCACTCAAATAATTTCTAGTAATGAACAAATTAATAAAAATATAGGTCTGTTTGTGGATATTTACAAACAGAAATAGAGGAGACATTTGTTAGATAAATTGTCAGCTTTGAATAGTTAACCCAGTTCAATTCTTCATATACTTGAGATCTCAGAGAACTGTGCACACTTTATAACTTTGTGAGGCATGCAGATACAAAAGCCTTGGGTGTATTATAAGAACCTACTTAGACAAATTGAGTTCAGTGGGACTACTTGCTTGAGTAAGTGTTCCTCAGTATGAGTAACAGTTGCAGATTGAGGTCCTATGTCTATAGTATGTGTTCCTGTGTCATTTACAATAGACAAATATAATGTCACTTTTCCCTCCAGTCTTCTCCCATATTATTGGCTGGGAGTGCAGTGATAGACTGCCGAGTTATACCATTTCAAAAATTCCACACATAGTGCAGTACAATACTTCATAAAGACCAAATTATCTCTCACACTAGGAGGTTTGCCCTTCCTGGTAAAGGCTGAAAGAAATGTATGGAAGCACACAGTTTACCAGACTGTAAATAAAACATAGTTTCAAGTAAGGATGGTCAGAATTCAGTGGGGGGAAAATTAGCAAGAGATATTTGCTTAAAGCATCAATTTTGTATCCTCATTGTGGTAGCTGGTAAACTAATAGGATACCATTAAAACAGACTATATATTATATGTATATATTACACAAACATACTTACAAAACAGGCATTTGTGCTTAGCTACTATGGTGATGAGCACTATAAAATAAAACCCTAAAATAGATAAATATATAAAGAACTATAATTTCTGAATCCTTCCCACACTGTAAAACACCGCTTAGGGCTCTGTAATATGGAAGACTCCAACTCCTAAAGCTAGCCCTGCATTGTTGTTTTGATGTGTGAGTTTCCTTAGCAATGGGTGAACCTCAAAATTCCTTACAGATGGGTGAACCTCAGAAATTGTATTTGGTTGGGATAAAGTATAGGGCTGAGCAAACTGGGATATATTGGAATAAAAAACAAGCTAGATCCTCGCACAAAGTTCAAATATTTAGTCACAGTCAGAAAAGTTCACAGAACTTTTATTTTTTCATTTTTCAGTACTTCTGCCCTTCTTGTGACAGCAATCATGAGAAACAGAAATGCCAGAATGCCATGACAAAGACTGCTGTTTAGATATTCCTGCTGTGACTAGAAGCAGGGATTGCCACAAACTTGGTAGCAGGTCATCCTAGAATATTTCAGGACAATAAGGATCAACTATGCAAAGGAAAAGACTTGTGCAATGAAGAGGAATGGCCTAGGCAAATTATACTACCCACAAAGATAGGAAAGGCAATGCACGTTCATTTCTAGGTTGCGGAGTGTATGTGGAGTCTTTTCTTCAAGTCAGCTCGAGGCCAAGAGATTGGAGACTCTGGGTATGGAGGAAGAGGATTCCTTTTCTCCCCCTTGCCATGAAACCAAGAGAAGGGGCCTGCTAACCTTACCCCCTACCCCGCATGGCTAGGAAGCAGGGAATGTCAACTCAGCAAGGAATCCAGCTGATGACAACAAATGTGGTTGAACGAGCAACAGCTGAGGTATGTGACACAAATGTTCCTACTTCTAAATTCAACTAGAAACTATTCTTTTCAGTTTGGCTGGAAAAATATTATCAGTGCTTCTGCTTGTTGATACATTTTATATTCCTTCCATTCATCCCCAATATTTATCTCAGGAGCTCTGTAATAATAATAATAAAAGACACTGACCACAACCTTAATTTTGGCCCTTTGTAAAATCTGAATTCAGAGACCACAAAGTACATACATGATAAGGACAGAAGCATCTTGTAGATTTGATGCAACCAGTGTAACAAAGCAGTCTTTTAATTAAAGTAGCACTCTGGTCAAGCTGGCATTTTTTTCATTTTTAATTGCACCATCCTGTCACACCGTAGTTTATTTTATTTTAATTTGTCAGGGTGTGTGAGCATTTCAAAATGCCCAAGACAAAATTAGGGCTGTCAAAAGATCCAGTGCTGCGTCATCATGTAGCTGATGGCCAAGAGCCAGCTCTGTCAACACTTGGCTTTGTACTATCTGGGGGAGAGAATTTGATTCTTGAGCGGTGTCTAATCAGTTTAAAACAAATCTGGAAGATGTTACTAAAAGACTAGATGAGATCCAGGCCACAGCAGTCTCTGCATACAAAAAAGTGAAGGATTTAGTTTCAGAAGAAAATTGAAGATGTGGAGACAACACTTGACAGTTCAACACGATTACAACTGTGAATAACAAAGGAGTGTACTACTGCTTTAGGAAATGGGACTACTGGTATCTGGAGAAAGTAGCTCATTGAGACTCCTTTGTGGTGTGAAGGAAGATATCAGGTTCTTAGACCTCTAGGTCGGCAAAGAAATTTGTCCCCAAACAGGTTTCCTCTATGATACTCAGGTCCTAGTCATATAGAGTGTGTTCTGTGAAAGAGAAAGCAAAGACAGGATAACTGAGTAGATAAGAAGATGAGGAAAGCAGCTATTTAATAAACCAGAAACATTATATGTAAAATAGCTACCATGCTTTGATTATGGGACATAATTTCCTATGTACTTATTTACAGAGTGGAGTAGTAGCTGGGAATGTAACACCTCACTCTAAGTGCCCTGTATAGGAGTAGGGGCATATTCACTGCCCCATTTTCCTTGAGACTATTATGGATTTTGGAGTTCATGTCCCCAAACAGCCTGCTGGGTAAATGGCCATATGGCACCCTGAAGACCCAGAAGATAGGGAACTACCTTACTTCAGTACAATTTAGGTGGTGAGACAAGGTACGACATCTAAGGTAAGTAGAAGGAGTCCTGGGGCTTGTATGGGGGCTAGATAGGGAATTACAGAGGGGCTCCTGGGTTAACAGAGATTCAGTTAATCAAACATGAATATTTAAGTGTACATGCAGAGATCAATTTGTTTCTGGTCCCTATGGACCAAAGCCTGCTGGCATTTATGAAGATATGAGAACACTAGTCCTGCAGGGTTTGCACAGCCTTAGGGAGTCACATGCCTAATGGAGAAAGGAGGAGGATGTGGGACACATTGTAGGACCACAGGAGCGAAGGGCTAATTGAAAAGTGGGAGCTGAGTGAAGAAGCCAGTATCTATACTGAAGATACGCATGAGCAGAGGAGGGATAATAGCCATGTTGGAAGTCTGTGATCCAGAAGAGGATGGCGCATCTCCATCATTTATGTTACTCCTGCTTCTCCTTTACCTTTATTATATAGTTTTTGGCGACAAATCAGAGTTCACCAGCTCCACTTCCCTTCTTAAAAATAAAGGATTAGACCATTGCTAATTTTCCTTCTAATCACTAAAGAAAAATGAGTAGGAAAAATCATCAATTGCATATTGATTTCTCACATTTTAGAGAATTTTTACAGTATTTCTCACTAGGCTCTTTGCCCTTCTTGAGAGATTTTCCAGTTCTCACATCCTCAACTCACTGTTATGATTATTCATGCTGTTGATTATGTGGGCATCAATTCAAATGAGTTGCAGCAAGCAGAGTTTACCCTAAGGCCTGGAGCTCCTACGTCTACTGTAACACCTGCACTTTGTTTCAGTAAAGCGTGCTGAAACATTTTTTCACCTATGCTAGACATTAACCAAAGAGTGTTAAGGAAAAGTCTCCTATCTTTCTGCAAAATGCTATAATTTATAATCTACATTGGAATTTCATCCACCATGTGTAAATTGAATTCAATTACTTATCCAAAGCTTTGAAATTCTTCCATTTTTAACTCCCTTAGGGCCTGATCCAACACCCACGGAAGTCAATGAGAGCCTTTCCATTAACCTCCATGGGGCATTGGATCAAGCCCTTACTACATGCTGTCACAGTATTCTGCAGTTATGATCCCAAATACTGTAATAACTTTACAGTGGTGTAACCACCTTTGGAGTTTGCTAGCTCCTGGAACACTGAACTGAGCCTCTAGGAGTTATACCCGCTGGACTACAGAAACAATGGCTCCAGAGTCTCCAGACACCATTTCCCTGTTTAAGGTCTGGGGCAGAGACAGAATAGACTGGAAACTTCTACAAAAGCCAATGGGGAGCATCTGATAAAGTGATTTAGACAGACAGTTCGCTGGGCCAATGAGGAACCAGGGTGGCTCAGCCCCACAGTGGGAAGGGTCTGGCTGCCTGAGAGACAAAGGGAATAGCTTTGCTTTAACTTGTGGGCTGTTTGAGTCTGGAGCTGAGAGAGGAGCAGCAGAACCTGGGGATATTCTACTCAGCTCCCACTCCTGACCCAAAGGGGGATTTTGAACTATTGCGGGATTTAGTATGTGATCAGGAAGTGCCAGCACTGCTGAGAACAGTGATCAGGGAGGCAGAGAACCAATCCAGGGCTACCTGAAACCAGCTGAGACCTCCACAGGGCTCCAGACCAGGGAGTCAGGAGAGGACCCTGCCTCACTCAGGGGTGATGACACCGTAAGGAAACACTTTTCCTTTTATTTAAACTGGCCAGCATTTCACAGCACTACAGCACTCATCGCAGGACTATCCTCAGCATCCCATCTGCCTTGAAACTGTACTAGGGAGGGAGCTGAGGGGTTGTGTACAGTGGTGAATGCAGGGAGGTGTGGAATTTGTTATACTGTTTATGTTTTACTGTTTTAGTTAATCTTAATCTGTTCCTTCCCCAAAGCCTTTGTTTCCTGTTCCCAGTGAAGTCCCCAGTGTTATAACATGCTTTCTGGGTGGAGCATTTCATTGGTTTTGGCTTGAATGAATATATTGTGTTGTTTGTGTACTGGGGTATATTCCTTGTAAATAGAGTAGGAGCATTAGTTATTTTCCCAAGGGACAGCGCTGTTTGTATCCCAGGCACAGTGAGGAGTCACCTTGAGTGGAGGGATTAGCTGCCAAAATAAAGAACTCAGGATCCAGCCCATGTGAGAAGCAAGGAGAAGCTACTCTGATTAGCAAACACTGAAGCTTAAGCCATGCCTCAGAGGAGGTGCTACACAGGAGGGAGTGTTTCATATAACACATTGTAGTGTATTTTTATAAACGCTCACTTCTCTCTGTCCTTGTCCATCCCTCTGCCAAATTCAATCAAATTAATTTCCTCTTCCTCTGACTCCATCCTTTCTTTCTCCTTACTCCTTCTCCCCGCTTCTTCCATCTAAGGACAGTCAGCTGTCTGGCTGATTCCACTGGATGGGACTTAGTGATGTGGAAGCTGGAAAAGGCTTTGTTCCCTCTTCCTTTCTCCACTCCAGTCATATTTGCTGATATTCTGCTTAGGCCACTACAGAGTCTTAGTAAGTCTGTCAGCCTTGTCTTTGACAGCCATTGTATACAAACCTTGTGTGCTCTGGGAGTTGCAGTACCTGGCATCAGAGGTGTAAAACACACAGTGGCATCACTGTTGACTTGGAGAAGACCTGTTGCCTGAAACATATTATGTCAGCTACAGTCTCTGCACAAAAGCTGACAGACCTCCCAATCTACTGCAATGGCTGTTGTGGGAAAGCAGCAAAAACAGAAAAATGTCTACATGAAAGGCATTTGGAGATCCCAATCAAGTTTCCAGTGGGTGACTCTTCACATCACAAAAACCACCATTACACCTGGCACTAATTGAAAACCTTGCTGGCAATCTCAGCAGAGGGAACAAGGAATGAATGGGTAAATAGTGCAGACAGCACTATCCATGGCTGCTTAGTCCATATATGGCACTTAGAACAATCCTGTGTGGTGGTGCTTGGCTGCAAAGGCTGTGTTTATTTAGCCTTGGAGCTACAGAGCCAGACAGAACAACAGTGTCTGTCTGTGGCCAGGAGCCTTAAATAAGAATTGTGAATCTTCTCTACCTGCAGGGTACAGCGAAAAACTATCCTCACACCCCTGAAAGCAGTCCCTGGGTGTGTGTAGGTTTGCCACCATTATCCATGTTGCAACTGTTCTGTGGATAACAAATGGATTTCAGTCACCAGGGTTATCAGTACAGCAACCTTCATGAGCACTAAATGTGTACACACACACTCATGAACCCTTTGGTAATCATGAGAGAGAGAGGAAACAAACAAAATCTTTAAACAAATTCAGACTCAGCTGGTATTCAGGCCGAGATATGGACTAGTTCTTACTTTCCCCTGAGTCAGTTCACCCCTCTATAATTAAGCTTTCAGGCTGTTTTGTTAGTGCTGTAAAGCAGGCATTACTGAAAGTCATCTGCTTTTTTCCCCTTAAAACACTGACTGTTTTTCCCCTTGCTAACAAACCTTTCAATTTCACTCCTTACATTCTTTAGGTGCGCTTATTTTTTTTTACCTTCCACAGTATTATTCCCCATCCATAAAATTATACAAAAATGGTCATCAGTGAGCCTGCTGAAAGGAACAACTGCCATGCATTTTAAAGAATAACCTTAATATTTATTTAAAAAAATAAAAAAATAAAGCCCATACTTCTTTTAAAGATCTTGCTCTAAACAAACTGAATTATTCATGCATAGAATTGTACAGCGTTAGAACACCTGTTTTCAATCATGCATAATGTAAAATCACTCATTACCTCACAAGAGCCTCTACATCTCCAGCAATCAAATGGCATTGAAATAGAGAAACAGGTGCTTGGCAGGTGGATCCAAACAGATGTTTTGGGCTTGCATGTCTTTTCTTGTACAGGTGTGACAATCTTGTTTTGAACGGCATAATTGCTATTTAAATAGGTAATATTTAATTCTTATGTGCTTTAATATTTATATTTGCTTCTTCAATTCCTTTTTTCACTTTACAAACTGCAAAGGCTTGAAGCAGCCTATGAGATGTGTAATGCTTTCAGTTTAACTGCTAGGCGGAGTAATGCCAACTGAAAGTACAGGTCTTCCTTCTTAGCCTTTCATTGCACAGATTCTCACTCAATCCACTTTTTTCATAAGTAGACATTTCCTGCTAGAATGCGATATCTAGGAGAGATCACTGGTTTGTTTTTAGCAGTGTGGAAGTCACCAGATTTGGGGGGAGGGCTGCAATTCCATCTCAAGGATCATTTGAAAGCAAGGTATGTTTATATAGATAACATACTCATGGCAAGGGGGATGATGCAAACCTTTGAAATTGAACGGATTTCTTTGGCGTGTTTTTTTTTCCTAATAGTCACTGACATGCAATTTAATGGAATCTGACAACCAGGTAAACATAGCACCACTTGTTCCATAATCACTGTAAAGCATAATAAAGATTGTCCATGACCCTTCAATGAGATCCAGGTAGATGAACCACAGATCCATGTAGACCAATATCTTGCACCTGTGTGGAGCCCCACTGATTTCAGTGGGATTCCATGAGGGCACTGGAGTCCACCCACTCAATACCCACTGCAGAAGAGGGGCCTTTCTTTAGTTACTTTGCGGAAATTTCAATCTCAGAAAGCCGCAAACAGAACTAAATTTGTATGAAAGAAATACTCCGAATTAACAGACAATTAATCAACAGCATCAAAAAGTATCTTTGTGCTGGTTCTATTTGATGATTGTTGGGAGGCCAGTGTGAGATGACTTGGTGGTCTTAGTCCAGTTATTGGCAGGTAGGAGGCCACATTAAAAAAAACACACTTATATTTGGCACCTTTGTTGGCAGTCTTAGCAGAGAGGGCTGAAAAGACGTGGAGACAGAACAATCTGAAGGGTAATTTTCCCTATTTCTGCCCAGAATGTATCTGTCTAGTGGACTACTTGTGCATAATTGCTTGCAGACAGAATTAAAAAAGACAGGATGCACTAAGTCCAGAGGGAGGAAGAACAGAGTAGTTTGTGGTGGTTAGAAGATAGGACTGGGTTTGAATCCGATGGTTTACCATGCCCCAAGTCCCTGTGTATTGGGAACATGTCAGACTCATGCCAACAAAATCCTTTGTGCCACAACACACCACCATGGGATTGGCTCAGATCACCTGAGGAATTGCCTCACTCTGCATGAGCATGCCCTCGCACAACAGCTCTGGTCCACATGAATGGAACAAATGAACTGTCAACTTCAGGAGTGAGGCTACTATGTGTGAGAGCTTTCTCAACAACTTGCCGATGACTGCAGAAATAACACCCGAAAAGACCAGATTCAGAAAGCTTATGAGATCATCTAAAATGCACTTCTTCAATGTGTTTTTTCTTTAATAACTCCACCAGAATCACACAATTTAAAAAAGGGTCTATAGAATGAGAAAAGGGAAGCAAGAAATACCGAGGTCTTTTTGTGTGCACTTGAATAAATGCATAAGGTATTCAGATACCATGGAGATGGATGTGGTATTAGAAACAAGATATATAGCTCATGTATAGTCTGTTTGCCCATCTATAAAATGACCATAATTATAGCTACCTCTCAGAGATGTTGTGAAGTTTAATTAATATTTGTAAAGTGGTTTGTGTTGCTCAGATGAATAGCACTAAATAAGTGCAAAGCATTATTAGGTTATTTTCCCCCTCTGTTAAATAATCTGCAGTATGATAAAGGGAAATGGTTACTCAGGGCAGGAATGGTCACAAAGAAACTGATTATAGAGGAATGGAAATCCCTCTAAGATAGCTGGAATATAGTGATCAGTGATTTGGCAGTGCTGCTGGAGACGGCCTCTTTGAAACTGAATGATACATTGGAAATATATAAGTAATAAACCATGTAATAATGACACATGATTAACATAAATTCTTTATATATACCAAAACATAAAAAAGCATTTGCATAAACAAACTAATTCAATTATTCTGCGTCAGTATACCTAAATAATTAATTGTACTGTATTTCTCAGTGTGAGATTCTTTTCTTGCTTTCTTTGTACAAATGTATGTAATTTACATACAAAAGTAGCACCAATCAAAATTGGACAATTTAATGGATTAATTCTGGATTTACATCAGTGTAACAGATGCTTGGAGGCCACAGTGATGGGCATAGTAAAAGAACCTGAAGTGAATAGAATATGACAGAAATTGACCTACTGAGCTACTATTTCTATTGAGAAATAAGATAATTACCATATTAATTATAATTAATTATATTATATTATATTATATTATTTCACAGCTTCATAAGCAAGGAATATTTGTTACATTCATTTATGAGTTTATTCATGTGTAGCTATTTAAAATACACACAAACTAGAGATAAAAATCCAAACAAATGATGTCTCGCCCATTAAAACCAAGCACAAGTCCCAAAATATATCATTCAACAAAATAACAGCTTCCTGAACTCACTGTTACTTACTCTCCCTTACTTCACATATCCTCTTTCATCTGTAAGCTTCACTTGTGTGTTCATCATTCATGGCCCTTTTGCATTACACTTTAGTGGGAGAGTTCATCTCTATTCATGCTGTGTCTGACCAACAACATGAGTGGAGATTTAGGTTTCAAAAACTCCTTCTCCTTCAACACCTTTCCTTAGAGGTTGAAGAATTCTTGACTCTTTGGATCTGTCAGTGTGACATTTCCTGTATAACAGTAGTCATTATAAAAACAAGATTTATTAAATATATATAGAAAATAGTAGTAAAACAAAATAAATAACAGAACACACCTCATCTGAACATTTTCCAAAGCTTTCCTAAGCTCAGTTACAGATAAAAGAAAATCTTACATTTCTAGAAATCAGTTCCCTCTGGTCAGCCTCAATATACCCTCCCCCGCCCCGGCTGTATCCAAAGCAGGCTCTCTCCATCCCTCACCTTAGTTGTGTAACAAGTCCAGGCACTAGCATTCATTATTATATTGGGGTGAGATTACATGAACAGTTTCGCAAAGGACTGTTTGATCAGGAGTGCCAACTGGAGGAAATGCTGAAACCTTTGTCCCCCATGGAAGGGACTATTCCCGTTATTACCTCTGGGAGCTTCCCCCACCTTCCTGTCTTCAGGTCTAGGATTTTAACATCCACCTTAATCTCTCTTTTCTTAGACATTCCCTCAACAGTGGTGGTGGTTGACTTATGATTGGCATGTCCATTACTCTCGGCTATAAATTTTAGAGCATGCGGAATGTATCCAGTTTCTATCTTAGCTGATCACAGAGGTACCACATATTGGCCTCTTTTTAATCCTTCTTATCAATTTCTCCTTGACATGAAATACAAATTATTGGCAGACCCCAGATCACCATCACAATCAGTACACAACATTTCCCAAATCACTGTTAAACAAGAGCCTAAGGAAAGAGATTAGTCTTGCAGTCATCCCTGATGGTCAGTAAATTTGGGCTGTATTGGACCAATGGAAGAGTGAGTTCCAGAGTTAAGGACCTTTAATGAAAAATGCCCTGCTAGCAGTCTCCTCAATTGTAAAATAGTTCCAACCATGATCTCCTATGAGACTTTGGTTTTGGGTAAGTCACTTAGTATCAATGTGACTCAGTTTACTCACCTGTTAAATTGGTATATTGCTTCATACAGGTGATATGGCGTCAGCCTGCATGAGATCTATTAGAGTGAATTGCCATAAGTGCCAACATCAGTGAAAGCAAGTACAATAGTAGGGAAAAGCAGAGAGAAAAGTCTCAGTCTTTTGGGGAAAGCAATAGCAAAAAGAGAGAAAGGGAAAAATGAGTTATGAACAGCTGAAGAAAGGTCGGCTGCTTTAGCTATCCAGAGAAAGGCTATCCAGAGAAACACTGAGGAGAGGACAAAGGTACAGCTGGCTCACTTCCTGTATTCTGATGACCAGAAGAGAAATGATGGTCTAGCTTCACAGGGAATATACAACCCATGGGCAGAGAGTCCAAAGGACTGGGGAAATCTTGGAGTCAACTACATGGAAGGAGTCTATAAATAAACTGACCCCTGAAGTGTATAAAAGAAGGGTTCAAGGAGTTCAGAAAAAAACCAGCTGATTTATGTTGGGGTTTCAATACAAATTAGGAGTTACATAAGAAAATGGGGAACCCATGGTCATAGGCCTAAAAATTAATGGATTGAGACCAATTCTATAATCTCTGGTATTCCAGCTTAAAATCATGGTTAATAGACTAAGATCCTAGAGATGTAACTTTCGCTGGGAAGTTGACTGACCGTTATGTGGATAGTCACCTGGGTTTGAGGGGAAAAAATATGGATGGAAAGGAATCAGAGAAGGATTTGGGCCAACCGAAAACCCATACCCAGAAGAGAGGGAAACCACCTCTGAGAAACCCTGGCATGGATGAGGAAAAGTGGTGTTCCATCTGGGGTGACTTTCCTCGGGATTGCCCACTGAGGCTCAGGGCAGTGCTGGAGAAGCCAGCTGCACCCCTACCTCACAGAGTTAACTTTGTGACTGACTCGCCGGAGGCAGGAATTGCACAGCCAATGTGCCAATGCTATATAATGTTCAAGCTGAGCCATTCACACCCCAAACCACCACCCACGTCATGCTGCACCCTCCTGGGTTCAGATCCATTGGATAGCTAGTGGGAGAGGAAGGTGGTAGTTAATGGGGAGACATTCATTGGATAGCAAGGTACTGAGCCTGCTAAGACTATACCTAAGCCCCATGTCATGAAACCCCATCAAATGCTCCCAGGGTGTGAAATCTGGTTTAAGGTTCCTGGAGTAAAGGCATTCACTCTGCCTGCAGCATAGATTTCTATACAGACACAAGAAAGGCCAGGGGCATTGGTGTAGGGTGTACTGTCAGATATTCCATATTCTTTGCTTTGGCGGAATGATATTGTGGCTTGGAAAGTACAAGGGGTGAATCAGACCCACTCAGTTAGCTCCAGGCCCGCAAAAGACTATCAGCGAAAATGCAAATGGAGTAGCTGACAAGGAGGAGGTGGGGTGTATCTACTCTGCTAGGATCCAAGAGGAATATTGAATCTATTTCCCTATGTTAAGTATCCTCACACCTTCTTGTCAACTGTCTAAATGGGCCATCTTGATTATCACTACAAAAGTTTTTTTCTCCTGCTGATAATAGCTCATCTTAATTAGTCTCTTACAGTTTGTATGGCAACTTCCACCTTCTCTGTGGGTATATATATATCTTCTTACTATATGTTCCATTCTATGCATCCCATGAAGTGGGCTATAGCCCACGAAAGCTTATGCTCTAATAAATGTGTTAGTTTCTAAGGTGCCATAAGTACTCCTGTTCTTTTTAAGAGGAATCAAGTTACCTTACCACTGTATGCAAACAAATATGTGTGTGTGTTTGGCAGGCGGGGATCGGGGAAGGGAGACAGCTTCCTGCTACAGGGGGGTGATGAGAACTACTGAAAGAAAGTTCTCTGAAGCCCAAATCAGGGAAATAAGCTCTTTGCTTATCCTTACCAGGGAACCCAAGGCAGTACAGAGCATAGTGATGACAGTGCCTCCAGCCAAAAGAAAGGACACTGAGACAGCTGCAGTTCACTGCCATATCTGCAACTCCCACCCAAGGGTGGGAAATGACTAAGTAAAGACTATGATAGCTGCTTGGGAGATGAAATAGGTAACTACAACTAGGAAGGAGGAGAACTTCTTCCCACACTGACTGATGGTCTGTGAAAATGTAAAGGACCCTGAGCTAGGTGGTAGAGGAAATTCTGCTCACCTTGACTCAGTGTGTGGGGAACAAAAGGCCACTCCAGTGGGGTAGGGGATCAGTTCTCCTCCTCCCTCCAGAGAAGCTAGGGTTAGGCCACCAGAGTCGCTGGGCCCTGACTTCTGAGGAGGTGGGGCACAGAAAGAAATTTGGCTCTGGGGCAGGCTTAAAGAATCTCCTTTGCTCAACCCCTCTGCTCTTAAAAGCCGCACTTGGTTGAGAGCCACTTCACAGAGATACAGTCCTACCTTATTTCTCTCTTTGCTCCAAAGAATTGCTGTTTGTAATATTTCTGGGAGGGGGTGGGGATTTTAGCCCATCATTGGGTCAGACAACCCCTGCAGGGACAAAGGAACACCACACCACACCACACACACACAGACTCCCTAGAAACAGGATGAAATATGGGAGTGGGAGGACCAAGTCTCAAGTTCAGGTTTTGGGGGACCAGAGCTTAGAGGACGTGTGCCAGAACTCCACTCCATAGGTTCTAATGAGAGATATTATACAGGATGTCTGTTAAATGATTCTATGCAGATTTTTGAAGGATGTATGCTAGCTTGCTAGCAGAATGTTTAATATGTGCATAGTTAAAATATAAAACTACAAAAGGTAATGGCTGTGTAAAGAAATAGCTGAACAACCCAGCCTGGATTCTTGTTCTGAATGTGAAACAGTTATAAACTTGTAACCACAGGGAAACCCCAGTTGTGGGTTTTGAAGGACTGACATCTACCAGAGCCCAAGGGTAGAGTTGGGGGGTGACCTCTGGTAAGCTTTTTAGTATGTGTGTTGGTTCTTCTGTTGTTTTTAATATGTTTTCCTTGCAATGATTTCAGCTGAAGAATGAATGTGCTTACTTAGAAAGAGCTGTTTGGTAAATTATAATTTGGGCAACATACTGGGCAGAGGCTTTGGAAAGAAAGCAAACTGAAGAAGCTGGCCTTTTAGGCAGTCCAGCTTGCTGGGAACATCACAGTGTAAATCGGGGATCTGTGCTGCCTTAAAACCCCATTCGGGAGGGGGGGAGAGGTGGGTCTCTGCTGACCGGAGATGATGGCTGAGGGGCTAGAAGCCTAGAGTGGGTGCCTTTGGTGGACCATGAGGGGGGAATATAGGTGAAGTTGTCCCGAACTGTGACAACTGTGCTTACCTACCTCATACAGCTGCTGCAAGAGGTTTATAAAGTACTTTGAGAAATTTGATGAAAGGTGTTTTCTATGTGCAAAGTTTTATTACAATACCACCAACCTGAGATATGCACCAGGGATAGCTTCATTCAAAGAGGCCATAAGTGGGTTCTCATTGCATAATGCAGCCTGTGGCTTAGATCGTTCCCTCTGCTTTTGCAAAGTCATGGTCTTGAGCTGTAACAAATCTCTTTTGTGGGGCAAGGAAGAAGGGAGCCACTACCCCATAGCCTCACCTCCACTCCTAGGGAACCTGAAAATGTTCCTGTGACTGCTGGAGCTGCACAGAGTCCTCTTTCTGTGTTATTTTGGTTGCAGAAGCTAAGTCAGGAAGGGTGGAGCAGAGGACCTGCCATTCTTTACTCCAGTATCCTAGGTTGACCACACAAATATTTGAAACAAGAGCTGATTGAGAGATTAAAATCCTTGAAGCACAATTAACTCCTGCTGGGCCTGCTGCAGCTGCCACTGTACAGCTGTGGGATGATTCAGCCAGTGGTGTGGTGCTAGGGGAGCACTGGAGCCGTGTGAAAGGACCAGCCCTCCTTTTGGATGCCTCTGCATTTGAACGCTGAAGGCATGTCTTTCTTACAGATCTCCAGGGCCATGGGATATTGGGATTACTAAAACCCTGTCCTTTCCTCATCCTCCAAAACCCTGGACACCTGAGGAAATGATTATTTGGAAACTTGGCATGTTTCCCAACACCTGTGGACACCCCCCCCCCCCCCCGCAACCCACCATCCATTTCACGGTGGGATAGGGTGAATTTTATGCCTAGGTCTCCCAGACTGCCACACGATATACTATTATCTAAGTCCTGCCTCAGAGCCAGGAAAAGAAGTTGTTCAGTTAACCTCAATGTACCGAGCACCACACATATTCCTGAAAAAAAGTTTACTTCTCAAGCCAATGTAGAGAAAAACTATAAATCATCCAGAGGGGAAGATATATTAGAGAAAAAAATAGACAAGACTGAAATATTCTGGGCTTGATTGTTCTCTGATTTTACATCCTGATGATATCAGTGCTCCTGGTTTACACCAGCATCAGTGAGAGGAAAATCAGGTCCTTTGTACAGGAATAAACACTGGCATTGACAACAGTCAGGCATTAAGAAATATTTTTGCAAGTTTACATACATTATGGGTTGAACGAAGCACTCAATATTTTATGAGATGTGGTAGTGTCACAGAAAACCATACAGTTCAAGCTTTGTTCCTTATTTTTTTCATAGCATCTGAAATCCAAAGTCATGCACTTTTCCCTGCCCTTGATACTCCTGTCACCCCCTTGTACCTAGCATTGCCTGCTTGTCAGTGACAGTATCTTCTTGATGAGCAGGCCAGGGCCAGTCCCAGGCAGCTCCCCTTTCAGCCTGACAGCTGCATATCCCAGGTGGTCTGACATTTGAGATAGAGGCTGTGGATAAGATTGAAGGTGTTTTAGGGGAGAAGAAGGCTGTGAATAACACCAAGCCCTCATCCAGATGGAATCATTCACGAGACAACCTGAGATACTCTATTACTGTCCATATGTCTCCTAGGTCTCCAAAGGCCATACTCTATTGATTTATTAGAAATCTGCTTTTTCAGCTTTGGTTCTTCCCAAAACAGACTATAATAATCTGATTTATCTTAATCTGAAATGCTCTTTTTAAAATCAGTTCTTTATATAAACTATTCTACAGAAATGCTCTGGTAAACATCAGATTATAAAATAAACATTTTGGGATGGGAATCTGTCAATTCCCCTTTTAATGTATCCTTTTAACAAGTTTCTCTCCCGCCATAACGAATGATAAAATATTTTACAGGGCACTCTTATAAATAAATGACTAAATACGTGTACCAACCGAATCAGCCCCACCAGTTATAAGTATGCTAACAGTCCTGCTTATACACTATTTTTTTCTTTAGCAGATAAACCAGGAAGAATTATTTTATTGTTTTAGCACTACAAACAGTTGTTATTAGTGTATCTTATTTATAGTTAGTTCTTTGAGGCACTGTAGTAATATAGCAAAATATCAGTTATTTCATCACACTGGTGAATTTAATGAACCTGAAGGTGTGTGTTATTTTAGCACTTGCTGTAGCTCCTGTGAAAATCCAGTGGTGCTAAAATCTGTAAACCTGTCACTGCTTAAGTAATAACCTTGTTAAAAGCATCTTCATTTAACTTCTTTTAGCTTTTGCAGGATGCAGGTTTTATTTTATCGGTGTAGGGAATAGGTGTTTCCAACCAAACCACTTATTGTAAAGATAGTTAATTGTAGTTCATTAATTTATTCTCAGTGTTATTGCTTTTATTTTAACACTTAATTTAAATTAAATATTGTCTTGAATCAAATTCCCATTTTCAATTTTTTTTTTTACGAACTCTTAATTTATATAAAATATCTGTGGTTACAACAATACATTTTATTCTACGGTATAGAAAATGCTCTTTTTAATCATTAATATCCCTTTATGTAAGCAAGAAATAAGCCTGCTTACAGATAGAAAAGCAAAATAGTTTTTTCCTTAATCTGATCACTATGGAATTGGAGTTATGTTTTTGTTTTTAAATATATAGAGAAAATGGAATATTGATGTTATGTGTTCTTATTTATCAATCAATCCCAGCAAATGCACATCCATTGTTATTGAAGTTCTGGTAATAAAAATGGCGACACTCTCCTACTCAGCACCATTCAGCAAAAGAGATCTGCAATTTGCAAGATTACTTTTTTTTTATGGAAACAATAACACTTCCTATGTTATTTCAGTGTGGATTTGTTTGTGACAATTGATAAAACTCGAATGCCTAGTGAACTTTTACGAGGTGCACAATTATCCTTCATTGATACTGATTTACACCATCTGAGTATCTGAACCTAGCTGTCTAATTAACTCCATCATCAGAATTTTCTAACCTAATCACCCTGGATATTAGTTGCACAAGAAGTAAAGAATGTCATCCAACTGGCTCTAATAAACATGTTCTTTTTGGTGCCCAATGGGAAATTAAAAACCAAACTCATTTTTCTTCAGCACTAACCTCCCTTTTCCAAGTATTTTTAAATAATTTATTAAACTGAAATAAGAGAAAGGGTGCATAGGTGGTAATAATCAGGTACAAATTAGGCACTCAAAGTAAATCCTCTGCAAATAAATACATCATTGTAGATCCTTATGCCAACAGGGAGGCCCTTCAACAAGGCCAATTTGAGACAGTGCTGCCAAGCTTGCAGCCATGGGCATCCCCCACGTTATGTGGCCCAAATGCAGCAGGGAGGGGTGTAAATGTTATTGTGACATTTACGGCTCTTCCTCAGTGTAGCTTAGTGTGGAGCATGAGTTGCTTCCTTAATTCTGGGGTGATAATATGAATCCCTTGGGGAATCAGAATGATTGCATATCATGGTCTTGGGTGGGGTGCATCACAAGATTTCCACCTCGTCCAGTTTAACAGCTAATCTCCATCTATTATTTGCCTTATCCCCACCACAAACGTATTTATCAGTACTGTACACTTGACCTATTCTGACAATCTCTAATCCTTAGCCTTGTTATTTAGTATTGATATCACTATAACCATAAGCCCCTATCAGAATCAGTACCCCATGCTAGTTGCTGTAAAAACACATATGTAAACATGTTCTCTTCCTTGAGGAGTTTAAGATCTAATTAAAGAAAAGGCACAATTCATGAGCGCAACAAAGAGTAGAACAAAAGGGAGGACTGAGGACAAGGGTAACAATAATATTATTATATGACTGAACTCCTAGCAAATTGCAGAATATTTGGGGGCACAATGTGGGAGGTTTCATGTTGAAAATTGGGACAGGTATCTGGGACAGCTCAATAAAATGATTTTGCAGGGGATGTCAGATTCACCTGAACCATGCCTAGGCTTCAATATGAATTTGCTCTATTGGTCTACACCCTACCTCTATCTACCATGTTGAGATATGAATTCATGACTATGTCAGTTTAACATTATTTCCCTCCCCGCCCCCCTTTTAGCATAATATTAAAGCAAAGAACACTGTAGTTTTCAATCTACAGTATTAATACCAAATTAATTGTATGTAAATATTATTATTATAGTTGCAATGCCACAAACATAAGACTGGATTTGAATTTAAATAGAAATTCTGATTTAAATATGTACCATCTTTTTGTATATAGCAACATCCATGTTCCTTCCAAATAAGTATAACATTAACTTAATAGAAAATAGTCCCACAGAACTTTATTTTTGTCTCCACAGTTAAGTTACAAAGTTACAGACCAAATCTCATCAATTATTGAAAGATTAAGATGCTGGAGTGGTTGTGTTTGGTTGGTCATTTAGCACAGCTTTTAAGGGATAATATGGAGATGGAGTCCAATTGTATCTTTTAATAAAATATACTTTAAATGTACACTAATGCTAGAACAATTTAATGAAATTCACATTTATTTCAAGGATTTTTTTAATTAAATCTATTGGTTGTTGGTATCCGTAAACCCTTAAGAATAAACACCTGCAGTGTTTTATTATGTAAAAAGGTAGTTTAATTGCATCATATTTATCACAGACAAATCAAGCCCTATTCAGAAGATAATAATGACACAGTAATTGGATCAGTAATTGGTTCAGGATGATTCAATATTGTACTAATAATCATAAATACAACTGTCTCCTGCTTTGGTACCGGGCTGACACTGTATTATAGATTGGATTTAGTGCAATAAATATTAGTGAACTGGGTCCAGCTTTAATGCCTGGGTCTTTAGTTTGACTGCATTAATAGATAGCAGGTATCAAACGATGCACTCTTCAAGAGCAATGGTTTATCTCGTGAGCATGAATGTCTTGCTGGCTTTCTGCATCTAGACATTTATGGAACAGGCTTCTTTGCATTTTCTCCTGCATTATATTGATGTTCTTTGGTTCTTGATGTTAAACATTCTATGACAGGGATGAGAGCTCTTGCCTTAGGAATTCATTCACTCTGGGCAAGTCTGGTGACATTTGGAACATGATGTTAGAAGGCAGGCTTATTTGAAGTAAAGTTTCCCTGACTTTTTTGGCTTTTCTCATATTTGTTTCTCTTTGTTTTTATTCCTGATAACTAGAGAGAGGTTTTAATGTTACCCCAGTTGTGGGTGAACTTACTGTTTTTTTTATATCGGAAAAAAAATTGTAAAATTTTCAAAAGGGACTAGTGATTTTGGCTGCCTCCATTTTTGGATGCCCAATTTGAGAAACCTTAAAGGGGCCAGATTTTCAGAAAATTCCAAGCACTCCCTCTCCAAAAACCAGACTCTTTAAGTTTTCTCAAGTTGGCACCCAAACAAGAGAGGCCCCAATATCACTAGTCACCTTTTTACATGTAAGCCAATATTTTGTTTTTAAACATCTCAGGGTCTGATCGTACCTGGTCAGAAGCCTCTCAGGGGAGGCATGGAGCACCTTCCGATTGTAGATAATGAGAAAGTACCTTATAGATTCAGGCCCTAAATAAGTATGTCCCTGGAACACTGATAGATGATATAGAGTTTTGGGAAACAAACAGAGATAAACCATACTGGTCTTAAGCTCTCCCATACAAATCAGTGTCTGTTGTTTTATTTGACTATTTTCTTTGCTTTACTGGGCCTCATAAGGAGCATACAAAAAGAAACACTGGCCCTCTTCTATGCTTTCTGCTTATCGCTGCCACTGCCAGAGTTCTTATAACAGCCTAGTGCAGGGATGGGCAAACTACGGCCTGCAGGCCGCATCTGGCCCATCAGGCCTTTTAATCCAGCCCTCAAGCTCCCACTGGGGAGCAGGGTCAGGGGCTTGTCCCACTCCAGCACTCCAACCAGGGAGCGGGGTCAGGGGCTTGCCGCGCAGTCCCCAGAAGCAGCAGCATGTCTCCCCTCCAGTTCCTATGCATAGGGGCAGCCAGGGGGCTCTCTGCATGCTGCCCCTGTCCCTGCCCCAAGCACCGTCCCCCGCCCCCGGCTTCCAGTGGCTGGGAACTCCAGCATGCAGAGTCACTTGGCTTGCACTGCGCTTCTACATAGGAGCTATAGGAGGGCATGCTGCTGCTTCTGGGAGCTGCGAGGGTGGCGCCTATGAACGGAGCAGTGTGCAGAGCTGCCTGCCCATGCCTCTGTGTAGGAGCCGGAGGGGGGACATGCTGCAGCTTCTGAGAGCTGCTTGAGGTAAGTACCACCCAGAGGCTGCACCCCTTAGTCCTGTCCCCCCACACCCCAACCCCCTGATCCATCCCCGATCAGGCCTACTTTGGGGTAACTAAATTTGTATTTAGGGGCCTATTGATCTTTGTTCCATATTAGTGCAGCTCGTTTGCTGCACTAATGAAAACCCTGTTTATCCTGATTCTGTGATCTACCTGTAACAGTTATTACATGGGTACCCATTGTAAACAACATTTTGCTTGTGTTTTTGTATTTATGTATACAATTATATACCCTATTTCATATTCTTTCCTTTTTGATATTTGCAAGTAACAAAAAAAATCTATAAATAGCTAACTAAATAAACATAACAACATTGTGGCAAAGGGCCACTGGTAGGAGGTTGGGATGTTGCAGCCAGTTTCTTGTTTACCATGGGTTGATGTAACATGGCGCACAAAATCATTCACATGCCATTTAACCATGGCTGTGAAAATCATACTTGTCATCACTGTATTCAGCAGACACTTGGCGGTCTCATGGAACTGTTTCTTAGCCAGTGCTGTGGTCTTTCATTGAGAGCCAAAAGGGAGTGGAGTCTCATTAACCCAGAAACAATGATTCGTATTCAGTAGGCATAGAAACTTGTTTTTCATAGGCACATTATACAGCTCTGAGCTAGAATAGAGATAACATATCCCCTTTATCATTGTACCAAAAGCTCCAAGTCTACACTACTGATTTGGAATCCTGCCTTCTATATCCAGAATTGAGGCATTCATGACTGTATACCTCCCTTCACTAATGGCCTTGCGTTGGAGAGGTGGTATGTCAGTATAACTAAGGCACGGCTGTCAACCAAAGATGGGTTTTGTGTTCGGAAGCCTGCATAATGCTGCAAGTGTCATCTCTTCCACAGAAATGCCACCAGGGTTCTTGTATCTCTTTACACATGATCCCATTTATTGACATTTGAGTTCCAAAATAAAATACCTGAAGAGTGGATGGAGAGAGGTGAAGTGTTTGTGAGGAATTCAGGCGACCAAATAGATAAGTCATATTGCAGCAGGTGCTTAGGGAAACCTTTTAAGAATATATAATGTAGCAAACATGCTGTAGGCACTAAGTCTGAAAGCAATCTGTATAAATGAAATGCCATGGCAGAACAGCAGCACAGGAACAGTTCGGTCATCGTGCAGTCAAAGTAACGGAGCCCAAAACCACAAGTTATGCACTTTTCCTAAGATGCAGGTACAAGGCAGCTATAAAAAGGTGTAAAACTCCAAATGGTCCCCTTTCTCTCAGTGCTGCCTCAGAAAGACATTTTTAGCTCTGCCTGAGTTTCTCTTACCTTTGCCTTGTTCAAGGAATAAGGGAAGGTGAGAACACTGGAGAGATACCACTTTGCACATAGTCAGTCAGGCAGGAAACAGAGGTAGATGAACAGAATGTGTTGAAAGCGCTGTGATCCAGAGCCAGGAAATAACAGTTATCATATCCCTGAATGATATTTACCACAAACCTATGTTTCCTTTTCAGGGCCATAAGCTTCAATATACTGGAGTGTTCAGTCAGCCCTTCCCCATGTGCAGTATGGATGGCACAATTTTCTCAGCATATGCTCAGTTGAATCCTTCTGATGGCATCCATGTTGGCCTCTTTCCATATATAGGCATGTAGGGATGTCTTCATCTTCTTCAGGAGTCTGGGGCTCCAGCCAAAGGCATGCATCCAAGCTCTGCAGGCAAGGAAAAGAGATAATTTTAGTTCCTGAATAAGGATTAGATTCTGCAACACCTGAGCAATGAAAATCCTGTGGAGCCATCATGGCCAGAGCCAGGAAATTTCAGGGTTTTGCTGACTATGGCTGAACAGAGTCCTATTTAACCCAGGTGAATGTTGCTGTAAAGTAAACTACAGACAATCTATGCAACAAAGGGCAAATAGACAGCCGCATGTAATGTCCATATCAATGCCTCAATGGCTTTGTCTCTGCGAGTTTCTCACCATGAAAAGGTAACAATTTCACTATCTTAACTCAGTGCGAGTTCTCAACAAAGCAGGAACTGTGCTATATATGTTATTGTTGGGTTCCCTCATTTAGTTATGTGAATGAAGCAGATACTTAAGTGCGCTCGCTGTACTTCAAATCTCTCATCGCACCTTACTTAGAACTCAAGCTCTACCAGCCATATTCCTTTATTATTTACATACTTTTAAAATTATACATAGTGAACTACACAGAGGCAGGTACCACATTTGTATTTTCCCTAAAGATTTTTTCTTCTTCTTCTTCTTCTTTTTTTTTAAACTGTTCACAATATGGGCCAAATCCTGCTTATCTTACTCAGGAGAATAGTTCCACTGAAGTCAATAGGACACCTGGAATAAGCAGAGCAGAATTTTGCATTATGTCCATATTTAGCCACCATACATGTACTATATCTAATGCACTCAGCAGAGCCATGGTGAAAGACAGAATTACATTTCATTTGCAATGTTCTGGTGAATCATTCAGACAAAAGTGTAAAATGTACTTTTTTGTTAAAACTGCGCTGCAATTAAATAAATGTAACCACCCCCCCCCCCAAAAAAAAAATAACCAACAGAAACAAGCACATACAGAGTCACACTTTTCTGATCTGAGGAGACAGGGAGAAGGAATTTCTTTTCCTGAGTTTTCTGCTTTTTTCATCTGCGTAGAATGATAAGATGATTGGCAATGCATAAAAAAAATACATGCCTAGACAATGGAGAGATCATTTGTGCAGATGTAAATTAAAAGCAGCTCCATAGCTATTCACCTGAAAATAAGATGACTTTGCAGCTATGTAATATCAGAGAAGTTATTTCCTACTTTTGAACATTTTTTCTTCTCTTTATTCAGACATGCACCTTTTCCAAAGAAACTATGACAACACATAGCTAATTAACAACAAAGACTAATTGAACTATGACTATAACAATCTACATTTAAATCAAAGGAAGAAGGCAACCAATACTAAAATGTAATCTGTCCTCTGGGGCTGCAGGCAGTTTACAGGTTCAAGTCAGATAGCAAATGTAGCTAAATGGCAGTCAGAAAAGATCATGTGACTGGGGGCTAAAAACTAATTAATCTCCATAAAGCTGTAAGTGAGGTAGGTAAGATGACTTGAAATCTGATTACATTATTGCATTTAAGGAGAGAAAATGCAGCATGTATTTTTCATGTTGATTTTAACCACCTGAGCCCTTAATGACATTTTGTACCTTGGAAAAAAACCTCATATTTCATCTATATTTAAGAAGATCCACAAAGATGCAATTGTCATTAGCACACAATTTACTCACTTAGTCTAAATGATATCCTAATGAATCACAGAAAGTGACTTTGTAAACTTTTATTGTTAAAAGTCATTCTTTGGTAGGGGGATTCAATGTAATTCTGGGAAACCATAAATATACTTCAGAAAAATAAAATAAATAAAAATAGAAATCAGAAAGAAATAATAATTTTACTGTTTTACCCCATTAAAAAGCTAAAAGAATGGTTCTGTATTACATTTTGAACATTAAACTTCTAATACAGTTAAAATATACATCTAATATACATCTACTGAACAGAACTCCAGCCTTTTCCTTAGAGCAGAAGAATGATGGCCATACTAGGGAAGATGAAAAATCTGGAAAACTCTAGCCAAAACATCTATATACCAAGCTGAAATGAACCCAAAAGCAGATTTTTTTAGACTATAGTCAAGGCTTTGGGCCACCATTCATAAACTTATGGACCCTGATCAATCAGAGAACATGAATATTATGCAGTGGATAATGCCACAAAAAGAAATCACATGCTTTAACAGACTCAATTACACATTTCTGAGATTCAGTGTCAGCAGCACCTGTTAGCCATTTCAGCATTGAAAACTCCAGTGCAGACAGAGGGGCTGTAAAAGGGACATTTTTAGGAAATGAAAAAGTGTATTTTTAAAATGTTTGCAATGTGCTTGATATATATTGTTGCACAAATGTATGAAAACATATAACAATAAATAGAATGTTTTTAAGTTTTTGAGGTTACATTTATAGGAATAATAATGACACTTAGCTCTTCTATAACAGTTCTGATCCAATTGCTTTGCAAAGATTAATTAATTAAGCCTCAACACTCTTGTGTGCTAGGTAAGTATCATTATACCCCTTTTACAGATGGCTAAACTAGGCAAGATAAATATGTTTGTATCTAATCTATTATTGTCTCTAGATATATGTACATCAATCTGTATAATTTATGGATTGACACCTTAACATCAGTGCGAGAAAGACAAGCAGGGCTTGGAACACAAACGGATTATTCAGCTGAGGCAGGAGATCCCCTCCCAACTGTGTTTTCTTGCTCCCCTGCTCTGATTGATGTTTGACCCCAGAGCTTAGCATCCCTTCTTCCACTTCCCTTGCTGCTGTTTTGAGTATTGCTTGTGTTCTTGAAGAGCAAGGGTTTTTTCCAATTGCACTGTGGAGTTAGGAAAACATTTTTCCCTCATAGCAAAATTGATATATCTGTGTTTTTTTCTTTTCTCTCAGTAACCAGGAGGTGAACTTATTATGTTTGTTATGATTTTATCCAGCTTTTGTTGGAGTCCAATGTGGATTATGGTTCAGACCCCATTTGCAAGCCAATTAAACTTTGGAAGTTTGGAAATAAGATTTGGAGAGTGTGGGTCTCTAAGGTTTGTACAGATGGAGGTTCACCATCGTCTGTGCTCCTAACACTTGCAAGAAGAAAGAGATGACAAGGGAATTAGGCTGAAGGGCCAAATCCCTTACACTTGTGATTCTGTAGGGGTGACTGTGCACCTCTCCCAGTTTGTGATTGATAGAGGCCTTGAACACTGAATGAGGATCTAGTGATATGAATCCACAGTAGACTAGTTTAGTGTCATAGATGTGAAGATGATTTAACCTCTTTAATTATATTAGTTTATTAAGTTAATAACACTGGGACCTTAATTTTACCTAATGTACTATTGTCCTCTGTCTCATTTCTGAACATGTCAAGATTAATGTGTATCTTCTCCAGTTTAGCCATCTGTAGCATTGGTATAATTATATTTTCCTACAATAAGAGAGAGTTGTGAGGTTTAATTAATTAATTTTTGTATAGGACTTTGAGATCCGTGTATCGGAGGTGATTTATTTGACTGGTACTGATGACATATCTTTCAATGCTCTGCACCTCTAAAACTCATCTAAAATTAGAGTCAGTTTTGAAAATTTGTGGCATGATGACTTTCCCAAACTCACATCACAAGCTAGAGGCAAAGTTTGGAAAAGAAAGTACAAAGTTCTGACTTTCAGTCAAGTTCCACCAAACTTGTACATACACTCTGGAGCTGGGCAACCTTGTCATAATGAAGCCCAAAGTTATTAACCTCAAGCTCATCCCTGGCCCACTGAAGGTTGTTCTGTGGGTTCATGAATTTTTCAGAAAACCTGGACCAAATTTAAGTCAAACCAAGGCCCAGACTCCAGGTTCAGACCTCTCTTCCTCTTCCCATAGATTTCACTCAATAGGACTCAGTTAACACCCCCTGTCCCAACACAAAATTATCTTCTGCGGGAGGGAGAACACAACTTTTTGGTGTAACTAAATCATCAAGAAATAAAGAGATATTTGCAATACCCTTCATCAAATAAAGAACACATCTCTAATTACATTAACCTTATGTTGCCACCACACCAACAAATTTGTAAAATATTATTACATACCCCCTCAAAAGCAGATGGGAGCTGGGCACATTATGGTGAAAAATCTTGGCCAAAGAACTTTAATATTGCACTATGCTGCAAGCCACGGGAATTCAGAAATTCAGGGCAACAGCAGGAATAGAACATGTCTGAAAGCATAACTTCTAATTACTTGATTGAAAGGAGACTCATCACCATCAGTATAGGGTGCATGACTGTCAAGTTTCCTTCCCCACTTTGAACTCTAGGGTACAAATGTGGGAACCTGCATGAAAACCTCCTCAGCTTACTTTTACCAGCTTAGGTTAAAACTTCACCAAGGTACAAACTGTTTTACCCCTTGCCCTTGGTTTTCCACTGCCACCACCAAACATTTCTCTGGGTTCCTGAGAAAACGTTGTTTGGAAACGTCTTTCCCCCCAAAAATCCTGCCAACCCTTGCATCCTACCTCTTGGGGGAAGGTTTGGTAAAAATCCTCACCAATTTGCATAGGTAACCACAAACCCAAGCCCTTGGATCTTAGAACAATGAAAAAAAGCATTCAGTTCTTGAAAAGAAACATTTTAATAGAAGAAACAGTAAAAAGAAAAGGATCACCTCTGTAAGATCAGGATGGTAAATACCTTACAGAGTAATTAGATTCAACACATAGAGAATCCCTCTAGGCAAAACCTTAGGTTACAAAAAGACACATGGACAGGAATATTTATTCTATTCAGCACAACTTATTTTCTCAGCCATTTAAAGAAATCATAATCTAACACATATCTAGCTAGATTACTTACTAAGTTCTAAGACTCCATTCCTGTTCTGTCCCCGGCAAAAGCCTCACCCAGACAGACACAGACCCTTTGATGTTCTCCCTCTTCCCAGCTTTTGAAAGTATCTTGTCTCCTCATTGGTCATTTTGGTCAGGTGCCAGTGAGGTTATCCTAGCTTCTTAACCCTTTACAGGTGAAAGGGTTTTTTCCTCTGGCCAGGAGGGATTTAAAGGTGGTTAGCCTTCCCTTTATATTTATGACAATGACCCATAGCTGAGCAGTTCCATCCAGTAGACATTAGTGATATACATACAAACTACCCAGTTCATTATGGTATTAATCACTGATTGAATGTCTGACTTCGCAAGGCAAATGATTTTTGACATTTCACTACCTACTTCAATTATTTCTCTTCCACTGGCCAGCAAGAGACATACACATGATCTTGGTGTTTAGTTCATCCACACTGTTATGAACTACATTATTGTTCATGCAGGAGTAGTCCACCAGCTACTAGCTTTGAGTTTCTTGCATTATTCTCCAGACATTGCTACCGAGAACATCACCACTTGCCTATTGAACAGATGTGCCATTACTTCACTAGCTGCATCATCTTCTTGAAATCCTTATTTCCTTTATCACTATGCTTGCGTATTTGGCTTATCTGTTTAACTAGTGGACATACATAATTCATTTTCAAAAGACTGTTCTGTGTTATTTTTATATAGCCCTGTCACAATGCTATGTCACATCATACCCGCTTGTGCCAAAGACATGCGGGAAATCTGTTGTTGACCCGTTTCAAATATAGCCCGTTGCTATTCCTTACTTTGTAAATTCCACTTTTAAAGAAATACATTCATTCCTTATATGGCCAACAGAAAGGGAATCCCCATGCCAAGCTTTAAATTCCAAGTTCATTATGGTATTAAACACTGATTGAATGTCTGACTTCGCAAGGCAAATGATTTTTGACATTTCACTACCTACTTCAATTATTTCTCTTCCACTGGCCAGCAAGAGACATACACATGATCTTGGTGTTTAGTTCATCCACACTGTTATGAACTACATTATTGTTCATGCAGGAGTAGTCCACCAGCTACTAGCTTTGAGTTTCTTGCATTATTCTCCAGACATTGCTACCGAGAACAACATCACCATTTGCCTATTGAACAGATGTGCCATTGCTTCACTAGCTGCATCATCTTCTTGAAATCCTTATTTCCTTTATCACTATGCTTGCTTATTTGGTGTATCTGTTTAACTAGTGGACATACATAATTCAGTTTCAAAAGACTGTTCTGTGTTGTTTTTATATAGCCCTGTCACAATGCCATGTCACATCATACACGCTTGTGCCAAAGACATGCGGGAAATCTGTTGTTGACCAGTTTCAAATATAGCCCGTTGCTATTCCTTAAAAAGTTACTTTGTAAATTCCACTTTTAAAGAAATAAGTTCATTCCTTATATGGCCAACAGAAAGGGAATCCCCATGCCAAGCTTTACATTCCAAGTATAATTCTCCTCCTACTCTACTGTAATTATGCCCAAACACTAGAGCATTCCCACACAGTTCTAGTACATTATATCTTTCATGAGTCTGCATCGATTGTTACACCACAGAGAAGCAGAAATGCAGAGCCTATCACAAAAAAATATGTTTCTTTTAATAAAGTGGGCCCCTTAAAAAGAAATTAAGATTTTACCTTTTTGAGATCAACCTAGATGTTGTAGCAATGTTCAGCTGGACTCAGACTACTACAAAGATGTTGATAACACAGCTCAGTGTGTTTAAATATTTAATTACACTAAGGTACTGTACAACCAAAATACCTTGATTTAATTTAATCTGCATCTGGAAAGATGTCATTTAAAGTGCCAAGAGTTTCTGTACTTATTGAGGTTTCCTCCTTCCTACTTTCTTCGCTCTTTTAAAACCAGACTTTCTACTTGTAGCTTTTAAAGTATGCAAATGCTGCTGAATTTTTAACTTAAAACCCTGACATCATAATCAAAGACTAGACTTACGAACTATATAGTCCCCTGGTTTTATATATTTGAGAGGCAAAACATCAGATACAAATCTATCTGAAAGCTCTTTAATGAGAAAGATGGCAAGTAAATTCAGGTTTAATATAAAAACCACTTCAACAATTAATCATGATTTCAGATAATTCCCAATGTGGCATGATATCATCTAATTTCCAAAAAAACAGAGGAAGTGACAGCACACATTTTTTTTGAAACTATGCCATGTAATAATATCATGCAAATAAAGGCTTTATAACCTATTTGTGCACAAGTCATAAATTACCAATCAGACGTGTATTTAATATTTTAAGATCTTGATTTTATGGATTCTTTTGCCTTGTTTCATGCTTTGTCTTAACAAATACACTTGGCCATAATGAAAATAAACCCGCTGAAGTCTCTGTGGCCTGAGACAAGCTATAACACATTTCTGCACCACAGGGTGGGCTCATGGGATACCTGCTGAGAAAATGCATGCCCACTGAGCATGCCCAGACTATTAAAATGAATTGACATGTTAATGCTGACAGGAAAAGAGCACAAGAGAGCTTGCTAAATTACTGCTCAGTCAGGCACTAGGAATTCCTGAGTGGCTAACTCCTGAGCAAAACCTGCAGCAAGAAGAAGAAAAGAAAAGAAAACAAAAACAAAAAACTTTATTGTCAAATGCACCAAAACAAACACTCACTAAAGGGCTGTCATGTTAGTAATGCACCTACTCATAAATCATATGGATTTTAATCATACCTGCCACCTCAGCCCGCTTGTCCCCTGAGAAATTGTTTTCTTTTTGCTCCCTCCTTCGTTCGGTTTCAATTATCTGGAAGCTGTTTCTCGTGTTTATTTATTTATCTAAAGTTCACATACAGTATGCATGCACAAATTTCCTCTGGGGGACTGAGACCAGGCAGATCATACAAGGATGCGATGGAGCGTAGAAGCTAACAGCTCAGATGAATGTACTCAGTCTCAAAAAACCTGCTTTGGACCATGATGACAAGGGAATGGGAGGACAGAAAGTAATTAGTGTGTGTACAATGATGGATTATGGCTTAATATTCAGACATTTCACCTTTTGACTGCTATAGGTAGGCCTGCAAGATGGCAAACAGAAAGTCCACATTCTTGCTGAGAAGAAATAAGGATGCACACTCTTAACTGTACACTCTCCCTTTTTTTGGTGGATAAATTGCAATGGGTTGTTTTGTTTGCAACGTCCTTATTTTAGAAACCTTTTATGGTTATATATATATATATATATATATATATATATATATATATATATATATATTAGAAAAATGAAGGAACAACTGTTTAGCAACTTTCTGAAAAGTCAAGATAATATTGTTTTTAATGTCTCATGGCTCCTAAACCTAAGTATTAAAGGGCAAGTTACTTTCTCAAGTTTTAAGAAGAGATTGAACTGCCAGTGACCTTTTCCCAGCTCTGGGAGGCAAATGTGTAGCACAGATCAATCATGACATGAGGATCTTATAGACACAAGGGAAAAAAGTCATCATTTTCATAAGTCAGATTGAGCAAAAATAGATGAGAAGGGTTTGATAGTTATAAATACAGGTTAAACAGACTTTTAACACTAAACATCAGGGTTTTGAATTGAAGCTCTGTGTGTGTGAATGTTATGTCTATGATTGCCTTTTTTAAGGACATCTGAATCTATATTTGCTACACAGGATATTGCTCAATTAAAGGAACATTTAGATAGCTCTCCTATTTGGAACACCCATAGTAATTAAATTGATCACATGGAGTTTGACATTTTCTAAAATAAAAGAATAATTGGTGCACCATATTGTTTTTTCCTTTTAAAAAGAATATTCAGGCTACCCTTGTGAGGCTAAGCAGGAATCAGAATTCAGAATTTGGGTCCTAGTTTCTTTCCTTTGCTCCTTTCTCAGAAAAACTAAAGAAGTTACAATTAACTCTCTCACCACCATGCTCTTCCCATTTACATCACTGCATTTGATGTACTGCCAGGCTGATAATCTGACATACTTTCTTACTTAGACAAACAAATGGGTAAGGAAGACCTTTATAATCATATGTGAAGTTTTGCGTATCAGAACCTTTAGTTCAACATTATTCTCTGAAGTCCATGAACCGGATATAAGAAAAGATCTATGGTGTTTATTTCCTTAGGTAGGAATCTCTTGTGGGTATTTAAGTATCTAGCAAAGTTGCCTCCTCCGTTCACATTGCTACAAGGTAAGATTGTGTTTGCCTGTGACTTTCTGGGTCACTATATAATTGTGACTTCCCCAAAAGTGCAGGACACTCTTGCATTGCTCATGCCTAGGTCCACTCTGGCTGCACTAAATCTAAAACCAAATTTAATTAAGAATACTGAGGATTGAATTCCACCTGATTGGAATTTCCTATTTGAACTGGTACAGGGGCAGGCTAGTCTATGTCTACAGCTTTCATGTGAAGCATGATTGACTGGAAAGCTGAGGGATCTATCAACTTCTGTATATATATTGACCAGTACATTTTTCATAGTTTTGTATTTGCCTAAAATAGTCATAGAAAATCATATTACTGCAGTGGGTATAACATAACATTCCCATTGTTGTTGTGTGTACCACACTTACCACATTAAAGAGGAAAAAGAAGCGCTAATCACCAAGGCCCAAACCTACAGCATTTACACTTTAAGCATGTAGTAGTCCTATTAAAACTAAATATGTGATCTTAGAGTTAAGCACACATCTAAATCCATGCAGGATTGGGGGCTAATTGTGTACCATTTTTCACAGTCACTAAACTAGAGACGGGCCTGAAACAAAACACCAGAGCTGAGCTAAACATTCACAACCCTTCTTGAATCAAAACCCATCTTGAATCAGCACTTCCCAAAGCAGTGTCTCAAACTGGCCATGTCTGAGGCATTACTTTGTGATGAGTAGTGCTAGGGAAGACCCGTAGAATACTGGAACACAGCAGAGGGAGTTTGAAAAAGCAAAAGAGGAACTCAGCTAAGCATCTTTGAGGAATTCTAGCGCACCACCCATGAGCCAAGAATAGTATGATGACTGCTGGGAGGATTATCAGTTCAGCCACACACTCAGCTGCATACACCAAACAGCATACAGAATCCTCATTGAGCAATACCACCACAACAGTACTAAAAGCCGGTGCAATCTCGTATGTGGAGTGGAAAAAGAGCCTCCTTAATTCCTTTTTTAAACACCCCTTTTAGTTGGGAGCATATGAAAAGTGTTCTTTTCCCGATTGCAATTTTTGGAAGGCCATATACACTTTTTCTACAGACCACACATACACAAAATAGGTCAAATCATATGCCCCAGGTCTAAACTGTCCCCTCCAATGTTCAGGGACGCCTCTTTCCTTGGTATAAATTGCACTTATTTTGAGAGGGTTGGTGTAACTTGCATTTCATTTTTTTAAAAAACTTGCACTCTCAATTAACAAAGCTAAACTGATTTAACCAGTTGTAATCCAATTTAACTAGGTGTTTTCACTGGTTTATCTAAATCAATCTAAAAAAATGACTAAACTTCTGCAACATTTGTGTATGTACAAGGCCTCAGTTTGGCAGAATAGGGTAAAATGTATAGGTTAGTGAGAATATAAAGGGGTTAGACTGAGCCACATTAAATAAGAGTAGATATAATTATGCCATTAACCAAATTATAAGTACTGGCACCAGTAACTCTTTTTGGTTAAAATGGGCTCTAATCTTCATAGAGATACGCCCGCCCCTTGAGGGATTATACCCTTTGAGTTCAGAACCCTCTCCCACATGATGATTCTAAATTCTTCAGGGCTTTCCTATGATGAACAGATGTATCTCCAGGGTAGTCATTCTTCTTCTGATTCTCTTAGCTGGATTCCCAGTGATTTAGTCTCTCTCCTGCTGACTGGAACGCCAAACTGAGAATGTTGTGACCCCCTTGACTGAAGCTTCTTTCTTTGGGCTCTTCAGGCCTTCTTGAGCCCTAATCCCTCTATAACTGGATAATCATCCAGACTGAGATAGCAGAAGGACCTCTCTAGCAAATAAGCATGCAGCATGAGATAGTGGGACATGTACAACAACATAACAATGCAATAGTACCAAGAACAGAGATATCTATAAGCAGCGTGAAGCACTTGTATTTCATTGCATTTCATAAATTTAGTAGGCCCAGGTTTCCTATGAATCCCTCACCCTCAGTTTCATGGTACTTTCAGATGCAGGGATTAATGCCAGAGTTTTGCCAAAATTTAAACTAAAAAAAACCCAAAAAACAAAGACTAATCCCCAAATCCTCTGGTTAGCTCCAGTTTCTCCCACCCCTGCAGTAATGTCTGTTTTCTTCATGCCATTAGGGAAAAAAATGACTAGTTACCATGGTAATTGCCACTAATCTTTTTATTTCAGAGACCTCTGAGCTACAGAGCACATTTGTGAAGAAACACACAGAATCTACTTGTCATTATAGCAGGTGATGATAACTTTTGTTTCAATATAACTATCATGTTTTCCCAGGTTTTAGAGCATATTTTACAATAATTTGCTTCAGTTCTCATTCTCATTACAAATGAGATACCAGAATTATAATGACTTACATGTTCTGTCAGACTGTTCTGCTCTGACCTTTTCAGTATACTGCATTTTGAAAGCTTGACAAGTCCACCTCTTCTTCACAGGTTAGGAAGGCTGCAAACTGGATCTGTGGTGGGGAAGAAGAGAGAAGGAGAGGATCGGAAGAGCCAAGCTGTCAAAAGCTTTTCAACTTTAAACTACCTTCCATTAACTCATCATATCTTCTTTTCTCCATTTCTGTAGGTACATACCAGATTCCCAGTTTTCTTTCAAATCATTTTGCTCTGCACCCCATAGAAGTTTACAGGTCAATTATCATATGGACTACATTGCAGAATAAAATCATCTCAATGCAGAAACTATACATTTCTTTGATAATGGTTGAATATCAGTTCTGCCCTCAATTAATACCAGTAAACCCACTGACTACAGCAAATTTTGTGTGTGTGTATCTGAAATCAGAATTTGCCTCCAAATGTCCAAACCTCTATGTTCTTTGCACATTTGATTTTTTTTTCATTCTTTTAGAACCAGGCCTGCCCTCCAAGAGAGATCTGTGGTTTTCAAGGTGTTTTACAAGAGAAACCTTCTTCAGTTACATTTTTTGGGTAAATTCCCGCGTGAACAATAAAGAGATTAATGGATGCAATATGTGAGGGGATTGACGGGGGGATCTGAGGGTAGAGGGTATCAATCCCCCACAAAAGTGCAGGTACAGAGAAAAATGAGGTTTTCACAATGAGTACGTTTCTCCTACCATCCCCATTTGCTTGCATATAATACTTCACAAAATGGTCAGAGTAAACTACACCTTCAAAAGGGGCTCCATTATAAGCCCTGCTTCCTTCTGTGTTTTTTATTATAGATAATAAGGCCATCTCTTTCCTGATATGCATGCAGGAAAGGGGGGGAAGGACCCAGGAAATCCCACAACTTTCAACTCAATATCTGCTTTAGATCAGTTTGGTTAAGGGACAGGACTGGACCCTTCTAAATTTGTGGAAGCCCTGAGAATTCATGGAGAAATCCCACAGATCTCAGGATAAGCACATAGGGCAGGAGAACAGCAGGAGAGCCTGGCTTTTCCCCCATGTTAGCATGTCTTTGGCATGTGTCCCCCATGAGTTACTCCCCCAACCAACCCCAAGAAGTCTGTTCACTGTGCAAAGTGGGAATCAAGGTACTACTGAGAGGCTCAGCATAGTCTGTTGCTGCCAATTCTCTGTAGCTTTGGAGTGGTGCAGAGCCAGATCCCAGCCTCGCCTTACTTATCCATACTCCTGAAATGTCCTGAGCTCCTGAACTGTGCTGCCTTGACTGTGCAGAGTCCTATACCTTTGTAAGGAGAAGCTGGAGCTTGCCACAAAGACACCAGTTCAACCTTTAATGCCTCCATCCTATTTTGGTCTCCTCCAGTATTGCAAGTGGGTGGGCCCATAGAAATTTGACTATTAAATCATCTTGTCCATGTCCTTGTCATTGCTGGATCGTTCCCTACATTATATTCCCAACTGCTTTTGTCCAGTCTACTTTTAAGCAGTGGGGCCTCTACCACTTTCTCTTGGGATCCTTTTTCAGTTTACTGTTAGACATGTGCTTTTCAAAACATCTTAATCTAGTAACTAAAAAGTTAATTATCTCTGAATGTATTGCTCCATGGGATTTGGGCCTGCTCCTGCTCTTACTGAAGTCAATGGGAAAACTCCCACTTATAAAAACCACATGAAACAAAACTAGGAATAGCTGAACATATGATCAGGTTCAGAAAAATCATTTGACCTTAGAACCCTTAGAATCCATAAGGCCAGAGAGTCCTTGGTCTTTGCCCCCATGCACAGGGGAAGAAGGTGCAAGGATGCTTCTGGCCTGTCTGTGCCATCTACACAAGAGCCAAGGACAATCAATCCTTACACTCAAAGGAATGCAGGGACTGCTCCCTCTGTGCACACCCTGAGGGATGCACAAAAGAAGTAGACAGAGGTGCAACTATGGCAAAGGATGATGCATCTTACGCACCCCCCACACATAGGGGAGCTTCTGAGGGACAATCTTCTCCATGCTCCCCCTGACGCAATGAGGCTCCACATTGCCTCTTATGCAGGACTGTGGTTACAGGTCAAAATTTTTTCATGGTGATTCAATTTAAAACACAAAAAAATACATATAAATGTCTCCCTTGAACTGCCTGGAATACTAGGGGAACTTATGCTGTACCCTCTCAAGGAGTAATGCAGAATCTCCCCTTGGAGTGAGGTTGAATCCAGTGGAGGGCAGGAATCAAAGCAATGGCTAAGTCTACTCTCCCTCCTTGGGTTTATCCCCAAGCAGTATTCCCTGTGCTGCCGTTCTGCCAGACCTGATATGGGCCACAAAGAGGGCAGAGTCGTCGTCTTCTTCCCTTCTCACTGTGCATAATCGACAAGCAGCAATCTAGCGCAATCTGACTCACATAAGTCACACCATAAACAACAAACAGATTTGTGGTATTTTAATTGACTTTTCAAAGAAAAAAACATTAAAGGAGAGGATGTGTAGGAATACAGCATTCTATCATTCAGTTTGTGGGGGAGGAGAGGGGGTTGATTGTAATCCATTCGAGCTCTCCTCTTGTGGTTAACTGTATCCTAGAAAGCCTCATAATTGTAACCATGCTGCCTCTGTCTCTCTCTCTCTACACAAAGACTTATCTGGATGAGGTAAACTTGCTCCCTTTTCAATAATCCTACATCTATTAAATGATCTCCCTCAGCCCACTGAATCAAAATATATAAAATAAAGCTAAGATAATACATAACTTTATTTTCTAAAGAACGATCATGTTAAAACTTCTGTACACGTAGTTCTGCCACACAGGGAATAAAAAAAAAAGATTTAACATGAATGCATCAGATCTGTGGGAAAAAATATGATACGTAACCTTCAGTCCCTTTCACTACTTAGTCCTGCTTTTGTGACATTCAAAAATAAATAATGAAAAACATTTACTCCACTCCAGAGGCTGAGGGAGAGAAGAAAAGTGTGGCATAGTGATGACACACATCCCCAGTGACTACCCCAAAGTGGGCTAGGCTCACTCTTCCCATTTGCATTTAAAAGTCTTTGTAGGGACCCTTCTTTGGTATATTTGAGCCCCAGACAGAGATCCTGTTCACCCCTCATGATACTGCTGATATGTCTTCTGTTGGTTCCCCATTGAGCAAAATGATGCCCCACAGTACATTGGTCATAATGCTATGTTGAATGATGTCAGCATTCCTGATATACTCTTAAATAATCCCTGTGTAACATTTACTAAAGTGAACCTGTATCCAGCAACTTTCACTTTGCTGTTTTCTGTTTCACCCATTTTTTTTTCACTTACCTCAATGTTTACTGTATTTTGAGTAGCTATGTGGCTACCATCCATGGAAGGAGAAGCATGAGAACTGGCAGGGAGTGAATGACTGGCATGGAAAAGTTTAATTTTTTTCCTTCTCCAAAACAACATTGGTGTGCCATCCAATGCAACGTCTATTCTTCTGTGAGCTCCTGCCCAGTGTCAATGTTAGGCTTTTTAAAGGTTTTTGAGGGGAAAAGATAAGGTAGCATGTAACTTGCATAAAGACCTGCATCTTTTCTTCAATATTAAAAATAAAGAGGCTGACACCAATTTTTCAAGTGTATTTGGAACTGCCTAAATTCTACCCAGGTTTGAATTTTCCCACAGATTAATAGAATCATAGAATCACAGGGTTAGAAGGGATCTCCACGGTCATCTTTGTTTAAATAGTGCATTCATTGACATAAATACACACTGCAAACTACTGTAGTTAAACCTAGCAACTGAATTTTAGATGTGTGAATATAATCCTTATCGTTAGTGGTGAGTCTGGATTCTATTGCAACAGAGGGTTTTTTTGTTATATTACATGCCTACCGAAGAAGTGGATTTAAGTTTCTAGGGAACTGTTGGCCTTTGTCATACGGTACATGGCTCACTGCTAGTTCACAAAGGGGGTTAGCACTAGAGCTGTGATAAACTATTCATTCTGCCAGTGAGCTCAGGTGAATAAGACACTCCGAGCCAAACTGGAAAGCTCAATCCCATTCACCCAGTAGCTCCATAATGTACCACAAGCTGAAAACTGTTCATTGAGCCAGCAGGAAATTAAAACATTAGTAAGCATTGGAATCAGAGCTGCTGAGATGTAAGGTAATATATAGGACAGAGAACTGTGTAATGATGTTGCTCTGAGTGAGAGGTGTGTGTGTGTGTGTGTATGAGTGAGTGAGTGAGAGAGAGAGAATCTGGCTTTGTAGATCAATGAAAGAGGGGGAGGGTGGCAGGGGCCTGGGCTGAGGTCTTTTCTCTCCCCCCAAAATCATGGGAAACTGAGACAAAAGAAAAGAGGCAGTTAGTTTATTCTCAGTCGTCATCTTTAAAAGAAGATGGAGGGAGTAAATAAGAGTGCAGGAAAAATGATCGGAATTGACTGTATGGGAAAAAAGGAAATCACAGGAGAGAAATGTAATATCCACAGCTCCTCCACTGTCAGCATTCTGGGATCTTCACACAGCTGGTGCGCATTCTTCAGTTTCATCACTCAGACCTTAGTCAGAGGAGACCCCCAATACTACTTCTGCTGTTGCTGCTTTTCTAAATTTCTGTCCATTTAGGCAATGCCTTTTAAAGAGTGGCATAGGCTTCAGCAACCCTGTTGGTTCTCCTGCTGTAGAAAAGGGGAGAGCTTGGACTCAAATATAGTCTTGGTTCAAGGCATAAAATAACTTCTTTTGGGGCAGGAAAAGTAAGGAAGGATGTATCTTCCATGTAAAGATGTGCACCTCAACTTTAGGAGGCCTGTGGGTGCTTTTATTAGAGATAGAGCGTAATCTATTATTATTATTATTATATGTATTGTAATAATGCCTGCCAATTAAGAATCATGGTCCCACTGTGCTAGGCACTGTACATACATATAATGAAAAAGAGTCCCTGACTCAAAGCGTTTACCATCTACGAAAGCTCTTTCCTAATTTGATTGTTTTACCTTTGCATTGCTTAGTATTTTAAATATGGAGTACTCAGCAGAACATGCTGCTCCTTACGGACCTTCCTAAAATATTAGCATATGGGGTAGATTTTGAAGAGATAGCTTGGGGTTGATACCTGAATTGCTGATATTACTATTATATTGCATAGTATCTCTGTCCTCACATACCTTTGTCCTTTCAACAGCTTTCCATAATTTAATACTTCATGAGGAGGAGAAAGAAGCAGACATCTGGTGTCACCATCATTACTACCTAATGTTCTGAGGATGATTTTTTCCTCAGTCTAAAAGCCAGCACTGAAACAATGGTACTCTTTCGAAGGGATTGCTTATATGGACAGTCAAAAAAACAGAAGCAGCAACAGAGCTGGTATTGGGGTGTTCCTTTTACTAAGTAATGAAATCAAAGAGCCTGTTGTAGCTGGGAGCGGGGTCCCGAAATACTGATAATGCACAAGGTTTAGTGACCGTCATTCAGGTGAATTGGTTCCAAGCTTGAAATCAATGGGGGTGGTCCCTACAGGTGTGTGGAGGATGGAAGTTCCGTTTCATGAAGGATTTCAAGATTTCTAAATTTGGCTTCATTCTGAACTTGAGTGAAAACTGAAAAAAATTATACTCTTCTGTGAAGGAAAATTCTCCTTCCACCCCACAAAAAATGTTATTTTGGGTCATTCAAAATGTTTTGTTTTGATTTTGACTTCTTACATTTTTTATAATGCATAATATAATGCAAAATAAAAACATTCAAAATAGTAATTTCAAAAGAAAAAATCAAAACTTTCTATTCTGAAAATGTCAAAACAGTGTTTCAACATTGTCAGAATGTTGGGTTTTTTTACTTGCCTAAGTAAAATTCAAGGGAAATCAGCCAGTTTTGTAAAGTGTTTTGATTTTGACAGAACTGATTGAATATGGTTTTGTCAAAGTTTCTTTAATGGCCCCAAAGTTACTTAGAGGAGAATTTGGTCCAAGCAGTCCTCTGACTGCTTTCCATCAAAGAGTGACGTATCAGGGTCTCTCTGTCTCTCCTGATTCCTCTGTTTTATTTTCCACCTCTGAATGACCCGTTAAAAATGAAAAGGCTTACAAGTATTAATAACGTACAGCAAATATAGCAACGCTACTCTGCATTTTTATAACACTTTTCATCTGATGATCTCAAAGTTATTTAGGGTTGGGGAAACTGAAGCACAAGTAATTTAAAGTTTGCCAAAGGATGTACAGCAAAACACTGTCAGTCAATATTAAAAACTAGTTGTGAGCTGGTGACATCCCAGACTTGTCTTCAAATACAGTCCGCTTACTATGTACCATTCAAACTCATCTCCTTTTCCTAAGGATTGTTTTTATTAACACAGAAATTAACATTGATGCTACACACTTCACTGTAAACTTTCCCTCGGGTCTGGCTGCTCCTAAGGTTCCTCCCTCACAACTGCTCAGCCCACACTCTAGATTTTCAGACACCAGGGATCCACTCCCACCTTCCTAATATCTAGTTGAGGTAACAAGTCATCTGTCTCCGTGAGTAAGCACAGCCCACTAAACTCCTTCTCAGGAGGATCAATCCCTAGTGACAGGGTGGGGTGTTTCAGGAAAACACTACTTTCCAGTTTCCACTCCTTGTCCTAGTCACTTGACCCCACTGCCTCTCTGCTATGACATTTCCCCATCTATTGCCAGCTCAAACACAGAATTTGATGAAAAAGAGTAGAGAAACAGAATCAGATAGTGATCCAGAGCTGGTAGGGAGCAGGAGAGACAAGTGCTGAGCCTTGAATATGGAGTGGGATTTACATCATAATTAGCTCCAGTGTACTTGGACAACTCATTCTGTGTGCAACAACTGTGGATGATTCCCCTGTACGCCCTTAAAAATCTGCCTAACGAATCCAAAAATGAAACACCTGTGTGTCGGCACGAACAGCTGTACACTTGCCACTGCTCTTCTATCTGTAGAAAATGCCACATGCCAGTTACTTTACTTAGAGTGTGTTGGGAGGCCAATCCATTAGAGACAGAACACAGCATAATTAAGAAGCAACATGCTTTCTTGTTCCTGCTGCCCTCATTTTTTTCCCCTTCTTACTTTGTTTAAACAACTCTCTCAACTTTGCTATGGTGATATTTAGGCTTGCAGGGGTAGCGAACTTGGATTGTGGAAGATGTTTTCCAAAGTTCTCACAGCACTCATCTGAAGGCACTGTTGGGCAGCGAAGCTTCCAGTTGTTCTACAGTTCTTTCCTGAGACATATCCTCAACAGAAAAGATCATCTTGGGCTAACGAATGGTAGAACTAAAACAATAGAATCTAACATATTGTACAATGTCAAATGATATCCATACTGAAACATCCAGACAGTCAAGTATTTTTCCCACAGCTGCAATCAAGTATACTGTATTTATATATTTCTCTCCCCCTCTCTCATATATATGCAGAACAAAGAAAACATTTTGCTGAACTTGGGTTCATTATTAAAGCTGTCCTGTACAATATGCATTTTGTTTAAAATCCTTTTTGATTGTATTTTTATGTGTAGCAACTAAATGTCTTATGGTCCTATTGAAGCCATAATATAAATTTATTTTCTTATGAATAATTTGCACTCGTATTCCTAATTTGGCAGGCAAAGAGTGCAGCATAGCTTTACGAGCCACAGTACCTTGTGGTCTTAATTCTCTTGGGGCTACCTATACTTGTCTTTCTGTACATTGGATCACTGCTAGTAGAGGTCTGAAAAGCATCTCCAGCAATCTTTAATTCATGTGATTAAAAATTCAAAAGAAGCCCTTGTACCAGCTGTTAAACTATGTTACTAAGCTGTAATTCAGAGTTCAAATCCCAGCAAATTGAAGGTTAGGTTAACAGGATCATTCAGTGGAACTGCATTATATTGTAGCTACTAGAACAGTAGGTGGACTGTTTTATACATGCTCATTTGTAGAAGATAAACTAAGGATGAGCAAACTCATAGCACTGCAAACCTTTCCACCGGATTTTTTTACACTTGCTTCAGCATGATTTTTTAAAGCCTGACAGATTAAACTAACTATGGGTTTGTGTAATCTGTGCAGATAGAAGAGGAATAAAGTCAGTGTGAAGTGTTTTCTTTAAGATTATCTGGAATCTGAGAAATGTGTTTTTCATCTCTGAGACTAATTAGTTTAAATATAACAAAGGTGAAATGAGTGTGATGGTCTTAACTCTAATGCACATTTTCCTTCCAGAGATAGTAAGCATTCTATATGAGAAAAGAAATCCACATTATTTAGCATAGTTTCACACAATTATTCTTTGCATGGACTGGTCCCAAGATAAACTTCCAGGAAGTCTGAAATTACCATCCCTAAATTCATGTGGGGCTAAAATTATGATGATGATGACAAAGAATTATTAGTATGACAGTAGCCCTGAGAAGCCCCAACGGAGAATGGGGCCCCATTATGGGAGGCACTGTATACACACTGACTGACAGTCCCTGTTCTAAAGCATTTATTGTTTACATAGATTAGACAGAGAACAAGTGAGAAACAGGAAGTATTATTTTACAGCCGAGGAACTATGGTATAAAGAGACTTGCCTGAGATCACACAGGAAGTCTGTAGCAAACTAGGTATCGAGCTGAAATCTCCTGAGTCCTAGTCTGAGCCTTTAACCAAAAGGCCATCCTTCCTTTTTATTGAAAGACTCCCCCTAGCTCCCAGGCTCTCAGTGGCCCTAAAGCTCCGAAATGATGAGTATACTGTGCTAGAAAAGCAGAACCCCATATGAAAGAAGCCGTGCAGAGTGGCCTTGCATGCTCCTTTCCCCATGAGAAACTCCAGCCCACTTGAAACATGTACATGAAGCCTTTAGACTTTGCCACTAGTGACTTTGGTGAGGGTAGCTCTGGTGGAGTCGAGGGAACTGTAAGGAATCCAGGACTGAGTTGGTGGAGAGGATAGCAGGAGTCAATAGTCTGCTCAAAAAGTAAGATGGCAAAAGGAGTAAGTAAGATGGGGTGATAATCAGAAGGGCTGATGCTTCCAGTTCAAGGGGGTGCTGTCCCAGGACTGGGGAGACAATGGCATGTTCAAATGTAGAGGAATAGGCGTCTAAGTAAGGACTGAGTAAAAACTGTGTAAGGAGTTCAGGTCTTGGCTTCATAAGTAAGAGTTATCATCATCAGACTTACTTGGATAACACCTTTCATACAAGGTTCTCAAAACATTTAATTTAATTAAGCCTTTCAACAATGTCATAATGCAGTCAAGTATTGTTATAACTGCTCATACAACAGTGGTGGGCAACCTGCAACCCACATGCAGCCCATCAGAGTAATCTGATTGCTGGCCATGAGACATTTTGCTGACATTGACTATCTGCAGGCACGGACCCCCGCAACTCCCAGTGGCTGCAGTTTGCCATCCTGGCCAATGGGAGCTGCGGGAAGTGGCGGGCCAGCGCACATTGGCAGGGAACGGTGAACCGCGGCCACTGGGAGCTGCGGGGGGCCCTCCCTGTGGACGTCACCATCAGCAAAATGTCTTGCGGCCCGCAGTCAGATTAGCCTGATGGGCCACATTTGGCCCATGGGCCGCAGGTTACCCACCACTGTCATACAGGGTTGACCCTGAGAAAAAGTGCAGGTAAGTGAGTCTTGCAAGGTCCCAGAACAAATGAATCATAGAATCATAGAAGATTAGAGTTGGAAGAGACATCAGGAAGTGATCTAGTCCAACCCCTTGCTCAAAGCAGGACCAAACCCATCTTAATCATCCCAGCCAGGGCTTTGTCAAGCCGGGCCTCAAAAACCTCAAAGGAAGGCGATTCCACCATCTCCCTAGGTAACTCACTCCAGTGCTTCACCACCCTCCTAGTGAAAAAGTTTTTCCTAATATCCAACCTAGACCTCCCCCACTGGACTCTCTCCAATTTGTCCACATCCTTTCTGTAGTGGGGGGCTCATAGCTGGATGCAATACTCCAGATGTGGCCTCACCAGTGCCGAATAGAGGGAAATAATCACTTGCCTCAATCTGCTGGCAATGCTCCTACTAATGCAGACCAATATGCCATTAGCCTTCTTGGCAACAAGGGCACACTGTTGACTCTCATCCAGCTTCTCATCCACTGTAATAACCAGGTCCTTTTCTGCAGAACTGCCACTTAGCCAGTCGGTCCCCAGCCTGTAGCAGTGCATGGGATTCTTCCATCCTAAGTGGAGGACTCTGCACTGGTCCTTGTTGTAGCTCATCAGATTTCTTTTGGCCCAATCCTCCAATTTGTCTAGGTCACTCTGGACCCTATACCTACTCTCCAGCATATCTACCTCTTCCCCCAGCTTAGTGTCATCTGAGAACTTGCCGAGGGTGCAATCCATCCCATATCAAAAGCTTTGTTAAAATCAAGGATTATCAGATCCACTGCTTTCCCCATATCCACAGACCAGTTATCTCATCAGAGAAGGCAATCACGTTGGTCAGGCATGACTTGCCCTTGATGAATCCATGTTGACTGTTCCTGATCACCTTCCTCTCCTCCAAGTGCTTCAAAATGGATTCCTTGAGGACATGCTCCACGATTTTTCCGGGGACAGGGGTGAGGCTGACTGGTCTGTAGTTCCCCGGAGTCTCCTTCTTCCCTTTTTTAAAGATGGGTACTATATGTGCCTTTTTCTAATCATCCGGACTGCTGAGGGCTGCTCACCTCCTCCCCATACTGTGCTATCCATGGTATATCTAGGAATACAACCCCGAAGCCCATACACCTAGCCACCTGCCTTGCCACAAAGTCATACTCTTTCCCTACTCTTGGCACCTCTGAAAACACTGCAACATGGTTTGGAACAATTCTAGAAGGTATCAGCCTAAGTAGGTGATTCCATTCTGTAGTAGAGAGACCTCATTAAGGGCTAGATTCTGCCCAGCTTTGCTATGGAAGGGCAGTGAATAGTCCACTTAAAGATAGGCAGAATGTCAGCCTGTGTTGAGGGAGTACAGGGATTGTTTCATACCTACATCACCAGAGTCTGTGCCACCCCCAATCCTTCTCTTCAGGGCCAGCTGCTAGCAGGAAAACTCCTCCTGTTTACTGGGGAGACAGAGTGCTTCCCGGTGTTTTTCTCAGAGTGGCACAGTTCCACATCACCACTTTTGGCTGACTTTTTAAATGGGATTATCAGTTCTCCTATGTATAAATGCTATGAGATCTTTTATAGGATATTTGTGGTCAGGGACTCAGTTTCATAATCTGTCTCATCCACAGATTGCACCTTCAGCAGCACAGTGTCAATCTAGTACCACATTGGGGCAGTAGTTCAGTATTGCTCAGAAGGAGGGACAATATTTCTCACAGTACCTTGACTATTTTGTAGTGATCTCTCATTCATCTACTGACTAGGCCTGATTCTGCTTAGCTTGTGAGGACTGAGGAAAATACAGACTGCAGTGGTATGGCTGCAGGCCATGTAGCACACACTAAGCATTACCATATGTCACAGAGGCAACTAGACAAAATTGTCCCTGAAACGTGGAGAAGGTCGGATACATGTGAAACTTCATGATATAAAAACCAAACTGCAAAGGTTTTGTAAGCAAAGCAGTTTCTGACTGAAAGGCAGCAGCAGCTTTAAAATTTGCAAATACACTTACATCTTAAAGAAAATAACTGAAAAACAATGTCTCTTTTAGCTGGCGGCCAAAACCAGCATTCAAGGTTCATTTTTTCCCAACCATTGTTGCAGAGAGAGATGTTTCAGGTGGACACTGTATTATCAGCTGCTCACTGAATGAATGACAACAAATTCTAACCTCAGATCCTGGCAGCTATGTAAAGGGTAAAATGATTTTCATATGCTTTATTTTTTAAAGTGCATTTTACCTGGATCTTCCAGTCTGATCAATCAGACTTCAGGATATGACAGCACAAGACAAAGGTAGTTTTATATCTTTGTGGCTCCCTGATTCTGAGGCAAGCTGGGGGGTGGGTCTTAGGGATGCTCTACGTTGCATCTGACTGCCCATTGTCCTAAGGGGCCATTCGGTCAGACAGGGATTGTTGGAGTGCAATGGGGCTCTAGCCAGACCCCCTTTTTAGAGCCATACTTTCTGCACTCTGGGCCAGGAGGAATGAGGTATAGATTTGCTACAAACCACCCAGGATTTCCCCTGTAGGCATGAATTCCCAGCTGAACTGGCTTTATATACAAAGACAATGCAGCAGGACTGAATGCCTGTGCCATAATAGTTAGGGCTACGCTTATGCTAAGCTATCGATTTGGACTCTTAAACAGTGTATTTATTATTAAAGCCTTTCACTTTACCTTTAATAGTGCTAATTATCTGGATTTCTGTACTTACCCATATTTATCTAAAACATTTATTGAACTCACCATTGAGATTTCTTTGATCGGGGTAGGAGGCACAGCTACATTGCAAGCATGTCCTATGGAATTTCAGTATAAAGGGTACAGTATATATCCCTCAACCCTCATAATCTCGTGAACACAAATATTTAATGCCCATCCCTGCTCCGATTTATAAAAGGCCATCTGTTAACTCCTTTCACTGTTTTCCAATTAAACTATTTCCAGTGCAGGATTGATGTCACTTATGACTGACAGGATAACTTCAATTTGAAGAAAAGATTTTTATCTAGGCTGATTTCCTTATGGAAAAGCCCTCTGGAACTGAACAGCAGCAAAGCCAGTTGGGTTCTCACAGTGTTGTCATAGTGTTGCAATTTTATTGTGAGTCTCCTGGTTGTTGCTGTTTTTTACTTGAAGCTCCAGCCCCTGGAATCTTATGATTACTTGAGAATCTCAGCTTTCACTTAAAGAAAAAAGCAAGTTTCTAGACCTCACTGTTGGGGAGAAAAGTATAAAACTATGACCCTAAACCTTGAAAACAGAAAGGAAAATAAGAAGCCAACATGTATTTTAAAATAAATCTTGTGATTTTTAAGCCAATCTCATGTTGTGTTGTTTTAGTTTGCTTGGTTTTTGATGGGGCTTGACTCATGATTTTTGAACACTTGGGATTGGTAATGTGTATTATGTGTATGTATCTATGAAGTTATTCTAAAATACCAACAGAAAGTATATTAACTTCTATTAACTACCCTCTAGAATTATATACCAATGATATAATTTTCTATTAAATTCCATAGAAAGTGCCCAGAAATAGAGGGAATGCCTAGCTTGTTTTATTAAATTCTGTGGGCCAGCTTCTGAGCACAGGTAAATCAGTGTAGTTCCATTGATTTAAATGGAACTATGCTAATTTACACTAATGGGGATCCAGCTCCATAGAACCTTATCTAATTTCCAGAGAAGAATATGCTTAATGAAGCCCCCAATTCAGCACAACACTGTTGAAGTCAGTGCATTGCTGACCACCACGCATAATTGTTTTGCTGAGTTGGGGCCTGAGAAGGTAGACAGACCCTTCAGATCTAAACTAAATATGTACTTTTTTATTGGTGCAATTAACAGGATAGGATAGTGACTCCAAACTCTGCTGATTTTTGTTCTTCCTATAATTGTTCAAAGTCCTTACCGCACCAGATGAAACACATTTAAAATGTATTTTAATGAGCTGAAATTCGCATTCCGAATTGGTGTTCATGTTATGTGTTTTTAGATACAGGGTAAACAATTTACTTCAGTATCAAGGAAACATCAGTTAAGATTTTATTAGAATTCCAAATATGTACAATAAAGCCACCCCTCTGTTTGCTACAATAGCAATGGTAAAATAAACTTCCAGCACATACTGTGGTGACCGAGTTCAGCTCTTTGTTTTAGCCCATCAAAATACATTGTGCAGCAGCTGGACTTTCTTTCATCCCCCTTGGTATGTTTACTGCAACAGTGTAACTTTGTCTCAGAGGACTGTGACTGTTGCTAGGGCTTTGGCCACACCTTCCTTACTCTTACCTAGAGCTGATTGGCTGCTGTTTTGTAATCAAGTATTTTGCACAAAGTCAACATGCGGACACTAGCAAAAATATTTTCTGTGTTACTACAGGTGTTACATTTTTTGCTCCCCAAGTGACCAGTAACAGTTCTATTGGACTAAAATAATATATCTCAAAACAATGTACTGGCATTGCTGAGAACATACATATAAGTCCACTAAGGTCCACACAGCAAGGATTGCACAATAACCCATTAAAATAAACATTTGCAACCACAGATAGCTGGACTGAAATCCCTGCTCTGATACAAATAACATCTGGACAACTTTTGTATGCATCTTCCAGCATAAAACACCCTTGAGAAAAAATAGAAGGCAGGCTAAAAGACAAAGGACCACTAAAGATTTTATTATGCTATGGGTGTGGTGCCATAAATTTGAGGGGATTCAGGCAACAGTTGCCAAACCTGAATTTAAACAGCATGTTGTTTTTAAAAGTTGTAACATTAGTGATGAACAAGTCAGTATTCTTACATAATTAATCCAGTGTGAAATAGAGTGACTGGAAGACATCCAGTGGTTTAAAAATAACTCAGTCATTTATAAGATCCACAGTGCTATAGGATTTAACATTAAGCCACAGGAAGTGAAGGCATCTTGGTACCAAGCATGTTGTTTTAATTCTACAAAAGCTTTATGAAGTCAGCATAAGCAAGCTAACTGTAAAACAGCCCTGTGCTGTGCAAAAGCAACTGAGATTCCTCTAAGTCAATAGTTTAATTATCAGTATTTTCCTCCTGACATTTAGAAATTGTCAATATGTATAGATATTATTACATAGACCAAACCGGAAATAAAATTTCAAAGTGGTAATACTTAACGGGAAGTACTGAAAGCAACATAACGGAGAGGGAGACAGGATGGATGAGTATCTTCAGAAGATGTAATAATCCTATGAATCTTACATGACTCTGAATGGACTTTAACTTCTAGTATTATTGTTAGTGTTGGTTTCAACTGACATGAAACAGAAATAAGTACAAACCGGAGATGCAAGCAAACACTAGGTTTAATATAATGATAAAGAAAATAACCAAATAGAAATCCTTATTTAATATGCTGACCTGAAATTGCCGATTGTATTTGTAAAGTATGGGCCCTATTCTATAAGTCTTACTCAGATGAGGCTACCCATTAATTATATGAGTATGGTGATGTTATTGTCCCTGTTTCCTCAAGTTGAAAGTAAGCAGTGGGAGCAGATGTAGTGTAAGGGAAAAAAAGTTCTGAAAGGGGGGCAACATGCAGCCAAAGTTTTTTTTTAAATATATTATTTTTCATATTGTTCCAGAAGAAATCAGTGACCCTTTAAGGTCTATATACTTTACAGCACTTTATTTTGCTGTAAAAATATGATTTAGCATTCTTGGGCTCTAATCTACAGCCCTTTTCTATACATAACTGCCATTGAAGTTCATTGAAGCTCTGCATATGGAAAGACTGTGGGATTTGGTTGTAATGATTTTCTATAGCTATATACAATTTGGGGACGGGCCTGCGGAATTAGAAGACTATATACCTAATTCAATAAAACTATTCATATATCTTCAATTCACATTATGGGGTCTATCCTTCTTGGCATGTGAGCGTGAGTCTCATCACTGTGGGTCTGACTCTGCAAAATGCTCAACTTACCACATTGACCTCCCATTGACATCAGAGGTAGGTGCTCAGCAACTTTCAGGATCAGGTCCCATGCTGAACAACCTGTGTTTGAATAATATTAAGGCTATGGCTGTCCTGCATATTTGTCCTCTACAAGAACACCAACTATTCTGCAACATTTGTATTGGTGGTGGGCCAAAAATTTCAAAACCCTTGTCTGAAATCACTCTCCTGAAATTTGCTGCTTTGGATAAAATGGGATGCAGATTTGAACTGCTTTTGACATAACATTTTGCCAAACCAAACTTAGCCTCCGCTACTCAGCTCTAGTTATAGTACGAACTGAGACCCTGTATCGTGTAGTGCAGTCAGCACTGCACTGGCATTGTATCCCTTTGAATAAATGAATTCCCAGTTCTGATCAATTGTGTGGCTGTGGAAAGTCTTATTTGGCCACATTACCTAGTAGTATTCAAATGATCCCCTCAGGTGCAAACAAATGGCTCCCAGTTACTGCCCTGAGAACAGAATTTTTTTCAGATAATCTTTTTTATTAATCACTGATAGGGGCATGTAATATATGCAGAAAATATATAACTCTATAATAACTCTTCTTTCACAGTGCAATTTCCCTTTGACTATCTTCAAATACTGAGTGGTATAAAATATACTGAAATTGTAATTTTGAATGATCAAAATGAATTACATAGAGTGGAATTTGACTAATGCAGAACTAATTGAATAAATGAATGGAAATAGTAATAATGAATTCATAATAATGATTAGAATGAATTAAACACAACGGACTAAACTCTGCTCTCAGATGCACTTACTTCCATGGAAGCTATGCATGCATTTAGAGGCAGAGTTTCGCCAATGAATTTTGGCTTCTTTTAAACAGTGAATTTATTAATTAGACTAGTACATTGTGCATCATATATGTAGTTAAGTAATATGTTATATTTACCAATGTTTATTTGGGTGTGAATATTATTTTTCCCGTCAACCATATTGCTTCTTGATTATGCAGCATATAATAAACTTGTGGAACCCACTGCTGCAGGATAGCAGCAAATTTAGTCAGAGAAAGGTTTGAGACCCATGAAGCAGAATAACATTTCCCGTTACAGGTAAATAAGGAAAATTACAAGAATGATCAATCCTGTATCTCATGTTTCACTTTCATCCATTAACTCATCATCATCTTAGGTCATGAAGAAATCCTCCCTCATGTCTCCCTGTCCCCAACATTGATAGTATTTTATCACACGTTTGATCAGATGCATTAATTAATTATTTTCTAATTTCCTTTTTCTGAAAACTCTAGTATAGAGAGGAAAGCAAACTAGACTGACTATTATTTTCTTCTAATATGGCAATTCCTTTTGTCCCAACAGTCTGTAGCAGCTTTGAAGACCTATTATCCATAGTGCAAATCTTTTTTTATTTGCTGATTTACTGAGTGGATATACCAAATGGGAGACAGATTTGTCACTACTTCAGAAAACTATGGAAGAAATCCTGGCCCCATTAAAGTCAATGGGAGCTTTGCCATTTACTAAAATAGATCATGGACTTAACCTGTATGTTTCAAGTAAATAGCCAAATAACCATTTATTTAAAAAGGATTAAATAGTCCTTTTTATTAACAGTTTATCTGGTAGAGGCTACATTCTCAAGTATTTTGTGTGCCACTATGCCAGGCACAAAATCTGAAACACTGACCCAGTAGAGTGACAATCGTCTGGGTTTGCACATATGTTCTGCTTTGCCCAAATGGGTAAGATTCTGATTCAGTGAAGCACTTAAGCAAATAGACCACAAAGAAGAGAGGAGGTAGTAGAGCTGGTCAGATACAGGAATTCTGCCCCATGGGAAATTCTGACACTTTTGTCTGGGGTCAGTATGAAAAGTTTGAACTCTCAAAATATTTTGCAGAATGGGAATTCTGAAATGTGTTTACCCTGAAATGTCAAAATGACCATATCAAATTGTTTAATTTAAATAATGTTAAAACAATATAATATTAAATACAATGTGTGTGTGTATATATATAAGTTTTTTTAAAAAAATAAGTCTAAATGAAATACGGCAAAATACCCCATTTTGATTTTGAATCATTTCAAATTTTTACCGTTGAAATAGGTATATTCCTGTGAATCTGTTCCATCAAAAATATGTTTCCGCCAGCTCTAGGTGGAAGAAACTGGGACAGCCACGGCAGGCTTCTGTGGACATTTGTGCCTGACTGGCATTGTGGGACCTCCTCTGGTGAGCACATGTCAGTTCTGGGTAGAGCTGGGTAAATAAATAATTTTTTTGGTTTGGCCTGCAAACTAAAAAATCAGAACAAATGTTTGGTTTGGTTCTGTTTGCAACTTGTCACCAAAGTGTGTGTGTGTTTCATTCTGTCCTCCTTTATAAACTTTAGCCCAGTGGGATGGGAGAGATCCAGCTGTAATCCCCAGGCAAAATTCCATTTTGATTCTCCCAGAAGCAGAATTTTTCTGGAAATATCTGTCAATGAAAAATTTCATATTTTCTAATATTTCATCCCACTTTCGGACCAATTTTTTTTTAAAGGATTTTTTTTTGTGGGAAGGGATTTCAATTTCCCAGCCATCTCTAGCATTTAGCAGTATCATTATTATTGTCACCTTTGTCTGACTTGTCCTCTTCCGTCTCTCCATGAACGCAAGTCAATGCCACACCATTCCGTTTTGTTGTGAGCACGTTCTTTCCATTTCTGGTCAAACAGTTTTGTCATGGGATCAGCCCAGCATGTTTTCGGCCTGCCCAGTTGTTGCTTGTGGTCTCTGGGGATCCAGTCACTGATGTTGGTTGTCCACCTATTGTCTTGCTTGCGGACTACATGACCCGCCAATCTCCGCTTTGTGTCATACATAGCTTGCACTACATCAGTCATCTCTGTACACAAGAACACTATCATCTGATCTGTATATCGATACTCACATTGGAGTCACATAATCATTATTATTATTGTTATTTTCATTCCTAAGATTTTAGTCTATTCCATAGACACTACTTATTGATAGGGTATTTCAATAGGACTATGCACAGGATAAGTTCCAACTCAGTATAAGTTAGAGTATACTGACTCTTATTTTTCAAGTTTTAGCAAACTAAAATAATAAAACTAAAAGTCTCTTTCATGATCAGATCTTGGGTGCCAAGTTTCATCCCCTGAAATCCCCTGAAAATAAGGTTTTAGTAGTAGAAAGATGAATACAACACCAAAGTGGCAAAATACCACTTTAATAATAAATACACTAATAATTGTTCAAATTGTCCAAACGTTTCCAACTTTAGAATTTGCCCTCTAGTTGCATAAAGCAAATGATTTCATTAAAAGTCAGGGTTTGTTTTTCATTGCATCACATGCTGAAAGTTTTTCTGTGTACTAATTAGATCCACAAAGCTGTGTATAACACAAAAAATTAGTGATAATTGGTAGACACCAACCACAGATTGCAGAGGGCTATCCTGAAAAAGTAACTTTCAGAACTCTGATACTGTTTAATCCTGGGAAATCTGCAAACAAGAAATAATTTACTATACAGAAGCCTGGTCCTTGCAAATAAAAAGGCATGGAAACACTGCATGGATTGGAAATCTGAATTACACTGGGGTTGCAACTCATACACCATAGTTTGAAATTCCTGAAACAATAAACAAAAGAAATCTAAGAAAATGGTTGCAAATATGCAAAAGTCCATAACTGATTCAGAATGAAAGATGTTGAAAAGGAAATGGCAACCACAGGAATTTAAGCAACTCCATGAAGTCTAATCACATACTGTAGAAATCTTAGGTATTACTCCATATCTACTACAGCAGGTACCACTGAAACTCTGTGTTAAGCCAGATGCTGACACCACAGTTATATTTTACACATCAGAATCTGGTTACTACTGTGGTCTACTGTACAGTATTTGAAGCCAAAGGTACTGAGGCTATGCTGGGAGTTGATATAAATGTTAGAGCTTCATTGTTTAGAAGAAGCTGTGCAGGCTGATAATATTTTTTAATTGGGCCCTTTCAGGTACTATATTTTGTTTAAAGGTAGAAAGGGTTGGGTGGAAATTGTTCACTGTTAAAATACATATATGTTTCAAACTGAAAGAGTTGTACTGAAGTTCCCAGTGCAGTATAGTTCTAAGCTCTTGTGAAGAAGCTGCTTTAAGTCTGACAGTTTAATGCCATTCATATTAACATAGCAAGCTCGCATCCTGCCCCCCTCCCCACCCTCAAAAAAACCCTAGCCCACTAACATAACTGCAGCATAACAGAATTCAGCTGCCATCACCTGATGCCTGGCTGTCCAGATAGTATACTGTATCTTGTAATCAACGTAAAGATGAACCACTTCTTTTCCTGCATTTGCGATTAGTTCCACTCCTTGGAGTGGTCCTAATGAAAGTATTGCATGTCCTGTGTTCTCTCTGAAATGAATGTGGCTAATATGATTTATAGGGCTGAGCTATGACCTAGTGACTCTCTTGACTGAGGGGTGGTGGGGGGGAACGACACCTCTAGTGTTCAGCAGAAAATGGAGGGATTGGAGGAACAGAGGTTGTTATTTCTTTAGGATCAGATACTGTGTTCAGCTCTTGCGGGTCACAAGGGAGGAGTCCCCCTTATAGTTCCTGAACAGGGGTCTGGACACAAAAGCAGCCCTTGCACTCCCTTGAGAACTAGCCTTTTCTAAAAGGCAGGGAGGGTCAGAGGGGAGCACAGAGAGGGTGGCTCTACAAGCTTCCATACTCAGGTCTCAATCTAGCCCTTCGTAAGACTTACCCTGAACTCTCTCAGAACTTTCTGTCCTTTAACTGGGCATGGCGGGGATTTTCCCACCCTGTACAGTGCTAGCCCTGTCCTTTGCACTCCCATTCCAGTCAAAGCCAGATTGTGGCTGTCTCATTCACATGTGCACTAGAGAGAATAGTGGCATTTTTCATCATCCTCCACCTCTTGTGAAGGAAACTGGTTCATTGTAATGACCTCTAAACATTCAATTGTGATATCTGTGATGCAATCCAAAGCATGTTGATTTTCCTTTGAGAAGAAGATACTGGATATTCTGTCATATCACAGTAATTTTATGTTTGCATTCACACTTTTAAAATATTGTACCCCTGATTCTCCTAATTTATACTAAACCCCGCAAAATCTGAAGACCAAACATGTGCTGATCATTAATGGGAACATTGAATACTTTCCTTTGGAGAACCTGTCTATGTACAGGAAAATGATTACATTAAGTGGTCTTTAAAGGGATGCTGCAGCTTTAGCAGATGCTCCTAGTAGGATTCATTTATGAGAACTGTATTTTGGAAGGTTTTCCCAAAGTAATTATAGATAAACTCTATGACTGAGCTGGGAACACCTGTCTTGGATGCTTCTGCATCTTTCTTTTCTCTGAACCTCCCCAGAGGACTGTAGTTAAAGTTGACTAAGAAGCAATTTGTAGGTTTAAAGTTTGGTAAGGAGGAAAGAAAGAATTGCTTTTGCCTGCCTAAAAGTGCTAATTTGAGTGTTCTGAGCACTGAGGGTGCAAAAAAGAAATGTAATTTTGTGAGTTGGACCTGAGGGTTTCCAACTCAACCAAACCATTGCAAATCCTAACAATGTGGCAGTTCTACTTTTTCTTCTATGAAATCCAATGCTCTGTTTCTTCAACATAATGCAAAACACCCTGTGTTCCTGTATTATGTAATCTCTATCCATAAAATTCCTTACTTGGCCCATATTTGAAATTTGCCCAGGAGAGCAGTGTTATTCTTTCTAAAATTGAAAACAGTTTTTAATATAATTGTATTAAATTTGAACTTATTGATATTTAATTATCCGACTAGGCAGATTTCACCTCCAAAGTTGAAATTCTTTACACTGTCTGCTTCCAGGAATACTAAAATCTAGCCCAGTTCAACACATCTTATAAAGAGTGTTTCATGGGATGTTAGCATTTGGGCAGCCATTGGATTTGTATACACATCAAAACTGCGTTTTTGGAGAATAAAAAGAATTAAGGAAAAGTCACTTATCCAGTTAATATTGCAGCTATCGATTTCAACCTAAACCCCACCATCTTTATAAGGTTCATTGTACCTCCCATGCCTCATAGAAAATGCCTATGCCCAGCGTCAAGGCTGTTATGATACAAGTCTACTTAGATACTTGTAACAGATGTAATTCTGGCCAGATGTTGGCACTGTTCATATTCTTATTATAAGGAACCAAATTCTGGCATTTTAGTCAATGGCTAAGTGGGGGAGATCACAGAGATGCATTGCCCCTTTGGAAGATTGGGGTCAGTGGATTGTGCCTCAGGGTCATTTAGGCCCCAGTGCTAGATGGCACTACACACAAGTTCTTACCCAAAGCCCATTGAAGTAAAGGAACCTTTCCAATGACTTCAGTGGGTTTTGGATCAGCCTCACACTGCCTAAAGTTAGAATCATAGAAACATAGAATCATAGAATATCAAGGTTGGAAGGGACCTCAGGAGGTCATCTAGTCCAACCCCCTGCTCAAAGCAGGCCCGATCCCCAATTAAATCATCCCAGCCAGGGCTTTGTCAAGCCTGACCTTAAAAACTTCTAAGGAAGGAGATTCCACCACCTCCCTAGGTAACGCATTCCAGTGTTTCACCACCTTCCTAGTGAAAAAAGTTTTTCCTAATATCCAACCTAAATCTCCCCCACTGCAACTTGAGACCATTACTCCTTGTTCTGTCATCTGCTACCACTGAGAACAGTCTAGAGCTATCCTCTTTGGAACCCCCTTTCAAGTAGTTGAAAGCAGCTATCAAATCCCCCTCATTCTTCTCTTCCGTAAACTAAACATCCCCAGTTCCCTCAGCCTCTCCTCATAACTCATGTGTTCCAGTCCCCTAATCATTTTTGTTGCCCTCCACTGGACTCTCTCCAATTTTTCCACATCCTTCTTGTAGTGTGGGGCCCAAAACTGGACACAGTACTCCAGATGAGGCCTCACTAGTGTCGAATAGAGGGGGACGATCACGTCCCTCGAGCTGCTGGCAATGCCCCTACTTATATATCCCAAAATGCCATTGGCCTTCTTGGCAACAAGGGCACACTGTTGACTCATATCCAGCTTCTCGTCCACTGTAACCCCTAATTCCTTTTCTGCAGAACTGCTGCCGAGCCATTCAGTCCCTAGTCTGTAGCGGTGCATTGGAGTCTTCCGTCCTAAGTGCAGGACTCTGCACTTGTCCTTGTTGAACCTCATCAGATTTCTTTTGGCCCAATCCTCCAATTTGTCTAGTTCCCTCTGTATCCTATCCCTACCCTCCAGCATATCTGCCTCTCCTCCCAGTTTAGTGTCATCTGCAAACTTGCTGAGGGTGCGATCCACACCATCCTCCAGATCATTTATGAAGATATTGAACAAAACCAGCCCGAAGACCGACCCTTGGGGCACTCCACTTGATACCGGCTGCCAACTAGACATGGAGCCATTGATCACTACCCGTTGAGCCTGACAATCTAGCCAGCTTTCTATCCACCTTATAGTGCATTCATCCAGCTCATACTTCTTGAACTTGCTGGCAAGAATACTGTGGGACACAGTGTCAAAAGCTTTGCTAAAGTCAAGGAACAACGCGTCCACTGCTTTCCCTTCATCCACAGAGCCAGTTATCTCGTCATAGAAGGCAATTAGATTAGTCAGGCATGATTTGCCCTTGGTGAATCCATGCTGACTGTTCCTGATCACTTTCCTCTCCTCTAAGTGCTTCAGAATTGATTCCTTGAGGACCTGCTCCATGATTTTTCCAGGGACTGAGGTGAGGCTGACTGGCCTGTAATTCCCAGGATCCTCCTTCTTCCCTTTTTTAAAGATGGGCACTACATTAGCCTTTTTCCAGTCGTCCGGGACTTCCCCCGATCGCCATGAGTTTTCAAAGATAATGGCCGATGGCTCTGCAATCACATCCGCCAGCTCCTTTAGCACTCTCGGATGCAACGCATCCGGCCCCATGGACTTGTGCTCATCCAGCTTTTCTAAATAGTCCCGAACCACTTCTTTCTTCACAGAGGGCTGGTCACCTCCTCCCCATGCTGTGCTGCCCAGTGCAGTAGTCTGGGAGCTGACCTTGTTCGTGAAGACAGAGGCAAAAAAAGCATTGAGTACATTAGCTTTTTCCACATCCTCTGTCACGAGGTTGCCTCCCTCATTCAGTAAGGGGCCCACACTTTCCTTGATTTTCTTCTTGTTGCTCACATACCTGAAGAAACCCTTCTTGTTACTCTTAACATCTCTTGCTAGCTGCAACTCCAGGTGTGATTTGGCCTTTCTGATTTCACTCCTGCATGCCCGAGCAATATTTTTATACTCATCCCTGGTCATTTGTCCAATCTTCCACTTCTTGTAAGCTTCTTTTTTGTATTTAAGATCAGCAAGAATTTCACTGTTAAGCCAAGCTGGTCGCCTGCCATATTTACTATTCTTTCTACACATCGGGATGGTTTGTCCCTGCCATTGATTTAAAGAATCAATAAGGATTCTTTAAAATACAGCCAGCTCTCCTGGACTCCTTTTCCCCTCTTGTTATTCTCCCAGGGGATCTTGCCCATCAGTTCCCTGAGGGAGTCAAAGTCTGCTTTTCTGAAGTCCAGGGTCTGTATTTTGCTACTTTCCTTTCTTCCTTGTGTCAGGATCCTGAACTCAACCATCTCAGGGTCACTGCCTCCCAGGTTCCCATCCACTTTTGCTTCCCCTACTAATTCTTCCCGGTTTGTGAGCAGCAGGTCAAGAAGACCTAGGGGTTAAGCACAGTTAAGCTTGCAGAATCTGGGCCTTAAGTTCTAAGTATCCATTGTAACCCCCAAATAGTGGATTTGGGTGGCTAACCTAGTCACTAGCTTCCCAGTGTTGTGGATTATAAATGTGTCGGTCAGTGTGCTGGAATATCTTTGAGAAGTTACAGCACATTAAAATCTTACCAGTTTCATATATTTTATAGTAGAACAACAGCCGTAGGATTCTCCCCAGTCCCATTTTTCTAATCAAGGCCTGATTAATTAATTTTCATTATCTCTATCTCTGTCATATGCATGGTACTGATGGCACTGTCAAAGAACTGCTGTGTTCTGCCCCAGGCCTGGCTGCAATTTGATGGTGGTCAAAGGGATCCCTCTACCTAGTGGCCCAATCACACCAGTGCTTACAGAAAAATGCACAGACAAAAGCTGTGTACAAAGTTACTCCAAAAAGAGGAGGTGAATACCACATGATTCTCACCCTGAAAAGCCTGTCATATAACTGATGCATGTCCAGGGTTGTGTGGAGTTCCACAGAGCACATCACATGCATAGAAAGGAATGTAATTATTTCTATGACTGAATCAAAGGCAACAGACCAGCTCAAGGCAGAAACTGTCCTGGGAAACAGAGAAGCTGATTGTTGCCTGGCAAAGTTTAGTCAGGGAAAACCCATGCCCATCATTCATGAGGGAGAGTGGATGTTAAGGAGCTGTCCCAACAGACTCACAGTGTAGCAATCCTGTTAGTGACCATGTCAGGAAACAGACCATGCCACAGTTGGGTCCGTGTAAGCAAGACAATACCAGAATTATGATGGAGCAGTAGGACTTGTTGTTACTGACAATGTGCAACACAAACCAGAAGGATCCATAGAGAAGCAAAACCAGACTACCTGAATCCCCTTCCCATCAAGACAGCGCAATAATGCAGGTCTAGCTTCCAGCTACTGAACTATGCACACCAGACACAGGAACAGCAGCATGCAGTGGCTCTTTCTGGTATCCCAAATTCGACCAATCATGTTAGCAACAGAGGTGGTGAAGTAATTTGTTCCCAAAATGAGCACTTCTGAGTTGTCTCTGACAGCTTGAATTTTCACCTTCCTTTTCCAAGTGCCCATTGTGAGGCACAGTGTATGGACTCTTCCCCCTGTACACACCTTCGATTCTTTTGGCCATGCCCAGTTTCCTGAAGCTGTGGGCAGGCTGGACACTACTACTGATAAACTACCCTTACTCACCAGCACAGGGAGGCTGAATGATCATACTGCTGTTTTGTTGCTGTGAAGTGGTGCCCCTTAGAACACATTGGCACATTTTCTTCGCTCCTGTTGTATCTCATAAAATGTCATGTATGTCTGTGTGTGCATTATACATTTACACACAGAGACAGATGTGGATAATCATACAGATATACCGATATCATCATAAATGTTGGTGAACTGTATATTCTCATTTTGATGAGCCAGGACTTATGAACACAGCTTCCATAAGAATTAATAGGAGCTGTGTGCATATAATTCTATATCCATCAAGACAAGATGATACCCGATACAAAGCAAATGAAAATCTATGTTCATATCAAACCCTATGGTACAAAGATTGGGGGTTGGCCTTCATTCTTTTGCCCCTTTTGAATCAGTCTCTTAGCTTAAAAAGTATTTCAGCTTGATTCACTAAAAAAGCAGAATAGTCCTTACATACATCTCAGTGTCTTTGCACACTGAGGATTACTATGTCTTCTGCTGTGTATTTCATTTTGGAAAAGTAAAGGAATACCTGAAAGAAAATCTGTACATCTAACCCCAGTGAAAGCATCCTCTTTTTTAGTGTAGCGTACCGTAACATGAAGTTTGCTCTCCCAGCATTATTTGTTTAATAGAAATATTTTCCATACCACCTGGTTCTGGCAGAAAGTCAAAATTTGCATTTATATGAGGTACTTTATCAAATATAACATACAGAAGTCTGTTAAGTACACATTGCATTTTGTTTGTGAGAAAATCTGTTTGTATTTAATATAGTTTTTAAATTAACCTTAATGAAAGCTTCTGAAAATTGTTGTTCTAAGCATTTGAAATATGCAACAAGAACTGGTGGAAGACATAAACATGTTTTCCATTATATGTTATCAGATAGCCCAAAATTACTACAAAGAAGAATGTGGGGCTATGTTAAATTAGAAAGATAAGCAAGCATTTAGTTATAAAGCAAAGGTCTTTAGAAGAGTAAAGCATCTGACAGTTAACCCCAACATTTTATAGTCTCCTGCTCAAAGTAGTTTAGCACTTTCAGACTACAGAAGGGTGTTAGAGCCACCGACATACAAACATGAAAAATAAGGTATTTTTCACAGCAACCTCATGGTTGACTTTTGTTTCATCCCAGATTCATAGACTAGTTGTCCACCAATCACACCATATGTTAAGACCTTAACAAAACAGTGTCCCCTATACTTTGCCTTTTCTTACAGGGTGACATTCAATGTCATGTAGAGAACTGACATGAGGCCAATCACCACTTACGCTCTGCAGCCTGGTGTTAGGGGCAAATTTTACCCTCAGTGTCTTTAGTTATGACAGGTTTCAGAGTAGCAGCCATGTTAGTCTGTATCTGTAAAAAGAAAAGGAGTACTTGTGGCACCTTAGAGACTAACAAATTTATTAGAGCATAAGCTTTTGTGATCTACAGCTCACTTCACTGGATGCTGTAGCTCACAAAAGTTTATGCTCTAATAAATTTGTTAGTCTCTAAGGTGCCACAAGTACTCCTCTTCTTTTTAGTTATGACAGAAGAGCTTCCTGGTTCTCATATGCTCTTCTCTCTTTTTTTAATCACACTGCATGACATATCATTCTGTCTCTTACATCTGTATCATTTCACTACAGTTACTGAGAATGTAATGAAGTGAGTGGGAGCAGAATTTTGGCCCCATGTCCTTTTCCCCTTCTTTTCCATTTATCTCTATTTGAGCACGTTTATGGTAAAGAATAAAAGGGGGCTTTGGAAAGATTGCCAGGTGAAGATGGATAATTTGAGGACATTTCAGATATCATGTGATCATTTAGTCAGATTGCTGGAAGCTTTATTTCCTAAGTACTACAGTGATGAGTAAAGCTGGCCTGGAATTTTTGACCTATCTTGTTTTTGTTGGAAAATGCCAACTTTTTTTAATCATACTGGTTTTGTTGAAAATGTCATTGAGAGGGTTTTTCCAGGCCATGATGGAATTTCTGGTCAAAAGGAGAGAAAGAGATAGAGCCTCACTTTAGAATGGACAATAGCTTTGTGATCAGGTCCTCCAACTCACTTAGTTTACAGGAGACACAGGTTCAAGCCTGAGGTACTCTGTAATGAAAACAAAATCTCAGTGCTTTTTGTGAAACAGAGTTCTTGTTTGCTGGCCAGCTCTAGTTCTGAGTACCTCTCCTATTGTTACAACAATGACAATTATTTATAAAATCAGGCTTTAATTAGCTGGGTGGGTTTTTTTTGTTTTTTGTTTTGTTTTGTTTTTTTGAAATTCTTGCTTCCCAGCACTTGCTGGCACTTTAATACTTGTCAAATAACATTCCCACAATTGGTCCCAGTGAAACCTCTGTTTGGGGAGCAGCTATTATGTAAAACAAGAAAATCTAGAAAGAAGTTCTTGTCTCCTGTGCCATTATGTTGTTGCTCTGGGAGATCTCACAAAGGGCAGTTACTAAATTGTTAGGCTGGCATGTGGGGCCTAATTCCCTTTGTTCCTTTGAAAATCAGTCTTTAAGACCAAAATTCTCAGACTTGGATGCCAAAATTAGGCACTGTGGATAACATTCACTGCTGTCCAGAAGACCATACGCCTATGCACCACTTAAGTCTCACTTAAGCCCTATTTTGAAGGCTACCGTGATGAACAGAGCTTTGCAAGCCATCTGCATAGAAGTGAATTTCAGCCCTAATGGAACAGGAGATCTTCTTTCACCCAATTACTGAGTGCTGAGCACTTGAGAGATCAGGCCATTTCTGTTTTATTTTATTGTTTTGCCTAAATATGGATATAGGAGCCTAACTTTCAGCTAAAGTCTTGCACGCTATAAATTCCAACTTTGAACATGTGCACAGTTTCCATTGAAAGGAATGGTTTTTAATAACTGACTCAAATTCATCTGATCACCTGGATGACGGTAGAATGCCATCGTGAGATATTGTTTTCATGCCTATAGTGCTGCTAGAATTCTGTGTGGGGAAAATCACATAATGCTTGTGCATTTTTTTAAAAAATGAACTTAAAATATTTGGGAAGCTAAACAGACAAGCAGTCCAATCCTATGCCCAGTCACTACATGTAGAACCAAAGAACTCAGAACTTCAAATGAACTCATTTAGACCTTGTGGATTATATGTACAGAAATCTAGATTACAAAACACAAAGCACTGTATACTACATATATAGGCTACAGTTATTAAAGCTGCTTAATGATTAAAGTAATCAATGCCTTTAAAAAATGATGGTGCAGTGGTTTGCAAAGTATGCCTCTGGATTGACAGTTTATGGGTTAAATCCAGATGAGGGTCACTCAAGCCTGGTGTTAGTCTAAATGAGTACAGAATTAATACCGAGAAATCCTTGCAATGAGCTCATCACCTGTCTACTGAGTTGCAGAAATCCTACTTGTAGAGGTTCAGTTTAAACCTGATGTTTACTTGGGTTTACAGTACTTACGTGCTGCTAAACAGGAAGAATGAGGTAGGTAATCTGGCTTTTTATTTCAATTACTACTAATATCCTTAAATTCCTCTGTGTGCTGCTTTTTTTTTTTTTAAGGCATTCTTTTCCCCTGCAATACTAATGTAAACTGGATACTTGTGTTTCTATTATAGGACAGCCAACCAGCTCCGACTTGCAGTGAAAACAGCATTTTAGAATTCTGCATTTTGGAGGTAAATGCAGCAGGCGAATGGCATATTTTCTTCCCCTTTTAAAAGATGTTCTGTTGTATTTGACAACAAAAGTCTGAAGAAGGCTATGAAGAATTTCAGTACGGATCAGAGTTTGCAACGAATTGTTACAATATCCCCTAAATACCCAAAGCAACATTTTCAGTTGATACAGAACAGAGTTTTGAGTGATATCAAAGGGTTAATATAGCCAACACTCAAGGGGAAGAGGGATGAAACATTTTAATACAACATATGCTGTTATTTGTTTAGAACTCTTAAGGTTGATATAAGCTTGATACCATGTACTAAAAGCTAAATTTCCTGCAGAAAATACACTCTTTGTAAGTGTATAATAGCTAAACTCAGACCACTAATAGATTTAACCTTGTATGTTCATAGATAGTTAAAAGTGTTATGGTTTGAAGGTCAACTTCTCTGTCTTACTGTAAAGGAAGGCAAAGAAGGGAATAAATATTAGAAAGAATTAATTCTTCAAAAAGTTTTTACAAATCAAAACCCTGCAGTTTCACACTGAGAACAAAAGAAACATATTAAACACCAAAGTTTATCAAGACAAATTAGGTCCCAGTTTCAAATTTTCTTTAATCTTTTGCATCTGAACGTTTTTTTGCCTCATGCTGTTTTTCCTAGTTAAATGTTAAAATGAATTCTAGCCAATACCATTGACTTCCTCCCTTAAAAATATTGAGACACATAATAAAAAATTAATTACTTCCCCTAATTTCCGTGTGATTCTTTAAAAAGATGTAAAATTCATTTAAAGTAAGTGGTGACTTTGTCTTTGAAGATCACGACAATTAACATGGATCAAAGCTTAGGTTCTGTAACGATGATAGCTTATTAGCATAATGAAATTAAGTTAGAGACAAGAATCTTTAATAGGTACAACAAAAACGCTTTAATAATACTTGAAGAAAATTATGTATTTGCTAGAAGTACAACAGTTTCAGACTTTCTATCCAATTAATAAGTTGTTAATTAACTCCTTTTCCAAACAATGTGCACTTTAAGTTAACATCTGCCTATTGGATAACACTTTCAATGGTACTTTTCTTTTTTTCTTCAGTGTACTGTAGAACTGTAACACTATTTTACGGGGAATGCCTTGTAGGACTATTCCTGTGCTAGGGAAACAGATCCTGTATACAGTAATATGCTTTCTATATTCTAGCCAATTAAAATAAGTGACGGCTTAATTCAAAGACTAGAGGCAGGAATGGGTAACTCCTTAATTATAGCTGCATTGTTTTGGTAGTACATAGTTCTAGGGTTTCTTTACATTTCTAATCTAAATTCCTATTTTCTGCAGTTTATATGACTCTGTAAAATGGCTTTCTCAGCTGACTACTGCCCTGCCTCGACTAAGCTTAGGAACAAATTTATATATATATTTTAAATATATATCTATCATTCTATGGTATAAGACTGTATAGCCATATTTGTAAGATTGTAAATCAATAACTGTTGCTTTTAAAGATGTGGGAATTTTGTTTACAGATAATTCAAAACCAGCTTTATTTATAAAAATAGCAACTTACTAGTCATTCTTCCACAATGTCAGTTAATAATTGGTTTTGGTAGTTTATTTTTTAATTACAATAACACAACATATTTTATTTTAGAGGCTGCAGATTGCATAATAGTTTTGAGGTAAAAAATGTCATAAATGATTTGCAAGTGGATTATACATGACCCTGCACTGACTTAATAGCCTAGAAGCCACAATAGGAATCACTTGAACAATGGTGAAACAATTAAATAGGTCTTTCAAGGTTCCGTCCCCACTCTGAACTCTAGGGTACAGATGTGGGGACCTGCATGAAAAAACCCCTAAGCTTATTTTTACCAGCTTAGGTTAAAACTTCCCCACGGTACAGACTATTTTACCTTTTGTCCCTGGACTTTATTGCTGCCACCACCAAGCGTCTAACAAATATAACAGGGAAAGAGCCCACTTGGAAGCATCTTTCCCCCAAAAATCCGCCCAAGCCCTATACCCCCTTTCCTGGGGAAGGCTTGATAAAAATCCTCACCAATTTGCATAGGTGAACACAGACCCAAACCCTTGGATCTTAAGAACAATGAAAAAGCAATCAGGTTCTTAAAAGAAGAATTTTAATTAAAGAAAAAGTAAAAGAATCACCTCTGTAAAATCAGGATGGTAAATACCTTACAGGGTCATCAGATTCAAAACACAGAGAATCCATCTAGGCTAAACCTTAAGTTACAAAAAGACACAAAAACAGGAATATACATTCCATTCAGCACAACTTATTTTATCATCCATTTAAACAAAACAGAATCTAACACATATCTAACTAGATTGCTTACTGACTTTTTAGGAGTTCTGACCTGCATTCCTGCTCTGGTCCCGGCAAAAGCAACACACAGACAGAGAGAACCCTTTGTTTTCCCCCGCTCCAGCTTTGAAAGTATCTTGTCTCCTCATTGGTCATTTGGGTCAGGAGCCAGCGAGGTTGTCTTAGTTTCTTAACCCTTTACAGGTGAAAGGGTTTTTCCTCTGGCCAGGAGGGATTTAAAGGTGTTTACCCTTCCCTTTATATTTATGACAAGGTCTTATGTGAAACATCAGAATATAAGAACGGCCATACTGGGTCAGACCAAAGGTCCATCTAGCCCAGTATCCTGTCTTCTGACCGTGGCCAATGACAGGTGCCCCAGAGGGAATAAACAGAACAGGTAATCATCAAGTGATCCATCGCGTTGCCCATTCATAGAATCATAGAATATCAGGGTTGGAAGTGACCTCAGGAGGTCATCTAGTCCAACCCCCTGCTCAAAGCAGGACCAATCCCCAACTAAATCATCCCAGCCAGGGCTTTCTCAAGCCTGACCTTAAAAACCTCAAAGGAAGGAGATTCCACCATCTCCCTAGATAATGCATTCCAGTGCTTCACCACCCTCCTAGTGAAAAAGTTTTTCCTAATATCCAACCTAAACCTCCCCCACTGCAACTTGAGACCATTACTCCTTGTTCTGTCATCTGCTATCACTGAGAACAGTCTAGATCCATCCCTTTGGACCCCCCTTTCAGGCAGCTGAAAGCAGCTATCAAATCCCCCCTCACTCTTCTCTTCTGCAGACTAAACAATCCCAGTTCTCTCAGCCTCTCCTCATAAATCATGTGTTCCAGTCCCCTAATCATTTTTGTTGCCCTTCGCTGGCCACTTTCCAGTTTTTCCACATCCTTCTTGTAGTGTGGGGCCCAAAACTGGACACAGTACTCCAGATGAGGCCTCACCAATGTCGAATAGAGGGGAATGATCGCGTCCCTCGATCTGCTGGCAATGCCCCTACTTATACAGCCCAAAATGCCATTAGCCTCCTTGGCAACAAGGGTACACTGTTATCCCATTCCCAGCTTCTAACAAACAGAGGCTAGGGACACCAGCCCTGTCCATCCTGGCTAATAGCCATTGATGGACCTATCCTCCACAAATGCATCTAATTCTTTTTTGAACCCTATTATAACCTTGGCCTTCACAACATCCTCTGGCAAGGAGTTCCATGGGTTGACTGTGTGTTGTGTGGAAAAAAATGCTTCCCTTTGTTTGTTTTAAACCTGCTGTCTCTTCATTTCATTTGGTGGCCCCTAGTTCTTGTGTTATGAAAAGGAGTAAATAACACTTCCTTATTTACTTTCTTGCCACCAGTCATGATTTTATAAACCTCTATCATCTCCCCCCTTAGTCGTCTCTTCTCCAAGCTGAAAAGTCCCAGTCTTATTAATCTCTCCTCATACAGCAGCTGTTCCATACCCCAATCATTTTTGTTGCCCATTTCTGAACCTTTTCCAAGTCCAATATATCTTTTTTGAGATGGGGCGACCACATCTGCATGCAGTAATTCAAAATGTGGGCATACCATGGAGGCAATATGATATTTTCTGTCTTATTATCTATCCCTTTCTTAATCATTCCCAACATTCTATTTGCTTTTTTCACTGCGCTGCACATTGAGTGGATGTTTTCAGAGAACTATCCACAATGACTCCACGATCTCTTTCTTGAGTGGTAACAGCTAATTTGGACACCATCATTTTATACATATAGCTGGGATTATGTTTTCCCATGTGCATTACTTTGCATTAATCAACATTGAATTTCATCGACCATTTTGTTGCCCAGTCAGCCAGTTTTGAGAGATCCTTTTGTAGCCCTTCAAAGTCTGCCTGGGACTTAACTATCTTGAGTAGTTTTGTATCATCTGCAAATTTTGCCACCTCATGGTTTACCTCTTTTTCCAGAGTGAGTTATTATGAGTTATTACACTCTTTTGGATCAAGCATTCATATTTGAACAAATCTCTAATAATAGCAAGTTTTCACTCATTATGCAACAAAAGAACTTATGAGCTGTATTCAGCAATGAAAAATAGGTCTGTTCTCCATGCTACTCAGCTTTACATAGGTGTGTGACAGTTTTTCTTTGTTTGTTTGTTCTTGAATAGCATGGAAACAAGGAATTCTTCTTCTGAACAGAACATTGAATTTTTACTATTTGGTCTATTAAATATACAAAATTTGGGACATTTTATTTACTTGTCAGAAGTAGCAAAGAAAAAAAATCCAATAAAACAGAGAAAGCACCTCCAGGAGCCCTTTTTGTCTGTCATAGTTCTGATGATTCACTGCCCTGTCTCATTTTCATTCTGAATACTCCATGTCACAACCACCAAACTTCTGGAAGAGACTCTCTTGCACACTCAGTAATACTGACTAGATGCTATCAGGCTATTTGCTCTCTCCATGTTGGGATCCATGGAACTGCTCAACAGCAGGAAATGGTGGAGAGGAAGAGCTCCTCTCTACTATAAGTAACTCTCCCTGGATCATAGAATATCAGAGTTGGAAGGGACCTCAGGAGGTCATCTAGTCCAACCCCCTGCTCAAAGCAGGACCAATCCCCAATTTTTGCCCCAGATCCCTAAATGGCCCCCTCAAGGATTGAACTCACAACCCTGGGTTTAGCAGGCCAATGCTCAAACCACTGAGCTATCCCTCCCCCCAACTGGCCCCCTTGGAGCTGCTGCAATCAAAGTCTTTGGGGACGGAGGAGGGAATGAATCAGGAGGGAAGATTCCCATTTCCAATTGCTAGCCTTCATCACAAAGCTATCTCTAAGCATTTCTGTACCAGGCATAACCACAGGGCTAAGATTTGGCCCTATATGTGGTATTCATTTTCACTCCCTTAAAAATATCAGTTAAAAACAAATACCGCTGTGAGTAAAAGATAGGGAGGCTTTAAAATGATACCTAATTTAATTGGCAGAAATATTTTTATTAGCAATGGAGAAAGAAATTGCAGAGAACCATATTAAAAGATCAGTTCACCAATACATTGCACTTACTATGACGCATTTTATTTGAGATCCTCAAAATCACTTTCCAAACATTAACTAAGTAAGCCTAACAAGCCCATGGAACGGGCAAAAAATATGAGAAGAACTTTACCTGCTGCTGAAATTCAGCCCCTTTGGGGTAGTACACAAGAACTGATTAACAGCTCTTGGAAAAACTACCCAATTTAAGGCAGGCAGTGAAGATAAACACTACGATTTCAAGTTAGAATATGATTAAACAACTCTACTCTGATGAAAACTGTCATGGGATTTCTGTTAGTCATAAGGTGTAAGGGCCTCCATTTTACATCTTCTGTGAAAGATTGCACCTCAACCTCCCAAGTGCTAGAGACCATGCCTGGATGTAGTCGCTGATATGTAAGTGCGTTACATATCAATTTTATTCTGTATTTTTACCTGAGCTGGATTTAATTCCAGGTGAATCTAAATTCTCATTTCTATCTAAAGGACCATTGCAGTGGGTCGTCAATTTAGTGTTTCCTTAGAATTTAAATACTTTCCCCCAGGATAACATCAGGAATAATGATGTTGATAAATACAGTGGTTTAAAGACATTCAGTACTGTGCTTCCGTTGTTCACACAAAGGTTTTATTTTTGGCCAGTAGAATAAGTTTGCCTTGCTTAGCTTTTCCTGCCTTAGGAGTTCATCTCTAAAGTCTTATTCCTGCTACTGCACGTAATGCTTCAGGGCTAGATTCTGCCATTGGCTCTATATGCAGTGATGTCAGCAAACATGATGCATGGTACACACATATGAGGGCAGAATTTGGCCATTGAGAAACAGCTCTGTGACATGCTTAAAATAATAGTGTGATACTTTAAATTGCAAGTCTTGCTTCAAATTAGCTCTGCAGAACTGAAAAATGGTTTAGGTCTATTTTCATTGACTATTCCCTTTGAAATAACACCCTTTCCCTGTTCATTTGTTGTTGTTACTCCAAGCTTTCTGTGCTGTCTCTCAGTTGTGTCCTGGATTTGAATGTCCCCTGATGCCCCTTTTCTTTTAATATTGCTCTTCTTGTCTGTTTTCAGAATAATTTATGGTTCACACTTCATTCACATGTTTTCCTAACTGTATGAGTAAAAACAAGCACAAGTTGCCTTGTCTCAAATTTCACAAATGAGCAGAAGAATGTTCCCTCTTTTATAACCTGTGGTGCAGTTTCACAAACTTTTTCCATCAGCAGTCTTGAAAGATGTGCATCATAGTGGAAAGATGTGAGCAGTAACCCCAAAGATTCACACAGAACATTTAAAAGGCAGGAAAACACAAGAAGGTAGGAGAGCAATAGCAACTATTTCTCCCTCTATCTAGATGCCTCATTTTTGGAAGAGTGGCTGTCTTGCTTTCAGAGAGGTCATACTTCCCAAAACGCTAATTAAAGGTTCCAAATGGTAGCTCTGCAATCCTAGATGGTGACTGCAGGGCTGCTTCTCAGTAGGACTGTGCATAACTCAGAGGTTTAAGCTAACAGGATTACAGGAGAATACTTTCTTCATTTTCAGGTAATGTGGATGTAAGGGGACTCGTCCCTCTACAGGGTGGTGGGGCACCACACTGCCTCGCTACACACTCTTGGCTGTGTTGGGAAATACCCAGTCTATGGCCCAGACCTTCAGGCAGGGCCCTGCAAGCAGTACAATATAAGCCCGGGCCCTGGGTCAGGGCAGGTAGCAAACAAACAGTCAGAAGCTCAGGCTCTCAGGCAGGGACTGAGCAAATAGTTCAATAGCAAACCTCAGGCTCCTGGCTCTGAGCGACTAGGGAGAGAGGGAGACTGCCACCTGCGAGGTGGGTGGCAGGGGGGGATGCAGGCCCACCCACTCCACTGCCTCCCAGCCCAGGGCCCTAGCAGCAGCAGAAGACCTGCTGCTTTGTCAGTGGGGATCCTGGCCACAACACACTGACATTGGCTCTGGCAGTGCTGCAGCCTAACTAGGGTCGGCTGTCCCGGGGCTACTTCCAGACTCTCCCTCATAGGGTACCTGGGTCAGGGTTGTGTCCTCGGAGGGTTCCAGCACCATGGGTTCCTCTGGGTAGCTGGCAACAGGTAGGCTTGGCAGCTTCTCTGGGTAGCTGGTGATGGGTTGGCTTGGCAGGTCCTCTGGGTAGCTGGCGACGGGTAGGCTTGGCAGCTCCTCTGTTCGCCAATCAGCATTAGGCATTGGCCGGTCCGGTCAGTCCTTGGGTCGACCGCTTATTGCTGGGGTCTCCCAAGCCGGAGCCAGGCCACAGGCATCTGTCCTCTCCGGCGGCTGCCACCTGAGTGAGCTCTGGGGTTGGGATTTTATACTTCCTGTCCTGCACCTTGACCTCTGGGGGGGGCAGGCGCAGGATCCACTGGCTCCGCCCACTTTGGTGTCTGGGGAGGTTCTTCCCTCTGCGGGGTGGTGGCGCACCACACCGCCTCGCTACAGTGGGTTTGCAAGCTCTTAGATTCATTTGCAGTTTGGTGATTGTTTGAATGCAAATCCGCCTGTCAAACTGTTGAATTTCACCACCATTCATGTCAGAACCATGAGCTTCCCATGGTTTGAACACAAAGCCATAAATCAGCACAAGTTCACTGAAAACTGCCTTAACACCAAATATTTACCTACCATGGATGGTCATAACTGATGGCATCCCTCATAGCTGCTCTTTTTTTACCCGTGACTTTGGAAGCTGCCTCTCTGATTTCTGCAGAAGGCAGCATTTAAAACCATTTGTATTAATAAAAGATCACACACAATTTAGAACAAGTAGAAAAGTGACATCTCACTTTAAAAATACTTGATCCTGAGATGCAAGTCCTAGAGAAGTTTGTACATATGCCTGAGAGACTGTTGGGGACGGTATTCCTACAGCAAGAAGTGATGGTTGGACTGAGCATGACAGTAGTATAGCCCCAACTACAGCTTTTCAGACCGATATGAATGCAAGGTCTCTGCCTGAAAGAGTTTACAGAATAATGTTCAGGAGTGGGGAAGGCAAGCAATAAAGAGGAGAACAATTGAATAAGGGAATTAGGCACTTGATCCAAAGCCCATTGAAGTCACTGGAAAGATATTCTGCTGTCCTTGGGTGCACATATGAAACTGGAGAAAAGCCTGTTGAAAGTCTTTGGGTTAAGTTTAGAGGTAAGAGCAACAAGGCTGATGTCGTGGTGGGCATCTGCTATAGACCACCAGACCAGGAGGATGAGGTAGACAAGGCTTTCTTCAGACAACTAACAAAAGTTTCCAGATCACAGGCCCTAGTTTTCATGGGGGACTTCAATCACCCTGACATCTTCTGGGAGAGCAATACAGCAGTGCACAGACAATCCAGGAAGTTTTTGGAGAATTTTGGGGACAACTTCCTGGTGCAAGTGCTGGAGGAACTAGGAACCGTGCTCCTCTTGACCTGCTGCTCACAAACAGGGAAGAATTGTGAGGGGAAGTAGAAGTTGGTCACAACCTGGGCAGCAGTGACCACAAGATGGTCGAGTTCAGGATCCTGACAAAAGGAAGAAAGGAGAGCAGCAGAATATGGCCCCTGGACTTCAGAAAAGCAGACTTTGACTCCCTCAGGGAACTGATGGGCAGGGTCCCCTGCGAGGCTAATTTGAGGGGGAAAGGACTCAGGGAGAGCTAGCAGTATTTTAAAGAAGTCTTATTGAGAGTGCAGGAACAAACCATCCTGATGTGCAGAAAGAACAACAAATATGGCAGGTGACCAGCTTGGCTTAAGAGTGAAATCTTCAGTGATCTTAAACACAAAAAGGAAGCTTACAAGAAGTGGAAACTTGGACAGATGACTAAGAAGGAGTATAAAAATATTGCTCGAGCATGCAGAGGAGTAATCAGGAAGGCAAAGGCACAATTGGAGTTGCAACTAGCAAGGGATGTGAAGGGTAACAAGAAGGGTTTCTACAGGTATGTTAGCAACAAGAAGATGATCAGGGAAAATGTGGGACCCTTACTGAATGGGGGAGGCAACCTAGTGACAAATGAAGTACTCAATGCTTTTTTTGCCTCGGTCCTCACAGACAAGGTCAGCTCCCAGACTACTGCACTGGGCAGCACAGTATGGGGAGGAGGTGAACAGCCCTCAGTGGTGAAAGAACAGGTTAAGGCCTATTTAGAAAAGCTGGACATGCACAAGTCCATGGGTCTGTATCTAATGCATCCAAGGGTGCTGAGGGAGTTGGCTGATGTGATTGCAGAGCCATTGGCCATTGGCTTTGAAAACTCATGGCAACCGGGGGATGTCCTGGATGGTTGGAAAAAGGCAAATATAGTGCCCATCTTTAAAAAGGTGAAGGAGGAGAATCTGGCAAACTACAGATTAGTCAGCCTCACCTCAGACCCTAGAAAAATCATTCTCAAAGAATCTATTTTGAAGCACTTGGGGGAGAGGAAGGTGATCAGGAACAGTCAACATGGATTCACCAAGGACAAGTCATGCCTGACCAACCTGATTGCCTTCTATGATTAGATAACTGGCTCTGTGGATATGGGGAAAGTGGTGGATGTGATATATCTTGACTTTAGCAAAGCTTTTGATATGGTCTCCCACAGTTTTCTTCCCAGCAAGTTAAAAAAGTATGGATTGGATGAATGGATGATAAGGATAGAAAGCTGGCTAGATCACTGGGCTCAATGGGTAGTGATCGATGGCTCGATGTCTAGTTGGCAGCCGGTATCACACGGAATTCCCAGGGGTCGGTCCTGTGCCTGGTTTTGTTCAACATCTTCATTAATGATCTGGATGATGGGATGGATTGCACCCTCAGCAAGTTTGCAGATGACACGAAGCTGGGGGGAGATGTAGATACGCTGGAGGGTAGGGATAGGGTCCAGAGTGACCTAGACAAATTGGAGGATTAGGCCAAAAGAAATCTGATGAGCTTCAACAAGGACAGAGTCCTGCACTTACAATGGAAGAATCCCATGCACTGCTACAGGCTAGGGACCGACTGGGTAAGTGGCAGTTCTGCAGAAAAGGACCTGGAGATTACAGTGGACAAGAAGCTGGATATGAGTCAACAGTGTGAGCTTGTTGCCAAGAAGGCTAACAGCATATTGGGCTGCATTACTAGGAGCGTGGCCAGCATATCAAGAGAAGTGATTGTTCCCCTCTATTCAGCACAGGTGAGGCCACATCTGGAGTATTGCATCCAGTTCCCCCACCCCCCACTACAGAAGGGATGTGGACAAATTGGAGAGAGTCCAGCAGAGGGCAATGAAAATGATTAGGGGGCTGGGGCACGTGACTTATGAGGAGAGGCTGAGAGAACTGGGCTTGTTTAGTCTGCAGAAGAGAAGAGTGAGGGGGGATTTGATAGCAGCCTTCAACTACCTGAAAGGGGGTTCCAAAGACGATGGAGCTGGGCTGTTCTCAGTGGTGGCAGATGACAGAACAAGAAGCAATGGTTTCAAGTTGCAGTGGAGGAGATCTAGGTTGGATATTAGGAAAAACTATTTCACTAGGGTGGTGAAGCACTGGAATGGGTTACCTAGGGAGGTGGTGACCTCTCCATCCTTAGAGGTTTTTAAAGCCTCGCTTGACAAAGCCCAGGCTGGGATGATTTAGTTGGGGTTGGTCCTGCTTTAAGCAGGGGATTGGACTAGAGGACTTCCTGATGTCTCTTCCAACCCTAATCTTCTGTGATTCTATATGATGTTCTTAAGCAGCTGGTTTGAGTGGAGTACTTCTGCTGCTGGTCTTCCACTTTATTTCTTTACATTCTCTTCCATGGTGCACTGTATACTTATCATTAATTATGTGAATTATAGTAGCACCTAGAAATCCCAGCTGAGATCATGACGCTATTGTTCTGGGTACTGTACAAACATATAGTAAGAGGATCCTGCCCTGATGAGTTTACAATCTAGATGGATAAGAGGTATGAGTGGTAAAACTTGGAAACCTCAGAGAGAGCTGAAGATACCTGCCAAGGTCACACAGCAATTCCACGATAGAGTCAAGAATAGAACCCATTTCTCCTGACTCACAGCCCAGGACTCTATCCATTAGACTATGCTGCTTTTCTTCATCATACAGCTTTCCTGAGCACGCACATTCACTCCTCAAGCTGCTGATCTTCCATCAGAATCAAGAATATGGTTGATTGTTTCTTTTACACCTTCTTCATTTGTCATTTAAGATTTTCAGAATATCAAGAATCTTTGCATCTGCCTCACTATATTGACCTTAATCAAGTTGTTGGACTCTAAACTTGGCACAGATGTTATTACTATGAATTTAACTTTGTATAACAAGATAATTAGTAGTGCCATATGCCTGCTATATTTTATGAGCTTGTAGTTCATAATGAATGTCCATGCCTAATGCTTTGACACAGGTAAATTCATGTTTAGGAAAGCTATTAAGTTTACTAAACTTTATTACTGCATTTTTACTAAAATTATCTGCAACAACTGGGGTGTTGTAATTTTCACAGTTGATCTTCCCACACACACTTCTGTTTTTGGTCTGAGGACAGAAACGTGGTGTCCCATACCTTCCAGATTCATAGCTTTTAGGGTTAGAAGCAATAGATTATCTAATCTGACCTCCTGTATAACACAGATCATAGAATTTCATCCAAGATTTCTTTGTCTTTCTTAAATCATACAAAATAATAAATCAAACATTTCTGAGACTTATCAGTAAATAACTAGATCCTGGGATCTCAATATATTTATAAGACTTTTCACAGGTATCAGACTTCAGTGGACAACTTGATCAAAATTAACTTTCATGAATATGGACTGGGGATTGTTCAGTACCTAAATTCTGTAGCAAATTCTATGCTGCTCCATAACAAATATGTTACCATTTAAAAATTATAAACAAATCACAAAAAGCAGTAAAAAAAAATTGGGGCTCTAATTGATCATTCCCCTAAGATTTCCCAGCACACAGAAGACCTCTGGCATGGAGAAAAAAATCACTTTGTGCCTTAGATCTGGCCCCCATTTTCCCAGACTCTGAAAATAACTCTCCATGCAATCTATAACCCGCCTTTGGGGAGGGACCGCGTCAGGTTCAGGATGGTATGAACTGAGTGGGGCCAGTAGGACTCACACATCATCTGGGCCCCCAGAACACCCATCAAAAAAGGCAATGGGAATTTAATGGGTCTAAGTCTGCAGGAATTGTTCTTAGGCCTCTTAATGATGGGAAAGTCTATTTGTAGTCAGAAGGGCATGTTCTCTTCCGCATTCTGCCAAAGTACTGAAGCTTAGAGTTGCAATAGCCTCTTCAGCTCTGGTGAAAGGAGAGTGAGAAATCAGGATCCACAGAAGACTACTCATAAGAGAAAAAAGTTCAGTTGAATGAGATCCCTGTCCCATTAGCAGTTCCAGAGATCCCAGTGGGAAAGAGTATGGAGTTGTGCCGTCATTTAGCCAGAGCCATACAGAGAGCAGAAGGCTTCAGAGCTAGCAGAGAGACACAGGGCTTCTACACAAATGGCCTGGCCTGTTAGAGATTTCCCCAGCACCCACTCTGCCTGCTCTGCCACCTCCACCCTTGAAGGGAGAATTCAGGCAAAAAATCCATAAGGGGTTCCTTTCAGGGTTTTCCCTCTCCTGCAGACCAATAGTGCTCAGGGAGTTTTAACTTATCTGGGAAGACACTGACTTTCCTTGCCAAAGAAGAAATCTTTTTAGTATGATACACATAAGTGAAAGGCAGGAAGATCAGAAATACAAGAAGGAAAACATGAGGACTTGAAATTCACATTAAACCCTCTAAGGATTAAATCATCTTGTGCAGATGGCCTACTCACGACAGCAAAAGGCCACGTACAGTGCTGTAAATGTTACTGCTGTTAGTGCAGTATACCCACAAGTGTAACCAAGTGCATGGCCTGCTAGGATTCCCCATTGGCAGCCATGGGAAGAAATTAATACTCTAGTTGTCACTAACAGTGCCTCCACTTTCTGGCTTAGCATCTGAATATTAACTTACAAGCATAAAACAAAAACTCAATCAGGGAAGGTTTTGTGATTCCCTTTAGGCAGCTAAGAAGGTGAGGTGAGAGTAAACACTTGGTGGTATGGGACAGTAATTAAGTCCAGGCATAAGGTACTGAATAGCAATGTTCTCTAATGCTGCTCATAGCCAGCTCTCAATTAATAAAAAGGCATCTCAACTTTATCAAAGGCAGACTGCCCCTGTCTAGTTAGTGTTTCTGCAGCCTGAGGAGTATCAGCTGTTACTATTATTGGCATCTCTATTTGCAATCAATTTTATGGACCTGATGCTGATCTCATTTACACAAGTGTAAATCAAGAGTAACCCCACTGAATTTGATAGACACACTGAAGTAAAACTGGTGGGAGATCAGCATCAGGCCCTTTGGAGCTGATTCTCCACTGACTTTCACTTCGTCTAGTCATGTACATCTGTGCAAAGTGAGCATAAAATGCTACCACATGAGACAGAACAAGCCAGATCCTCAACTGGCATAAATTAGATTGGTTATGCCAATTTACACCACCTGAACATATGACTTTCAGACTAACTTTCTGAGAATCAATTTAGCTAATCTTTCCTCTTAGTTGGAAAATATTCCTGCCATACTCAAACACAGCTCAGGCTCTCAGGAACCATAACTGATCCACTAGGGGCTAGAAAAACCATGAGCAATAAGCATCCGGAAGATGGTTCCATTAGCAAATATTCAATGTGTTATGAAAAAATAGTCCAAAGTCTCTGCTCGTGTAACTTCACTGTGGTCAATGGAGTTATCTCAGAAGAATATTTGCCCCAATATCTTTTCTCTTTTCCAAATCTTTTACCTTCCTTTTGCCTTTTAGCCAGGGGATCAACAGAGATTATGTGCCTCCACTCTTGCCTCTAGTTTGCACCATGGTTTTTATAGAAGTAGTGCTGTAAGGGGCTTCCCAATGCCCCGAGAACATTGTGGGAGACTCCAAAGCACAGAGGTGGAAAGCTACTCAATTAGTTGACTGAGCATCAGCTTTAACTTATATGGATTTTGGGAAGGGAGCAGATAAATTGCCCTGGGCCACTTCATTCTACAGCATGGGGTCAGATCTCTTCCAAGCCCCCATAAAAGACCTTCTGCTGGTTCAGTGCAAAGGATGAATGGATGCAAGCTGGGGAATTACTGTGGAAGTAGCACTCAATCTTTTTTCCATGCTGCACCTGTTAGCTCTGACAATTCTCACCCCTTCTGCCTATAGAAGTAGAAAGTTAATGAAGCTATGGAACACAGGACTGTTGGAACACACAGGACTGCTCTTTTTATTATTGGCATCTGGCCTGATATGGGTCAAGGTTACCAAAGGTTGATATCCCTGTCACAGAGACACAGACTTAAGTGGTTACCTTAGCAGAAGGGACAACAGAGCTCCTTATTTCATTCTGTCCTAATTCAGGCAAAGGCCCCCTTGATGTCAGTGAATATTTTGTCTGAACGGATACTTCAGGATTAGAGTCGGAAACAGGCATTCTGGTCCTGATTATAGCCAGAAGCTGAAAGGGCAGCAATTCATTAAAATGAAAAATAATGGCAAGAAAAAGTTACCTAAATGTTTATGAATCTTGGTTTGGATCCACAGTTTGGAAGGTAACTGTTCCATCAAATCTGGTTCACTTACCCTCACTGAGCACATTGTGTTGATACTAGCACTTGGTGGGGGGAGGAGGGGCGAGGGAGTGGGAAGAATGCTGCTTGTTGGAGCAGCCTGGAGAGTTGAAAATCTGGAAAACATCAATGAATCTGAAACACTGAAAAGTTAAAATTTCTGATTAATGAGTAGCATCCCACATCTTCCCCAGCATTTCAGTTCATATCTGCTGAGACACTTAACTAAACAGAAATTAAATTGTTGCTGTCATGAGTTACTCTGTTTGAAAATCTTCACACACTTAAAAACGATTGTCATGTGTTAAAAACATTTTAACCACATATCCTAATTTTCTTAACTCTACAACAAAACAAAACTGTCCTCAAGGTAAATATGCTCCATTTTTAATATTTCAGATCACTTTTCAGTACTGTAACCATGCCAGTTGGATTTTCATTTGTGGCTCCAAAAGAAGTAATCACTCAACTACAGTTTCAGATTTCGCAGCCCTGTTCTCCCTCTATCACTGTAGGGTGAATAATTAGAGCTTCCTGGGTGTGATCCTTTTCCCTCTGGAAGCTAGTGAGAATAGGTTTAGTCCCTATGTCCGTGGCATTTTATTAAGAGGCTGAACTTCTAAGCAATGGAGTTTATGTAACAGATAGTCAAAGAGATATTCTCAGTCCCATGAACAGCACTGGAACACAGAGTGATCTGTTATAGGAAAACAGCATGGACAGAATTTGTGTTGTCTGCTGTTATATTATCAACTTTTTAGAGGGCTTTTTAAAATTTTGTTATTTATTCTGTCACCTATACAAACATAAGAGCAAATCCTTTTCTCTGTGTGTTGCAAGGAATCAGGATAAGGAATCAATCTGCTGGAGGCCTTTATAAGGCAGCAGCACTTATTGCCATGGTCAGAAAGCCTCAATGTTGTACACTAGAGCTTCTACCTTGTGTGGCAAATGGGGGAGTTATGTTTAGTGTTTTTGATAAACATCATATGCCCCTCAAGTTATGTGTTTGATATTAACCTGCCTGAATGCCAGGAATTAAATCAAAGGGGGCTGTAAAGAGGGAAATCCATAGGAAACAAAATAATGGCAAAGATAACAATGGGTGGAGCTACTGACTGGTGAATACCCCCATCTAGCTGCATCCAGACTTGAATGGTTTACTCTTCCCAAGGCTGAGTCAGGATTAGTTCAAAAGGAACCCCAAGAGATGTTAGAAAAGAAAGGAGGGGTTGAGTGGCTGGAGGGTAACCGAAACGTGTCAGTGAAAGCTGACTGACTGACCGAGACATGGCGCTGCTGCAGCAAGACTAGCTGCTTCTCTCTGCCAGAAATGGAGTTAGCTGGGCTGAGGAGAACTTACCAAAGCTGTCAAGGAAAGGTGAAGGTGTAAGGAAACACTCTGCTTGCAGGCTTTTTATGGGTTTTACCTCTCTGTACCTTGTACCTGTGCGGAATGAATAAAGAATTATTTTGAAGACGTTTTCTATGCCAGTGCAAACTTATTCAGTCACAGGGGTCCCAAAGGGAAACTATTAGAGGAACCAAAACCAAGTTGGACCCATGTCATTAATACAGTTGGGAATCAGATGACTGAGCCCAGAGATCCAGTCTGAGAGTGGTTGGGCTGCTTGGTTCCACCGCGAGTGAGGTGCAGGAAGCCAGGGCTGTCACCTTAGGGTAGCTATGACGCCTTGTTTTCAGAGTCTGCACACGTCTCTCATTTTGTGGAATCCTTGAGGTTAATAACTCTGGCAGTTTGGTTTTGTCTTGCTGGAGAAAGAGCAGTATAAGGGACCACAATTTTCAGTTATTTCCTTTTCAGAAGCTTTGGGAATAAACAGAGTTTTATTTTCACCCATTCCAGAGGCAGCATAATTTTATCTGTCATCTGTAATTTCTGCAAAAACACGGTAGAACAGGCAGAAAAAAACAACAAAAAGTGGTTTTATAAACAGAGGCCTCTTTTTAAAACAACAGTATTCATAACTAATGATAATAATAAGTGGCACCTGGACTTAGGGTTGGGTTACACTAGAAAGTTAGGTCAATTTAGCTATGTTGCTGGGGTGTGTGAAAAATTCACACCCTCAGAGATTTAGTTAAGCTGACCTAACTCTCAGTGTAGACAGTGATAGGTTGATGGAAGAATTCTTCTGTTGACTTAGCTACTGCATCTTGCAGTGGTGGATCTACTACAGCAATGGAAGACCCCCTTCTGTTGTAAGTGTTTACCCTACAGCACCACAGCACTGCAGCTGTGCAATTATATCATTTCTAGAATAAACATACTCTTCGGTGACCTGCCACTACTCTTCTGCCTCCCTACATGATTATACTATCCCCACAGGCACAGTTCTAGGAGAAGACCATGGGCCAGTGTCTCCCCTGCAGAAGGGCAGCACTTTTTGAACTGTGACACTGGTCTGAAGCTGTCCTAAAGCCACCTTATCAGCTACAGAAAGATAATCTCAGAGTAAGAGGATCTTTACTTAGATTGTAAACCCTGTGGGGCTTGGGCTGTCTTTTTGTTCAGTGTTTGTACAAGGCCTAGTGCAATGGAGTCCTGGTCCATAACTAGGCCTCCTAGGCACTATGGTAATACAAACAGTAACTAATAATAAATAGCTGATGTAGAGCTGATGTAATGGTTCCTATTCTGCTCCCACTGGCTCTGGCTGGTGCAGGAGTTGTGGCCAGAAGAAAGAGGGAAGGACGGAGGTGTCCCTGCATTATGATGGTGCCTGATCACCACAAGGACCCCGAGGAGCCTTTTATGTTTGGTGGACATTAGAGCAGTCAACAGCCTGCTCTAATTTGTGCCAAAGGACCAGATTAGTGCAGAGTTTCCTGAAGCAAAGGTGGCTCAAATGTCCCTTTGCACACAGGTACCCCCACGTGAGCTGAACAATCCGTACCCAGAGCTCAGGCTCAGGATCTGAAAATCAGCAAAGTGATTTTTTTATTCAAACCTTCCCTTATTTAGAGTTTTCTAAGAGCAGAGCTACAGGTATATGCAGATGCTTCAACAAACTTTCTACATAGTTTTAATCTCTGCATTGCATCTATCTTCTCATTGTTTTCACTGAGGTCAAGACAGTGGCAGCTTTAATTGCAGTTACAAGGAATGTTCCTAAAATGGGCATAGAGTCCTAAACTCAACATTTTCTTCATTATTTTGCAACTTTGGGAGCTTGCCAACATCATTGAGAGATTTGGCATGCGTACACCTAGAAAGAATGAGAGACTCCAATATTTCATTTTGAGTTTGCAAACTTCTCTTCCCCCGCAAAAAGAGGACAAGCAGGGGAGAACTTTTGGATTAGAGATATAGTCAAAGGGCAAGATTTCGATCACCCTGACACCAGTATAAATCTACAGCAACTCAACTGACTTCAGAGTGGCTACTCTGGATTTACAGCAGCAGAAATGAGATCAGAACCTGACCCCTTATGTATGATGGCATATATTATGGGGGGCTTTCTTTCATATGTTTTCAGGGGGGTATTTTTTTACCATTTTTCTCAACCCCACAACATTTCAGTTTATTACATGACAGGTATATCACAATCTTGTGCTTTGAAGTGTAAACTATAAGGGCCAGACTGATACCCTTACTCACAATGAGTAGCACTTTACTGTCCAAGAAACCCCATTGAAATTAATGGGGCTATTTAAACAATGAGGTACTGCTCACTGTGAATGGGGTGACATATGCTGGCTTTGAGAAAGCAATTTTGTTTCGAAATCTTATGTAAACAACATCGGGTAGGAAGTGGAAGAGGTGAAAACTGTATCACATGAGGAATGTAACACTATGGTGGTCAAAATAGAAATGTTGAGAACTGGCCGGACTATAGGCATTGCTGTTGAGAGTGCTGGGCAAGACCAAGTTTTAAAGGACCTAAAATGGCTATTTCACCCCTATGTTGTTTAGGGCAATTTTTGTTCTCAGTTACACCGGTAAAAATATGGAGCAACTCAGTTGAAATCAGTGGCGGTACTGAGCATTCACAATGATGTAACTGAGAGCAGAATGTGGCCTTCGGTTCTATGAACCAGTAGAGATAGCAACATGCAGAGGTAAGGACTGGCAGCAGCCCCCTGACTACGATACCAGCAGAACAGCATCAGAATCAGCATCAGAACAGCTGGGAAGGAGCCAGATGGGTAATGAAAGGGGCACAATAAGCTCCTAAACAAATAATGTTTTAATTGAAGCAAATTTTTCAAAACATCCCTGATAAAAAGTTGAATGATTTGCTATTTTCATAAAAATGTAAATGTTGCTATTTCCACTGACTATTTTTGGGGGGGAGGGAGGAGGTAGTTGTACAAAACTACACTTAAAATGGGCTGGCACTAATCATCAGAATTTATAGCGGTTTAAAGAAGCATATCAACCCATTATTCAGAGCAGCTCACAGAAAGCAGGGCTGTGGGTTTTTTTGTTAGGTTTATTTTTTTTGCAGGGGCAGGGGGTTACTAGCTTCACAAGGCTGGTGGTTTTTTTCCAGCGAGTATCAAATGGGTCCATGCAGCCTGAACACCACGTAGCTCCAGATGGGAGAGCAGTTCTCTTCTTTTGCAGAGTAAATCTGCCATTTGAGCCTGAATTACATGACTGAATTTTTGACATATGACTTTTCTGGAGCTGGGATCTTTCTTTGAAAAAGTGATACAATAATAATTGCATTTACCAGTTTCCAGTTCTCCTTACAAACATTTCTTGTTCTGATTGGGAAATTAATTAATAGTCACTAGCTAGTATAATTAAAAACAAAACACTCCTGATTTCAGTGCAGGGGGAAAAAAATCTTCAGCACTGATTTTCTACTGACAACAAGAAAGCCCTGCCATCCCTGAACTGTTTAATTATTCAAATGAACTGTAACAGTACACTGGATTGTTGCCGAGGTCACTGAATAGTACTGGAAGTCAAGAGGCAAGCAGCAGCTCAGAGGGCCCTCCAACGCCTCAGGCTCAGTCTAAAAACCCACACACTTTTTCTCAAGCATTCAGTCTCCGATAGGTAGCCTGATAGCTCGACCAATTTGCTAGTATTACAGAGGTCCAGCGGTGCTTGCTTGTTTTAAGACAAGCCAAAATATGCTCTGGTGACCACCGTGATGCTGTGATTCCCATGCCCTACCGCATTCCTTTTTTCAGATCCCAGGCATTCTCCCTCCCTCCCCCCCCCCCCCCCCCCCCCCGCCCCACGTGCAGTCCAGGATGTAGACAAATGAATTCCCAGTGACCTATGTGGGGGTGGACATTTTAGAAACAAACAACAAAAATAAGATATCTTCTGTCCTTACGTTTTCATTAGCTCCGTTCCCTGGATACAGTTTATTCATGGCAATAAAACACACATTGTGACTTTGGAGCCATTTCCTGCAGCAACATCCTTGCCACCCCCAAGCTTCTTTGATATGCGATTTCAGTCAAGAAGGAGGTTCTGCTCTGTGCTATTTGTACTTGTTGCTGTCAGACTGCCTTTTAAAAACATATTGTATTAAGGCTTTCTATTGATTTACATGATCAGTTTTCTACCGACATAGGAAACTGAGAATTTGGAAGATATATTTATTGGTGGTAGAATCTGTTACTGATAAAACAACCAGATTACTATATATGGGGGGCAAAATTCTGAAAATTCAGGTCTGTTAGGGAGGGGGAAGACTTCTGTAGACTCAAAGACTTCTAGAAAGGAATAAAACTGCAGTTCTTGCACATACAATAAACATTTTAGATTGTTTTATAGTGTATTATTACAGGCAACTATCTTGCTTAAGTAAGCTTAGCATTTTTCACAATATACATTTAAGTTTTATTATGCTTTTATTATGGATTAGCTTTTATTATGCTTTGGAAGAGTATAGCTCTTAAGGGTGGGGGGGGGGGGGGCATTTTTGGCCAATCTAATGACCTGGCAATTAGTGCAAAGCACTTTTACACAGGAGATGTGCGTTTAAATTGGAAGTGACATAACACATGTTCTGAAAGTCTTGGCCATATTCAGCCCTCGATCTGCACTAGAACTCCTGTTGACAGCAATGGGCATTATAAACTCATTTGGGTACTACATATAGCCCAGAGCTGGAAGAAATGGGAAGTCGACTTTTGGGGTCATATTCAAAGGTTAATTTGTGTTACTTCATTGTTACTTGTGTTACTTCATTGATTTCCCAGATTTACACTAGAGTAAGTAGTGGAAGGTAACTCTGTTCTGGTAAAAAATAGTGCATCCTGGAGATGACACTTGACACCTGTCTGACCGTCTATGTAGGTATTTATATGGCCCCCATCTCTGTGGTATCTCAGAGCCAGGGGATTCAGTAATCACAAAGACGCAATCTGCTAGCCCATAGATATTTAGGTTTTTTAGCTAACAGGGGCATGCTTGCTTTACTTAGGAATTTATTACCATCTTTTTAACTGCATAGAAATATCACTATCAAACTAAGGATACATTCCTCCCAATGCCAATTCTCCAAAGCAAAGAGGTCTTTGGAAGTCTTGTGCTTAAATGGTGTTGCTTTTGGGAACAACATTAACAAGAATTGGCCAGAGGCTAAATGTGTTAGCTACTGCCTCATCCCATCTCAGGGGCCTGATCCACAGCCCACTGAAGTCAATGGAAGCCTTTCCACTGACTTCAATTGACTTTAGATCAGGCCTGTAACCCATAGGGCTAGCTTGCCTTTACTATATCACCACCTTGCCTTCATTATATTCAGCTGCTTTCATTATATTCAGCCATAATGCAATAAACCTACAGCATCCTATTTCCTGTAAGACATTAGTTGAAGCATAAGTGTGGTTGTGTAGGCCATAACCTTTGGAATAGAAATGGTTACCTTTAGCTTTTAGGAACTAAGGAGAGCTTGCTTAATTATAGGAGTTAGAATGTTCCAGTAAGTGTTACCGCAAGGAACATGGAAGTAATAACTGCAAATCTCCTTAAGCAAGGAGTGACAGATATGATCATGAGCTGAAATGGTAGTTACACATATCAATATACTAACCCATAGAAAAAGGAGACCTCAACATTAATAGGATGAGGAAATACAAACAAGGAAAAGGTGAAAAAACCCCTACAGAATATGCATTAGATATAGTGGCGTCAGTGTAACATATTATAAAAGTTGCATCCTAGCCTATGGGCAGCAGATGAGAGAGATGTAGCCCTTGGGAGGTGCCAGAATGATGGCTACTTGTGATGAGGAGGAAGGTGATGGTGATGCGGAAGATAATGGGTAACATTTCAGCTTGTCCTGCAAGAGATGGTGTGAATATAGGGATGTTCAAATATACATTCTGTAGTCTCTCTATCTACCTTACTGAGTTAGAGTGTTTGTGACTTTGCTGAATGTATTAATCAACTATTTGTAAATCTGGAAGAGTTCCTATATTGTGGGTGTTGCAACTGTGCACATCGGGATTCCCGATATAGTAATTTTAATAATTAATATAATAATTTCAATAATACTCGGCCTGATGGTGGGACAAGGACCTGTCAACCCTCAAAGTGATAACTGGGAATTCTTAAGTAATCAATATAATTAATACATAATCTATAGATCAGGCTACAGGCCCTCAAGGAGCAAAGATTGTCTAGTGGGACAGACAGCAGCTACTTCCTGACTAAATGGTGAATAATTGAGAACTGTGTATTTTATATTCAAACAATGGAAAGAAGAAACTGGTGCTGCAGAAAAACATAATAAAAATGCCAGTGCCAGCAACGACTGACCAGGATAAATTGAATGCCCTTTTGTCTTATGCTTGGTATAGATAGTGGGTAAAGGGCAATCAAGTCTCTGATGCTACAGGCCTCAAAACTTCTTCACAAAACAAGATAAAATTCTGCACAGTACTACTGGCAAATAGCTCTTATAAATCTCAATTTTCTTTGCTAAGATGATCAAATTTAGCATTCCAATGAGAACAGGAATGCTGAATTTATAAACTACACTTACGCTATTATTTAAATAGAATCATGGCTTCTTTCACTGCTCTCTACACTGTATACTGTTGTTTTTGTCTCAGAGGCTTTAATTCAGAGCTGGGACCTGCAGTGGGAGGCCTGTGGATTACAGGAAATAATGACCTGTATATATTTAGTTGTTCAAAGGAAATTAGAGTAACCTGATTTTTATTATTCCCTATAGTCCCACATTCTCTGGTGTAATAACTTGCTCTGTTCTCTCATTTACTTTTACATCATCGGAAATGTATACCATTTAGCCCAGATTCTCCATGACCAATCAGGACCTCATTTTGCTAGGTTAAAAAACCTTCTATGAAATGTAAGGCCCTCTTAGCAAAAGCTAGCAAGAGACAGAGGAGCTAATCTCTTTGTAAATTATGTGAATTGAAGTAAGTAATTTAACAGCTTATTCCCCCAGGTAGCCAGTGACCACTGTATGTCCCTGTTATTTAATTTGACAGTTAACCTTTTGCAGGCTGGTAGTCATTTTAGATTAACCTTTGTCTCTTAAAAATTAGTAAGCAATTTCCTTCTGGTTAATTTTTTTAATTGTTAATTTTCCAATATATTTCCAGTGGTCACTGCATTTGCTAAACTTGTTCACCCTGTTTAATGCATCATTTAATGAATCTGAGTTAGTTTGTCTGGTGAGAAAGGGGAAACATTTTTTTTAAAGAAATAAGATTAAGTATGTATGTCACCATTTCCATTTATGATAAAATAAATCCAGAGACCATTTCAAGTATGAGAGCTAGCACGTTACAAAAATAATTCCTATAACAGATAACCATCTTCTGAATACCAGAAACTTAGTAATTTATCAGGTTTTCTTTTAATTAAACTGTGAGTATAGTTTATGCACTGTTTGATTCAGAATCAACATTTGGGACGCTGGCTAAAACTGATTTCCTGTTAGATCTGTTGCATTTCTCAGGACAATTGATGAAGTCTGCTGGATTCTCTAAATTCCATTACAATTGCCTAAACCTTATGCTCTTTAACCCATGGGATTTGGCTGTTTTGAGATCAGTAAATAAATAGATAGCAGTGTAGTAGCCTTGATAATACAGCCTCCTGAAATTCATGCTCAAACACTTTCAACACTTCTGTATATACTTTCCTTAGCAAAAATCCATCCATTGGCCCTCCCAGATATTCTATTTTAATCTATTGCTTCATTATCAGGCTGCTTCTTTAACTTATGCTATTTACAGTTACAACAATTTTATTTTAAAATTGCATCTGTAATTCAGAAAATATATTAAATGGCTCTTTTGCACACCTGGAAATCTGTTTCTTTGTTGTTATTTTCTTTCACCTTCTCTTCCTTTTCTTAATTTTGCCATAAGTAATGTTCCACTGGCCTAAGCTTCCTTCTCCCAAAATAAAAATAGGCTACTCTCTGCAGGCATTACTCAGACACAGGCTTCAGTGTGAGTTTTACCTGAATAAGGACTGTAGGATTTGACTCTCTAAAAGTTATTATTATTTCTTATTTGTATTATGGGAGCACCATGAAAGTGCTACACATTGTCCAACTAGTAGAAGAAAAGTCCTTACCCCCCAAAATTTACAATCTACATGCTAAATTCATTGTATCTAGAAGTCATCGCCAATAGAACAATGCAAGGAAGGAATTGTGGGTTAGAGAGACAAAAATGTCTTCTAATTTACCTCCTTGCTCCAGGGAGATATATTTTTTCATTGGCCTATGCCCACAATACATTTCTAGCCACAGTATGCTGGCTCATCTCTGTTGGCTGGTGCCTTGGGAGGCGCCTAAATCCATCCACTCTCTGTCCCGCCCCTCACTTTTTCTGGGGTGAGTAGTAAACAGGAACACAACATCTCTTAATACTGCACACCTGGATCCAAGGCGCAGGCCTGCACAGAGCAGTAAAGGTGGGCTCCTTATTTCACTTCCATATAAATAAATTGTTCTAGAGGCTGGATGGGAAATGGTTTGGTCATGAAATAAATATCACCCATCTCTGATATCATCTCTGCAGGAGAAGTGGTCCTTGAATAGAAGTTTGAAGGAGCAGAGAACCTAGGGACCACATTCCACGTGGAAGGGCAGCAGGGGAGAAAACATGCAGTTGGTCCTGGGAGAAGTGGGAAAAGTGTCCTGAGGCCAGTATTGCTGGCTGAGCAGAATGGGCAGGACTGATGTGATAAGAAATGAGCAGTACGCTGTGGGGGCTGACTTGTGCAGGGACTAGAAGTTTGAAACTGATTGACTGGAGAAACTAGTGTCAGTGAAGGGATTCAAAGTGAGGAAGGAAGAGGGGTAACATGATTAGAATTATAGGCAAGGAAAATTATTTTAACTGCAGCATTTTGTAAGGACTCTAGGGAGCAGTGTGGGTGTCAGGGAGGAGAAGCTTAGTAAATGGGAGTATCTGTATGAGATTTTTAGCTAAGAAACAAAGAAAGAAAGAAAATCATAGACTAGCATCCATATCCTTTTGCCCTCCAGTCTGGAGCAGGTGCCCCATCCTGCCACATAGCATATGAATGTAGCATGGCCACCATCTTGGATTTCTTCTGATCAGCAGCTGACAGACCTCACTGTGCACACAGCTCTTCTAACTGCTTCTTGGTGAGCTTTTTTTGCTTAATTTGCCTTTTCTGTTACTTTATTCATCTAATATTTTAATTTGTTCTATTTCCTTTACTCAAAGGAAACAAAGAGAAAATAATAAACCATAAGTTTCTGTCACAGTACCTTTGAGGTTCGGGGTGCAAATTCAGATCAGTGAGGGATTGTGTCACTGCCTGCCCTGTAACCTTGGGTTCATGATAATCCTTTGCTGTCGTAGCTCCCAACCTGGGCTGCTCAGACCCAGCCTTTTAGCCTGCAGGTCACACCTTGAGTGCCTGTGTATAGCTGTGGTTCTGACCCCAGCAGGCTGCCAGCAACACACCACTCACACTCTGGCTTCCACTAGCCTTGGTTACAACCAGCAAGGTGACCCTAACCCAGTTATGAATTTCCCCAAAACTATGTGCCCTGAAGTGTCCATCCCTCTTCTCGATAACTTAGAGAAATAAGAAGGTAAACTGCTCTGTAAAAAACCACATCATAGCTTATTAACTGGGAGTAAATACAATCTTCCCTTTAAACACAGCACTGAGTTTGTTTATGGTAAAAATGAAATAAATGTATTAGCAAAATATATATCAGACTAAGTGAGTTCAAGTATACAAAGGGTTACAAGTAAAACAAAATATGCTTCTAAAAGTCTAAAACTTAATCTAACAAAGTACAGTCTTTTCATAAACAAGTTTCTCACCTATATTCAGTTCCCAGAGACTTCAAGCCCCCATGGGGTGAAGGACCCATTTTTCTCAGCTCACAACAACTCTGTTCCCTTTCCTGTCTGTCTAGAGATGGATGCCAAAGATGGCTTCTGTCCTTGCTTATATCTCCCAAAGTTCAATGAACTTGTTTCAAGAGCAGGATGACCTCATGCTGTTGTTTCCTTCCTGTGGGCTTCCCATCCCCCTGTATGATTTCTGTGTAAATGGGGCTTCCATTGTTTCTGATTCCACCCTTCTTAATTTACTTAGGAGACAGGTAGATAGCTGTGACATTCCCTCCTGTCTGGGCAGACTGTACTCTACAGCCTAACATCAATGAGTATCCACAATTCCATATATATTGTTAATACATAAATTTCACAAGGATATTAATCACCAGTGTGTCATAAGCTTTCAGAAAATAACCTCACTATGCACTCCCTTATAAAACAGTCATATTGAACACAATCAGTTGATTCAATCACTTATCACTTGCAATTCAGATCCCCTGTCTTTATAGACCATTAACCTTTTAAACAGATTCTTCTGAGGTTTAGCCCTCAAAGTAAAGTTTATTCAAGCTGTGAGGAAGGCGACATGAAATCGGGTGATGAAGGAAGCTCTGTGCTTTCTTTCCCCACTTGTTAGCGTAATAGTTTTGATAGTCTCATATGGACCTTCATTGTCTATGCCTGAAGATTGGGCTGGTCAGAAATTCAAACACATTCCTTTGTCTATGAAGGCCTGTTTATCAACTCCCTCAACGTGCCTGGCTTGAACACATTTTAGTTATAATTCCAGCATATCCATAGCTCTTAATACCCACCACACTCATACATCACGCAAGAATATTAATGATCAGTGAGTTATTTGTTTTCAAATAATACCTCATGAGGTGTATTTTATACAAAAGATTATTCTTGTAGTGCACAGGATATGAATGCAGGGATGCTTAGTATCACAGCTTGTGCTTTGCATCCTTACTTTTGAATCCAGTAAGGCCTGTTTTGCAAATGTTTGGAGAGTGAACCTCAGTTCACCAATATGGAGGTGCAGCTCCTGCAATGACTAAGCCACTGTGACATTTCAGGGATCACCCAGAGCAGTATGGGGTTCTGTCACCACCTGCCTTGTAACTTTGGATGCCTTAATGCTATGCTGTTATGGCCCTGAGCCCATATACCAGTAGCCAGCCCACATACATAAAGGTCTCACCCTGGCTTCCACCAGTCTAGTTACTTCTTGCAGTGTGACACCAACAGATCTTCCATTCCTGAGTCTCCCCAAACCTGTTATCCCTGAGTTCTTAAGTACTAGATGCTTGGACTTTTCTCCTCTAGTTCATCAACCCTGATGGTGTGACAATAGTATCCAGTTATCAGTTCACTTTGGCACACTCTACACAGTTTGCACATCTGGTTGGAGGACAAATAAGCAAAAAGTTTATTTAATAGAAAAGTCACATATTTGAAGATGAAATAGTAAGAACAAGCAAACACGTACAGGTTACACAGAAAATAAATAAAGATGCAACTTCAGACTATTTACACTGCTCTATTAGATAATTTCCCTTTTCTAATACAAGTTCCCTATTGCTTCTGAACAATTTCCCAGCGTGCCTCCTAGCCCTAAAGGAGATCCAGCATTCACAGATAGCCCCTTGCCTTTGAGACTCTCACTCCATTCTGAACACCTTTCACTTCAAACCCCTTCCCTTATAACCGGATTTGTTCCCCTCTCTCTCGGACTATAGTAATTCATGATTAGTCTGAGAAGGGGAGAAATTCCCTCTCAACTTGATAGCAGGGGCATCTCAGTATCTTCCCAATAACTCTAAAGGTCCATCATTTATCTTTTCCTGGGTTGTACCATGAACTGTCTGATGCTGTGTAAACACATGGTTTGGGAGGAGCCCCTCCCTGCTGTGACGTATATTTGAAATTGTCGTTCAGGTCATAAGAATACAATATGATACATATAAATGTATAGATTCCTAACCACAGTCTGTATACATAGCTCATAATGACTATCAAGTTCAGAACATTACAAGCTTTCATAAAAAACCTTACTCAATGTATTTTATACACAATGACATTGTATACAACCAGTTGATTCAATTGCTTACTCTTTGGGATTCAGATCACCTGTTTTCCTCTTTGGATGTCTGGACCCTGTTTATCACACCTATCAAACCTAATACCTAAAAGACTGCCTAGTGCTCTGAGTCATCTCCACACAGTGGAATTGTTTGCTTGCCACTAGGATAAAGCTCATTCATGCAGAGACTGGTCCAAGCGTGTGGACTTAGCACTCCGGGTTCTAAGAGCCACTTCAGACCTCACCACATTCTGTTCCAACTACAAGGATAGTTACTTCAACCTTGCCATTGCTAATAAAAGCTCATGGCACTTCATAAATTAAAAAAAAACCCAACAAACAAGAGATCCATATGCAATTTTCCCATGGGGGTAGGAATGGAGGAGAGACTACTTGTGATGGATGTGCATCACATTGCTAAATACCACAGTGCTCAAATGCCATGCTGATGGGTGAGGGATAAGAACCTAAACAGGATCTGACAAAATTAGAAATGTTATCAAAGTTTTTCAGTAACTTGAATAGGTCTGGGATCAGGCCCTTGGAGAGGGGCTGGGGAGAAACAGAAAAATGGAAAGGTTTAGCTAAAGAGAAACAAATAAAGATATTGGAATTCTTATTTAAGCTGCATGCTAGCCCTATTTGTGATGACTCACTATTATCTAACCCAATGGAATTACCAGAAGACCAGCATCAGAAAAACTATCTTAACGAATGTTTTGGGGAAAAAATTACTCTGGAGAGAAAGAGTATAGGTACATTTTTATAGTTCAACACTAATCTCTATACCGCTAGCTCTGGTCACTTTTTTGTACCGCCAGTATACCTTCTTTTAGTAAATTTTTCGAAATTGATAATAGATAGAAGCAATTTATACAACACTTAAAACCCATTCAAAAAAAAGCTTAACTTCTGATATCTTAGACACAAGGATGGTAAATGCAATCTAACACATGTTGAGGGAACCTACTGCATACATATATTACCAATTAGCACATACTTTTAACAATCAACATTCATGCAATTAATAGAACACTTCATATTCCCTCTAATTTTGAGCTCTGCATGAGCATATGTTATCATGAGGGAATGTGGAATCATTCATTTTTACTGGATATAAATTCCACAAAGAAAGCAGAGATGCTGAGAGTGGGAAAGGCTCAGTTTACAAGGGAAAATGTATCCAGTCTGTTTTCTGAAAATCAAGCTGGGTTCTCTCGTTCTCCACGGATCATCATTAGTAATAAAAGTTCTAGAAGACAAACTATGACCTTGGTTACACCTTTGGTATGCAATCTCTTTGCCTTCAATGAATTTGCAAAGATGTAACTGATTACACCTTGAACTGGAATGTAATAAATAATTCTGATGATTCACAGCCACAAATAGCTCACTCTCTGAAGCATTTATATTGTTCTACTGTTGTAGAATCAGAGTGTCTCACAATTTTAAACCTCTGTGAGGTAGGAAAGATCTATTCCCCCACTGTAAAAAGGAGAGAACAGAAGCACAGAGAGACTAAATGACTTGCCCAAGGTCACACAGGAAATCTGTGTATGTGGGAGGGGAAATCAGTCTCCAGAGTACCAGGCTAGTACCCTAACCACTAGAGCACGTACCCTTTCTGCTAGCCCTGCTGTGTTAACAGATGTAAAAAGTAGTAAAAATTCATTTTAGTCACTGAAGACGGTGTAACCCACACACCTCCTGGGTGTGGTGTTCTGTCCCATTTAGTGGCACCAGGACCACTTAGAGAGATTGAGTCAGCTCTACAGTCTTAGCTAAGACCTGTGAGTACATGCACGCTCTTCCATTTATTCATAAAATATGGATATATTCCACCATCTTAATGCTACCCATTTTTAGGGGAATGATGAATCTAGTCTTGAATTCTCTCCCATATACTGAAGAAAATTGAGAGTTGAGTGGTCAGGAGCAAGACATCTAAAACAAGGAGAGAAATCTGGTAGCAGAAGCAATTATATGTCTTACAACCAAAGAGTGGCTTTATTTTACTTTCCTATAGGATAGCCATACCACTAAATTCCCCTATACTTCTGCATCAGGACTGTGGATGTTGATGCAACAAATTCTCCTCCAACAGTAGAAACTGAAGCAGCTGCAAGAGTTGCAGATGCAGACTCTAAATCATTGTGTCTTTCCTTTTTCAGGACAAGCCCCTGGGAGCATTCTGATTTTCCACACATCCGATGTGTATTTATGTGTAGAGCAACAGAAATAAAATGGAGATTTTGTGTGTATAACTGTATTTATTAAAAATGTCAAAAGCACAAGAAGTATTTTGCCCCATCAATATTTCCCTGACTGAGGTAACATTCACAAAAGCAACACCTTTAGAGCATCTGATGCCTGAAACAGGAATAGATTATACTCATCTACCAGTGGTTAAAGAGAGGAAAGATTTCACTTGGAAGTGCCCCATTCAGATACTTGTTTCAAGTGGTCTTCTAGCCAATATTGATGCACAATAAGGTGAACTCTATCTGAATGCCAGTATATGATTGTGTAATTTGTATGGGTTGGAATAAGAATGCAGTTCAGGCAATTCACATGTTCAGAATCTTAGAAGATCCATGATGAAAAGGAAAGATGCATAAGTAGAAAAAAAACAGACAGAATACAGCCTCTGTTCTCAAATTCAGTTCTCCTGGTACAACTCCATTCAACTTAATAGGGGAGCACTGGTATCAGTGAGAGAGAGATAGACCAAATGAAATGTTTGTTTACATTGACTAAATATGTTAGCAATGGCCCTGCTGCCAAAAAACAAGAGACACTTTCTTTTGTAGATATCATTAGCAAATATGTATTTTTCTTAACCATTATTTTCACTGCAGGCTTTACTGCACAAAGAATCCAGAGGGAACTGAAAATCATATAATTGTACAGGTTGGGGAATTCTCTAAAAATAGGTAACCATGGCACCCTTGTCATTAGCAATCAAGTAATTTTGATAAAAAGTAAAGTAATTAGCCTTTGAGAAGAGCACAAAGCTAATTAAAAATGACAACTTAGTCATCTCAGCAAACAACAGCACAAAATCATTCAGTAGTTCTAACTACAGTGCAACAGTGCAATAAACTAAACCTTGAAATGGCCTCTTTTCAAACCAGTTACAGTATCTTTTAAGTCAAACTTTGCAAACAAATTCCACTGCTTTAAAATTTAGATTTCCCTCATTCTCATCAATATACACTTCATTTGTCCTTAAATTATATACCTACCATATTTCATTGTTCTCTTTAGTCTCTTCTATTTCTGTATGATCATTTTGTTCTATTAGCTTTTGCTAAAAACCTTTCCACGTAGCAGTAGTTTTTATAATTAAAAAGATGACATTTAAGAGCATCGAAAATCATATAAAAGGGACAGTATAAAATGTGAAGTATGCATGTGAACATATGCACTGCCTGAAAGATTTACAAATTGAAAATAATGAGTTTATTCTCATAGCAAACTCAGTTTTCCAGTCTTCATAAGAGAAGATCAGAAGCAGTAAGTACATCAGTTTCACATGGACACAGCCATTTTGGGTCCTATCCTGCTCCCATTGATATTAATGGCACCATTTTAGCTCATTTCATTGATTACAAGCTTGGGCCCCTTCAAATGAACTATATCTGTTTTTTTTCTCTGTTGTTCTCAAGAAAAATCATGGAAGATGATCCAGAGAATGATTCTGACTTGGAAAGATCCATATATATTTTTGACAGAAGTCTTCACTGAAGCTGTAGGTCCTAGGGGTAACAATTTACAGTCATTCTGCAAGATTCTGCTAAATATTTCCTATTTGATGTCACAGTTCAGGGCAAGTGCACCTATATTTCCCCTAATGATCCAGGAAGGGCACCCACTCTATGCTCCTGGCTCCTTAGCTGTCACCTCTCTTGGGCAGAGACCCTCACCTCTCTCCATTCTAACTGGGATTTTTCAGCCTGCACAGTTCCCTACCTACATTGTGTTATTTCCAGCAAGCCAGAGTGCCTAAACACGCCAGCATCTCTGCCTCTCTCTCTCTCTCTCCCCCCTCCCCGAGGCTATAAACAGTGTAATTGCTCACTGTTATAAGTTACTATACAGCTCTTTCTAAGCAAGCACATATATTCTTATGGTGAAAGTATTACAGGAAAAACATATTTAAAACAATAAAAGAACCTATACATAAACTAATAGGCTTATCAGAGATCACCCCCAATTCCAACAAGGGCTCTGGTAGAAGTCAATCCTTCAAACCCCACCAAGGGGTTTTTCTGTGGTTACAAGTTCATAACAGCCTTAGCTCAGAACAAGAACCCCATGCATAGGTTAGATTTTCCCGGGCTTTTGAGCTTCAGATTCTGGAAACACATAATCAGTATTCAGAGTAACAGCCGTGTTAGTCTGTATTCGTGAAAAGAAAAGGAGTACTTGTGGCACCTTAGAAACTAACCAGTTTATTTGAGCATGAGCTTTCGTGAGCTACAGCTCACTTCATCGGAAGCATAGCATATCGTGGAAACTGCAGAAGACATTATATACACACAGAGACCATGAAACAAAATTTCCTCCCACCCCACTCTCCTGCTGGTAACAGCTTATCTAAAGTGATCATCAAGTAGGGCCATTTCCAGCACAAATCCAGGTTTTCTCACCCTCCCCCCCCCCCCATACACACACATACAAACTCACTCTCCTGCTGGTAATAGCCCATCCCTCTTTGAAACCTCTCTTTATAATGCGCATGATAATCAAGCATCTACAGCATTTGCTCAAGAAACTTCCTGAAAAAGCACAAGATCAAATCCGCACAGACACACCCCTGGAACCCCAACCTGGGATATTCTATCTACTACCCAAGATCCATAAACCTGGAAATCCTGGGCGCCCCATCATCTCAGGCATTGGCACCCTGACAGCAGGATTGTCCGGCTATGTAGACTCACTCCTCAGGCCCTACGCTACCAGCACTCCCAGCTACCTTCGAGACACCACTGACTTCCTGAGGAAACTACAATCCATTGGTGATCTTCCTGATAACACCATCCTGGCCACTATGGATGTAGAAGCCCTCTACACCAACATTCCACACAAAGATGGACTACAAGCCATCAAGAACACTATCCCCGATAATGTCACGGCTAACCTGGTGGCTGAACTTTGTGACTTTGTCCTTACCCATAACTATTTTACATTTGGGGACAATGTATACCTTCAGATCAGCGGCACTGCTATGGGTACCCGCATGGCCCCACAGTATGCCAACATTTTTATGGCTGATTTAGAACAACGCTTCCTCAGCTCTCGTCCCCTAACGCCCCTACTTTACTTGCGCTATATTGATGACATCTTCATCATCAGGACCCATGGAAAAGAAGCCCTTGAGGAATTCAACCATGATTTCAACAATTTCCATCCCACCATCAACCTCAGCCTGGTCCAGTCCACACAAGAGATCCACTTCCTGGACACTACAGTGCTAATAAACGATGGTCACATCAACACCACCCTATACCGGAAACCTACTGACCGCTATTCCTACCTACATGCCTCCAGCTTTCACCCTGACCACACCATATGATCCATCGTCTACAGCCAAGCTCTGCGATACAACCGCATTTGCTCCAACCCCTCAGACAGAGACAAACACCTACAAGATCTCTATCAAGCATTCTTACAACTACAATACCCACCTGCGGAAGTGAAGAAACAGATTGATAGAGCCAGAAGAGTTCCCAGAAGTCACCTACTACAGGACAGGCCTAACAAAGAAAATAACAGAACGCCACTAGCCGTCACCTTCAGCCCCCAACTAAAACCCCTCCAACGCATTATTAAGGATCTACAACCTATTCTGAAGGATGACCCAACACTCTCACAAATCTTGGGAGAAAGGCCAGTCCTTGCTTACAGACAGCCCCCCAACCTGAAGCGAATACTCACCAACAACCACATACCACACAACAGAACCACTAACCCAGGAACCTATCCTTGCAACAAAGCCCGTTGCCAACTGTGCCCACATATCTATTCAGGGGACACCATCACAGGGCCTAACAACATCAGCCACACTATCAGAGGCTCGTTCACCTGCACATCCACCAATGTGATATATGCCATCATGTGCCAGCAATGCCCCTCTGCCATGTACATTGGTCAAACTGGACAGTCTCTACGTAAAAGAATAAATGGACACAAATCAGATGTTAAGAATTATAACATTCATAAACCAGTCGGAGAACACTTCAATCTCTCTGGTCACGCAATCACAGACATGAGGGTCGCTATCTTAAAGCAAAAAAACTTCAAATCCAGACTCCAGCGAGAAACTGCTGAATTGGAATTCATTTGCAAATTGGATACTATTAATTTGGGCTTGAATAGAGACTGGGAGTGGCTAAGTCATTATGCAAGGTAGCCTATCTCCCCTTGTTTTTTTCCTACAACCCCCCACCAAGAAGTTCTGGTTAAACTTGGATTTATGCTGGAAATGGCCCACCTTGATTGCTGTGCACATTGTAAGGAGAGTGGTCAGTATGGATGAGCTATTGCCAGCAGGAGAGTGAGTTTGTGTGTGTGGTTTTTGGAGGGGGGGGTGTGGGGGGGGTGAGAAAACCTGGATTAGTGCTGGAAATGACCCACCTTGATTATCATGCGCATTATAAAGAGAGGTTTCAAAGAGGGATGGGCTATTACCAGCAGGAGAGTGAGTTTGTATGTGTGTGTATGGGGGGGGGGAGGGGGAAGGGTGAGAAAACCTGGATTTTTGTGCTGGAAATGGCCCTACTTGATGATCTTTAGATAAGCTGTTACCAGCAGGAGAGTGGGGTGGGAGGAAGTTTTGTTTCATGGTCTCTGTGTGTATATAATGTCTTCTGCAGTTTCCACGATATGCTATGCTTCCGATGAAGTGAGCTGTAGCTCACGAAAGCTCATGCTCAAATAAACTGGTTAGTCTCTAAGGTGCCACAAGTACTCCTTTTCTTTTTACATAATCAGTAGACAATGGTCCCTTCCTCAGGTCTCAGCTTCAAAAGGTTGGGTTTTTAGATAACCTGGTGGGGGAAGGAATTTGCATTCACTTCCCCATATGTATTTCTCAGTAAATCCACTTCACATGTATTGTCCCAAAAGGCCATTCTTGTCTACTGTATTGTTTAGTACAGTCCTTTGATCATGCAGTCCCACAATAATACATAATATTTGCACTTAATACAATGGCCTCAAAAATAATTAAATATAATTCAATACTTTTTTCAAGGATATTGCACAAAATTATAATATCTGTCACACTTCCATCACAGTTTTATTATATAGGTCAGTGAGTTTCTTATAGCACATGCTACAAGGCTTAGAGAATCAGCTCTCAACAGTAAAAAGAAATGCATGAAATCCTCTGATGGAATAAACTTTCCAAGTGCTGTGCAGGTCTTTAGTTATTGGGTTTGAAATATTCTCACAGATATAAAAATGATTAAACAAATGTCTTAATATTCTGTTTCTGATCCACATGTAAATATGTATACCAGATCCTCAGTAGTGAGTCAGTCACTTTATCTGCATGGCATAATATGGTTACAAACCTTGCTTAGCTAGCTCAGGGAAATGCGAGGCTGATCCTGCAGTAGTGTAGAACTTGTAAACCATAAATATTCCTTGTTTCTGGAATTTCAGGGGAGGAGGGTCTGGCCAGGTGTCTTCTACATCATACTCATCGCTGGCTACAGTTTGGTCACGTATGACAGGTAAAGGCTAGAGTAATTTAGAGCAGACTTTTGAGTGCTTAAACACAGTGCAGGGGAATCATTGTGCAAAACAATAGGACCAGAATGACGGCAGTGCAAAAATTAGCATTACACTGCTTTTGAACACCATCCCTTGACTTGTGCTCTGTATATTTGGGCCGCATCTGAGGGTCAGCCATATATGTATGGATACATAGTTTGGTTAATTAGTTACAAATGTGTGTCCAGACCAGATACAACTACTGTATAGCTACTATGTATATGTAAACAGAGACACATACTTGTGGTTCTTCAAGTTAGCTGAATCTGCTCAGTGACAAACTATACAGCTTGATTTCCATTTCTACCAGTGTGACTCCATTCATTTCCCAGGAGATATTCTTGATTAAAAATGGTCTTAATGAGAGCAGAATGAGGCCCATATTGTCTTTGACCTTTGAGCTGAAATCCAGTATCATAAAAGCTAGAAGCAGAAGTAAAATCTCTCTCTGTGTATATCTGAGTGAATGTTTCAATGAAGCAAAGTTTTGACAAATAGTGAACTAGGCAAATACCTGGAGTTTGTTACAGAAAATATTACAAGACCAGATCCTCAACCAATGTAAATAGGTATAGATCCACTCAAGTCAGTGACCTTTGATTTGCAAACCTTTCACTGGTTTCAGAGTAACAGCCGTGTTAGTCTGTATTCGCAAAAAGAAAAGGAGTACTTGTGGCACCTTAGAGACTAACCAATTTATTTGAGCAGAAGCTTTCGTGAGCTACAGCTCACTTCATCAGATGCATACTGTGGAAAGTGTAGAAGATCTTATTATATACACACAAAAAGCATGAAAAAATACCTCCTCCCACCCCACTCTCCTGCTGGTAATAGCTTATCTAAAGTGATCACTCTCCTTACAATGTGTATGATAATCAAGTTGGGCCATTTCCAGCACAAATCCAGGTTTTCTCACCCCCCCCCCCCCACACACACACAAACTCACTCTCCTGCTGGTAATAGCTTATCTAAAGTGACCACTCTCCTTACAATGTGTATGATAATCAAGGTGGGCCATTTCACTGATGACATTTGAAATGTCAAATGTTTCTTCTGTTTTGTCCATTTTCATGAATTCTGTGTCATTCGGCAAATTCCACTTTGTTTTTACAATAATTTTACAAAGGTACTTAGAGCAAACACTAGTAAAATAATTTTTTTAGAAAGTTTTTAAAAGTCATCAAGAGCAGTCTCTCTTTTCATAAAGCTACTGGAGGAGCAGGTGGCTAGGTCTCAACATCTTACTCCTGGGTGCTACGTAAAAGAGTAAATGGACACAAATCAGATGTCAAGAATTATAACATTCATAAACCAGTCGGAGAACACTTCAATCTCTCTGGTCACGCGATTACAGACATGAAAGTCTGTAAGTTATTTTACAACAAAAAAACTTCAAATCCAGACTCCAGCGAGAAACTGCTGAATTGGAATTCATTTGCAAATTGGATACAATTAACTTAGGCTTGAATAGAGACTGGGAGTGGCTTAGTCATTATGCAAGGTAGCCTATTTCCCCTTGTTTTTTCCTACCCCCTGCCCCCAGACGTTCTTGTTAAACCCTGGATTTGTGCTGGAAATGGCCCACCTTGATTATCATACACAATGTAAGGAGAGTGGTGACTTTGGATAAGCTATTACCAGAAGGAGAGTGAGTTTGTGGGGGGGGGGGGGTGAGAAAACCTCGATTTGTGCTGGAAATGGCCCAACTTGATTATCATACACACTGTAAGGAGAGTGATCACTTTAGATAAGCTATTAGCAGCAGGAGAGTGGGGTGGGAGGAGGTATTTTTTCATGCTTTGTGTGTATATAATAAGATCTTCTACACTTTCCACAGTATGCATCTGATGAAGTAAGCTGTAGCTCACGAAAGCTTCTGCTCAAATAAATTGGTTAGTCTCTAAGGTGCCACAAGTACTCCTTTTCTTTCTGGGGGCTACAGTGCATCAGGGAAGTGGGAAGGTAGGAGTGTTTCCTTTCCCTTCCCTGTCTTGCCTTCCCCAAGCAAAAATTAAATGTTTATAGGGATGAGGTAGTGATCCACAGCACCTGCAAATATGTAGCACCTGCATGATGTTTTAATACATTTCCCTATATAGACAAAGGTCAAGAGGCCACTAGAGCAGCCAAAGTTGGAGACAGAATGATACAGCCCTCTGATGAGGTGAAAGAGTAAGGAGTAAAATCTCCACTTGTTCTTGTACCCCCCATCAGACCAACAGATTCTAAAATATAATGCCAAGTTTAACATGGACAAAGAATTGGAAAAATACACTGTAGGGAACAATCCTATATTGGCATGGGGATGGATTAGATGACTTAATCGTTCTTTTTCCATCTCTATTTTTTATTCTATTAAAAAAGGGAACAGAAATGATGGGTCACTCCAACCCATTAACCAATAATAAACATCAAATTTGGCAGCTGCCACTTTAAGACCTTCACTCCTTGTGAAGTCAAAGAGAAGACTAATAAGAACTTACCTCTCTAAGGCTCTTGGGCTTTGTTTCTTTACAATATTTATTTTCAAAGAAAATCAAAATACTTTTAAGTAAGTCAGCTGGTTCAAAATTCAGGAATAATTGAACAAAGAGGAATCTGCTAATTCCAGATGGAGTGAATATATTCCCATAGCATTTATTACTTACCAAATGTTTCAGAAAGCAAACACATGACCTAAAAGATTTTGAGAGTGTGGGGTCCTCAAAAAAGCTCTTCACAAGTTATGTCTTTCTTTCTAACCATAGTTGTTTTAAAATATAGTTTTGATTTTTAAAAGCCGGCAATAACCCCTGTAAAAAGCATTTAAATGTGAATAGGTAATTTCATAAGAACTTGGATTTGGATATTTCATAGGTATCTCCTTTAAAAAAGTCAGCAGTTACAAGTTTTTTACTTTTATGCTGTGATCACATTTCCTTCTGAGTCTCTAAGTCGATAGCAAGTGTTTTGTTGATACTCAAGTCTCCAAGTCCAGTTCTTCCAGTTGGATAGAAAGTGATGGGACTCAAAGGTATGATACAGACTTTTAAAATAAAAATGCTTTGTTTTGCAGCTATACAGCATCTTTCTCTGAGGATCTCAAAGCATTTTGCAAACTTGTTAAGTTTTACAACACTGCTGTCAAATATTAAAGGCAAATCAGTGTATTTACATTTTATAGGTTAAACTGAGATATCAACTAAACTAATTTCAGATTAAACTGACCCTAATGAATAGCTTGGTCAGAAATTTTCTGTTGGAATGATTTAAAACAAAGAAAAGGAAGTACTTCTTCACACACCCTGTGGAACTCATTGGCATGGTATATTGTGAAAGTCAAAAGTATAACTGGGTTAAAAAGAGAATTAGGTAAGTTCATGGAGAATAGGTCCATCACTGGATATTAGTCAAGCTGGTCAGAGATTCAACTCCATGCTCCGGGTCTCCCTACACCCCCAACTGCCAGGAGCTGGGACTGGACAACAGGGGATGGATCATTCAAATTTGCCTTGTTCTGGTCCTTCACTCTGAAACATCTGGCACTGGCCACTGTCAGAGACAGGATAATGCTGAAAAGTTTTGATTATCTGTCAGGAAAATCTAAATGAAATATTTCCATTCAAGGCAATTCAACAATAAGCAAAATTTCATTCTTTGAACTGACCAGCAACATTTTGTTTTGAATCAGTCCAATTGCATTATGGGAGTTGTAGTTTGGGCCCTCCACGCACCGTAGAGGGCTACATTTTCCCATAATGCAATGTGGCTTTTGCTCTGTCTATGCTGCGTGGTGCATCATGGGAGTAATATGACTGGGTGCTTTGTGGGAGATGTAGTCCAGTTAGGGAGCCTGGCCCATAGGCAAAAAATGGGGCATCAACTGCAATAATCATGAGGCAATGTGCCATTATGGGAAAATGTAGTTCAATAAATGGAATATTTTGATTACAGTAATGGCAAAACAAGAAAAATGCAGCTTGAGAATTTCTTAGTTTGACTTACATATATTGACTTTGCATATGTTGTCATGTGATGTTGAAAATTCATGTTTTAATGGTAATAAAGCTTTAACTTTTTGAATCTCAATGTCTATTGTCATTAAATAATTTCCCATAAGTGTGAAAATGCAAATGAATAAAAGCTGAAAAATGCTAAAACCCCATAATTTTGCACAACTGTAAACACAAACAGATACAAATAAAAAATGCTTAAACATAAACATTAATATCAGTTGAAAATATAGAAAAATAAAAATTGAATTCTGCCAAGCCTTATTATAGTGTAGGCAATGAACAGATGGACACAATATAGACTGGGATTTTCAAAAGAGCCTGCTAGAATTAATCCTCCAAATCAATGGGCTTTGGGGTGCCTAATTTCCTTAGACACCTTCAAAATTACCATCTTAAATTCTTAAGAGCACTAGGTGCAATTAGGGGGTAACATTCTGGTTTGAACTTTAACAGATCTAGGCAAGCTTGGTCTTGTCCCTGCCATAGTCAGTCAAGATAGATAAAAAAGAACTGCTAACAAATGTTAATGTTAAGTGATTCCACTATCTACAGTATAATATTTCTCTGCTGACAAAGATGTACAAATATCTTCATGTTCAGTAACTGATTTATAACTGTATGCAGTGTGATATTCCCTAAAGTTTTAATACTGTCTGTATTTGTCTGCAAATCCTTAAGCTGTACCAGCAAACTCAACTGAACAAGTTATTATAAATTTTTAACTGAATTTTTGTTTGTTTGTTTTGGTTTTATTTTAATGAATCCCCTAACTCCAAGTTTAATTAAACTCATGTATTTTAATTAATTACCAACAAATTCAAATAAGGGAACTACATAAACATGTATTCACTCTTCACTGATAGCTACACTTTGAAAATCTTGAAGTCAGAGGTTTTTATAATCCTAAAGTCTGGAGGGTCCAACCCAAAAAGATGATGAGTTCCATAGTGGGGATTTCCCAGTGTGTGTCTTACCATTGTATGGTGGGGAAGACAATACGTGAAGGAGGAGTGCCAGGCAAATACAAATTTCATAAGCTTAATTGAAGTTGCTCCAGTTATATACTGGTAAAATTGATAGCAGAATATGGGTTCTGTTTGTGAGACTACAAAGGAAGTATTGAACACAGGAGTTTCTCTTTCAAGATATTAATACTTGAGAAGTCACATTTACAGCTAACTGCCCCAAAAACTTCATTAATACAGAATAAAATTTGCTCAGTGCTGCCTCACACGCTTCTAGAACATCAAGTTCAGCAACACTTAAACCTCTGAAAACCAGAAAATGAAGAGTTAAGGTAACACAGAGATAAAGATCTGAAAATGAGGACATACAAAATTAAGGTACACACCACCCTCATATTGCAACCTTAACTCTGCCCCCTTGAGCTTGCAATAACCACTAGGTAGAGCAAATGTTACCAACTACATGGGAAAGTGGTTTATTAATATTTTCAAAGAGAAATTAATCTGAAATGTTATTCCTTGGCTTAAAAATCTTTCATAATATTTTTGGTTCTTATGAAAGCATCTTCAAATTAAAGGAATCAAAAGACAGCCTGCCTTGTTTCCAGAGATAATACATGGTCTAGTTGTGAAAGCAGGAAACCAGAAGTCTTTGATTCTATTATATCAGTCCAGACTTGCTTGGGACTTTGGGTGAATTATTTAACTTCTCTGAACCTCAGTTATTGCCATATGTAAAATGGGAATAAATAATAATTACTGCCTTATATAGAAGTTTAATCATGTAAAGCTTAACTAATTGATGTGTTTTGAGAATTAGGATAAAAAGTGACACATATGGAAACTGTTATTATTTATTCTTTTCAAGGAACTTTGTGATTCTGCTCTCAGAAAAGTTCTTAGTGTTCCTTGTCCCGCTGAAGATAAAAACGATCCTATCTTGATTAAGTTCCAGTTATCCAATGTCAGAGATAGCCAAAAATATGAAAGATAACAAGCAAGAATATTCCTTTCCCCTTTCCCCCAGCCACCCACTCTAAACTTTTCATATTTATAATTCATTATATATGTAATCCTTTGGAGAAAAAGAGTTAGCACCCTTTAATTATCTCCCATCTTCTGTGCAACTCCAGTCATTCGATGGTCTATACACTCAAATTGGGATGAAAAGATTAAATTTTCACATCTTTTTGAGAAATGGAAATTCTGAAAAATTTTGATTTGGAAATATCAGAACATTTCATTTCAACAGCTTAAATTAAAATGAAACATTTCAACATTTTCAAAAACAAAATGCTTTTTGGGGGTGTTTATTTTTGGTGCATTTTTCTGTAGTGGCTCATTGTCTCATGGCAGTTTTAGTTTATTTATAATCAGAAGTTCATAGTCCGAGAAAGAAAATCCCTAAAATATGCTCTGCCACAGTCCAATTTCCTAGAAAATAAGGACATGGAGATTCTCTCTACTCTACCCTTTCACAATTTTCTACCAACCACTCCAAACACAGACTGGTGAGGAAAGAATCACACAGAGCATCCAGAACCTACATTCCGTTTGCATCCAGAACTGCTGCTGAAGTCAATGGCAAAACTACCATTGAAGTTAATGGTAGTTTTGAGTGAGTAAAGAAATTCAGGATTAGGCCCCAAATGGCTAGCATGAACAACAGTTTAAATGGAGAGGGTTTTCCCTTCCTTAAGAAATATTACAAACAGAAGATTCCCATGTTTGAAAGGTCAGAGGAAAAAACATAATGCACTCACGAAGAGACAACCTCATTAATCCTGTTGTTCTTGGCCCAGTCAATAGAAGAAACATAATGCTGTCAACACTGGACTGTTAGATAAAGGATAAAAAGTGGGAATGAAATGTTTTACTGCAAGGACTGTTCTTTTGGTTTGAGAACATTTCTGGAAATAACCTGAGCTGAGAAAATGTTCCCTGTGAGGAATTCATGCTGTGGGAAACTGTGGAAGATAAAGTTTGGTCAGTGACCTTCTCACTGTACTTTAATCAAGCAGCACACCAAAGGACCCAACTATTTAAAATAAGAAATAGTGTAGAAATCAAGATGCTTTTACCTTTCCTATGTTACATGAACTGAAGTGGGAAACACACGTATATCATAAATCATTATCTCATGCTTTTGGATACTGTAGTACAATAATTATCCATTGCTAACTCTCAGAATGTTTACCTTTGTTTTCGGTCACTTTAATAGCTAGAAATACAGTGAGCTTAAAAACAAATGAATGAAAGTTGCAAAAAGGGGAAACACAGCTTTTGGTCAGTGCAATATTAGAGCTAAGATTAGAAATAGGAATATGAATATCAAATTTCTCATTCTATTTCTGTTATTTGTGTAAAATATTTAATAACTTTAAAAATCAGAGGGCTAGGAAATAGGCAGAAGCAAAGCTACCCATTCTGTACAGTCAGTTCACTGAAGTGATACATTGCAGAAAAGCTCAGTTCAAACACTCACACACAAATACTTCTACAGCACTGAGATACTTTATCTGTATGGACAGAGTGAGTAAATATTAGCATATGTGGTTAGTGTTATGAAGATTAGGGAATCATCAAACACGGATGTCTCAAGTGACCCACAGGCAGTGTGGGTGTTTAAAAAATCCCTCCTTTAACTACTTAGGGGGAATAACACATTTTTAAGAGAAATGTCATTACTGCAATTACCATTTCTGAAAGATGGTAATTTGAGAACTGTTGTTACAGACACAGAAATGCTTCATTGTTGTTGTTGCTGCTGCTACTTCTGCAGCCTGAATCTCAGACATACAGTGTGGGCTCCCAGAAGTGGCTTTTCTGGGGTAACACCACAGCATGAAAGTTGGGTAAATATTTTGATTGTACCCATGATTTACCAGGTTGCTGGCAAGTCTATTACAACATTGGTGATACAAGATAGTAATGCTATTATTGCTGGATAAACAATGCAATTCCAGCATCTAGCTCTGTGCCCTTGTGACCACTAAAAATACAGTAGTGGGTTTTTGGGGAAAATTAGTCAGTGTCTCCAGGAACTCTTAAATCTCTCACTAATTGTCAAGGGGATAGATGCAAAAAACATTGGCGAGCTGGTTCAGTTGAAATAAGAATTGACCTGAACTGGCCTGAAATAAGAACTATGCATATTTTGAAGTTAAAAAAGTTGGGGTTCCCCCTGCACCCATTTTTACAGTCTTCTCCGCTTCCTATTTTCAACTGGGACCTGAAGCATGGATACCAAAATAGCATAAGAAAGCTATTCTCATATCAACTTTTACCCAGATGGAACCAAGAAGTAATATAGGACTAACAAGAAAGCCTGATCTCCCGCCAGATTTGTAGCAAGGTTAGTAAAAGCTCCTTATCCAAAAAGTACATTCAAGTCTTCTGAAGTTCTCCTCTTGATACTTAGGATGTGTCATAATCTCTCACAAACATTACTGAAAAGGTCCATAAAGGCTTCCACAGATATTCTACTGCTACCATACTCGTGACAATACTGCCAACTGTGGGCCAAGCCAGACTCTCCTGATGGAAAACCTTCAAGGGGTGTTAGACAGTGGGAGAGGAGAACATAAGTTTCCCCTCATAGTCTTAGCTCCATATATTTCATGTGGATTTGGAGGGTTCTCTCTGTTAGCAGAGTGTCAACTCTCAAGTGTTCTGAACGTCCTGACAACCACATAGATTCTCAGGGAATCTCTGACAGTATACGGCTATCAGCACCGTGGTCTGTGCCTTGACATTAGCTTTAGATGACATTATCCCCTGGCATCCTGATAGTGTCACACTGCTAATGGTTTCTATACTGATGGAAAACATGTGACCTTCCTTTTAATGATGAAGACCACGGGGAAAAAAATCAATCATAGCCTTAAGTAGTATTATCTTTTCAGGGTTTCCTTCATATGGTTGGGCCAGGGAATAATCTGCATGTTCCGAGGAATATCCCCTCACAATCCCCCACAAAAGGACCCCTAGAGCTGCACAACACCAAGGTCTGGGAGAGGGTATATGGTGCTATGAGCGTGAGTGGCCTCCTACCACTACACAACCAGAAGCAGATCCATCTGTGGAATTTACTCATTGCATGCAGCTCTGGGAGCACATTTGGACCCTGTGTTGTTTCAGTGGAAATGCATAAGTTTAAAGAGGAATGCATTACAAATGCAAAATGAACTCAAGTCTCTGCTGTACCTGCGCATATATTTACAATGACACCCAGCAACAGCAGAGAGTTATCAGAAGAATTTCACCACTCCATTTTGCACAGTGGAACTTACTGGTGCTATTGACATAATCTGTAAGATATGTCTTGTGATCAGTGCAATTGTGTGTTATCACCATTGTAAATTTACCCAGCCCGAAACCATTTTAAATTTAAACTGCATACTGCATATCCACCACCTCTTTATAAATTAGCTACATGATATATCTGTGGGAACCATTTCAAAAAGTATACATTCAGAAACACATATACCACATGATGTCTTTTCCATATGGCATCTCATAATTATTTTGCTGTGTGTGAACACGATGAAAACAGTTTCATAATTCTCTAAGGGTCAGAGTAAATTATTTCAATTAGACATATTTCAGAGCAAACATTACCTTAGGGTTTATTAATAATAGTACCTGAAATGGAACAGCTGACTTTTAAGCTTAAAGAGCTATCAGATTCTCACTGCCCCCACTATAGAACCCCTTTTGTGACTTTAAAAATGGCAGATTTTCCCATGCTTTACCTAAACAGAGAACTTGGCAGCAGAGACCTGGTTGTAATCCTCAGCAAGGGAGCTGGTGGGAGGATTTTTTTCTCTATAAACTCTTGTATAAACCACACCAGTCTCCTGGTATTTATTTTGTGTAATGTTGGAAATCATACACAGATCCAACAGGCCATGTAAGGGACTTTTGTAACTTCCTGAAACGTTTTCAGGCAAAATCCTTGCTCTAACAGCAGGCCCAGGTCGGTGGGATATTATCACTGTTTTTTTGTTTGTTTGTTTTTGTTTTTCGTTTTTTTTTTAAAAAGGTAGATTTCCTCCTCCATTTCTTAAAATAAAAATTTTAAAATATGGAATGAAAGTCTAAATTAGGTCAGCTAATCATATGATATGATTTATAATTGACATTATTATTATTAAATGCAAAGTCTGTTGAACTGATCACCTATGTAAATGATTCACATGTGTTTTGCTTGTCTTGTAATTTTATGTTCTGAATTCCTCATCTATTTGTTTTTACATATTAATACTGTCACATGACATGCTCTGATTTTAAACTACATATTGCATACCCCTCTGTATAGTATAGTATAGTATAGTATAGTATAATTTGATGTACTGCATGATTCTACAAGTGCATCTGCAAGGAATATTTAAAATTTTACATACAAAAGGGTAAAACTCATGCAGGACCATTCAAGGCCCTCCATAACAGCTGGTGGCGCCTGTGCAGAGGGTTGTAGATGGAACAGCCATAGAAAACCTTTGCCTTCCTGACTCTCCCCACCTCAGGCCCAGATCACAGAGGTGATCTGTGAGCCAATCCCAAATAGACAAGCAGATAAAGCTGAGTTCAGAAAGAGATGAGTGAAGGCCACTAGGTAATAAATAACACAGATACAGTAGTACAGTAGGTATCGAGTGTCTGTGACCATGGTTACAGCCCCTGGACTGGAACAGCAAGTGGAGAAGAGCTGTATTGCAGCCTCACAGCCTGTCTGTGCGTTGGGCGGTGACTATTCCATGCAGCAGCACCCCCTCACCTCCACACACACACATCCTGATTAATCTGGCTTTCTGCAGGGTGGAGGATTGAACTGCACCCATTATGAAAAGGAGCTTTCGAAACACAGAGTCCTCTAGTGGCATGATTCAAAGAGCCTAAAATATAACCTGCTGAGAAATAATTTCTCACCTTGACTATCAGTCTTTAAATGTAATATTCCATATAGGTATATGAAATGAGATAGAGATCTCTCTCTATTTCACCTAGCATAGTGTTGGCCCCATATAAACAATAGCACACAGACACACTTTAAAACCAATACCAAGAAGGTTGAGACAATACCTAAAAAGTTCTGTTACGTGGCCAAACACGATTCTTCTACTCTATCATTATGTCACTCTTTAATCCATTCAACTCAGCTACAAGAAAAAAAAAAGTATTTCCAAAGAGAAAAACTGATTGGTAAAAGACATGCTAGTGTATTAAAATGTTTCCTTTTTGTTCAGGTCCCACCAGTTTTGCCTGGCTCAAGTTCAGACAGCTCTATAACTTTGCTGAGCCCCTTCCAAAGGGCCTTCTGCCCATGTCTTTGTGTAATAACATTTGGATTTAGCTTAGTAATTGCTACTTTAAAGATGATGGAATCTGTTTGCCTTTCTGTATTCTACAAAGTGAGCAATGAAGTATGTAAAATTCTTCCGGCTTCTCAGTCTCTGACTTCTTCAGGTGAACCCTTACCTGGAAGTGGTGTCAGGAGATTATTGTGAACAGAGTAACATGCATGTTGGATACTGAAACTAAAATTCATGTGGGAAAAGTCTCTCTCTCTCTCAAGTTCCACTATGTAGAATCATATAAGAAGTGAAGGAATGAGGACCCTAAGTTTCAGATCCCCTTAATACTTTAAATAAACAAGCCTTTTGTCTAACACTTCGACTTTGAGACCATTATTTCATTTTGAGAAAGACATTCTCAAATATGGAAATATGTAAAATTCTATTCTTTTCCTCCATGTCATCCAAAGAAGGGGGGCAGGGTCATATGAGAAGACTTCTGGTCTTTACTTTCTTCTCTCTTTAATCCAATTATTTATTCTCTCTGCATATCCAAAGCAACTTTGTTGCAGCTCATATGCCTTTATGCTTCTAAGAGTCCCACTCTTTGCTGAGTGAGATTTTTTATATTGCTGTATTCCTACCTCCTACAGAGACTAGTCAAGATACATTTCCAAGCCCCAGTGATTCTCAAACCCTCATGTTGTCAAATTTCCAGAAAGCAGTGTAAGAAGGAACTGAAATCCAAGGAAAATTCTGCACCAGATACTCACATATTTATACCAGTCTACAAAAGCTTTACAGCTGCCAATTTATTTGTGAGCCTACCAGTTTACAGCCTTATTGCAGAAAATATGTGTGCATATACTCTATTATTTATTGTTGGCTGAGTGCTTTATGCTATTCTTATACTTATGTATATGTATGTATTTATGTATAAGAATTTATGTATAAGAATATTGCACCAATTACATGGGTATATTCTTATGCTGAACAATACAGCAGTGAAGTCTAGCGGATAGGACACAGGACTGGGAGTCAGGAGACCCAGACTTTACTTCCAGCTCTGCTGTGACACCTTGGTCAAATCACTTAACTTCTCTATAACTTTCTTTCCCTCCCATATTTTTACTGTTTTGTCACTTTCAGTGGTAAACTCTGGGGTAGGGGCTATCTCTGACTATGTGTTTATACATTGGCCCTGGCATGTTAGGTACTGTTAGTTGAGGTCTGGAGAGCCTACTGAAGAGCAAATAACACTGCCGTAAATACCTATGTTCTCACCTGTATGTAATAAAGCCCCCCATTAAAACCTAAATACCTGTCTATTTTCTATGCATATTTACTCGTGCTTTCCTGTAAATACACCTCAAAACACATATATACTGATTAAAATATACTAGATAAAAATTAATGGACACAGAGAACAATTTTGTTTTGTGCAATGATACTAATAATCTTAAGGCATTTGATAGATCTCCTGGACTGTCTTGTTTCTGAGCTACCATGTTACGCTGTGTTGCACACTGTATCCTGTCTGCTAAATTGGTATTTCTTTCTTTCTTTAACAAAAAGGCTAGGCTTCTTACTATCCTTGTCTACAACTTGTGAGTCTGGCTCAAGACCCTTCTATAAATTTCATGAGCCTTTTTTTTTTTTTAACATAGAAGAAATTTTGCTTGACAAAGGTGATTACCAGGTATTACAGGCTAATCTTATAATAAATTTGTGAATTGGTAAGCCTATTTCTTAACTAGTCAAAAGCAAATCCCTTTTGCTCATACCTTGTTATGTTAGTATTGTGTGCTATCACTTGCATTTAATCATATGTCAGGAGAAAATTTCTTAGGCAAAGATGTTTGCTCATTGAGAGAAACAAGAGCAGTTAGACTACTCAACATAATGTGATTTTCAGATTATTTTATTTAAGCCCAATAGGCTTTTGTGTGTCATCCTGTACAATAAAGTTGTAAAGTTTATAAGCTTCAGCTTGTTCATATAATATATTTTTAGTGCAGTTAATTAACTTAAGGGTGCTTAATTCATTCTAGAGGCCTAATTCTGTCCTGAGATCTAATCAGTTTGGCTGCCAAAAGTAGAGATACTCAGTTCCATTGGATATATGGGGATTTGTTTTGGCCCATTTTAAAGATAAGGACCATTTGAGAGGTTTGGATCCACTTCTAACACCCCTGTAGTTTGGATACAGGGTTTGTTTGAGGCCCATCTGTACCCTAAAGTAGGAATAAATTATGCATGTGAGGGGCTGCAGCAGCCTTTGCATTAAATATTGATTGGCTGGTCTTCTGCCATTCTGCAAAGTGTGTGCATCTCCAGATCTACCTGTCTGCCATGATTGTGATGGCAGATCCCTAAGGAGGGTTTGGTTTAACTCTGCACAAAGTCTATCAAACAAAATAGGTGTATCTTGAGCAAATTTCTTGAGTGTAATTTATGCTAGAATAACAAGTGTTCCTGAGCTTCTGTAGATATGTATTCAATAGGGAGCTGTCTGTCTACATTTGATTTTACATTTCCTTCAGCTAACTCAGAGATCCCTAAGCAAAATCCAGCCCTCGGGGACATCCGGGAGGACTTTCAGTTCATAAACAATAAATGGATTACATGCATCCATAAATCCAGGTTTTCACTGGTGGCAGATATAACATGGATAACTGTTTATTTAATAGGCAATCACAGTGTAACTCAATGCAAGTTGATTAATATACATGTTAAGTGTTCTTCATTTTATTTTTCTGTTGCAGAGCAGCAGGCTGGATTGCATGAGAGGGAGAGAGTTCAAGGAGGCTCCCCTGATTGGCCAGCTCCAATCTTGGACTTTGCTCTCTCTGGTTGAGGGGAAAGACGTGGTCTGTTGGGACCATAACACAACCTACCCCGTGCTCCTGCAGTGGCCAACGGAGCTGGCCTAGCATGAAGTGGAATGTATGCTGCATCCTTTCAAAGGAATCAGTCAAGCATGCACTCCTCCCAAGCCTACTGAAACACTGTCTCTCCCTCAACCTCCTACATCACAGACCATGGTTTATAAACACAAGATGAACAAAATAGACTGGGACATTTCGTGAACGAGTTGAATACATATTGAGCCAAGTTCTCCTCCCAGTTACACTGGTCCAACCCCTTTTACGTTAATTGGGTTGTAATGGTGTAAGCTGAAAGCAGAATTTAGCCCAATAAGCAGTCTGGGATTCATGTAGGTCCTGATATACTATATTGCTGCGCAACAGTGGTGGGCAGGGTGTAAAAGCATAAAGGGATTGGGAGGGAAGAGGAAGAAAACTCCCAGTAGGAAGTACTCCCACAAACTCCCTGTTAGTGCCCGCGTCGGTGCTAACTAGCTGAAAAGGAATATGGTGGCTGGCCATGGCCAATGGCCAGCACATGCTGAACCCTTTGAAAGGATCTCAGAACTGGTACTCTGGCATGTGTTCCCCTGGAACAGTCAGGACAAATTCTCATCCACCCCAGCCAGAATTCCTCCAGGGACTCCGGCTGGAGCATGACCCCTTCAAGCCCACTCCAGGGCTGTTTGTAATGGCACTCAGATCATTCTACTTCCATGCCATCCCAGGGCTGAGAAGAGACGCGAACTCTATGGTGACCAGCTCCCAAAGTATATATGTCAAAACCATTGGTTTAGGACAAAACTACTGCCTTAAGTTCTACCTGGGAGCTAAGGTGAAGCCAGTGCAGTTACACTCTGCGCTCACTGTAAAGCACGATTTAATACGTAGTCAACAGCAGTCTATGCTAAGACCCTAATCCTCCTGGACTGTGCTCTGATTAGCTCTCTTGTGGGTCAGGGGAAAAGAATCATTCTCCCCTCAGGCATAGGAGCAGCTGCAGTGCTGCAATAAATTCTGTAGCTCTGAGCACCTCCTCCCATGAAGGGATTCATGTAGCTGCTGATCATCTGATCTTGCCCACACACTACCTCCACCTGCTCTTTCTTGCTGGTAGAGAGCCAGTGCAGAGCTAAACTCCATGCTCCAAGGGATGTGCACTCCCTTGGAATCTCTTCTTCATACTGCATCAGTTCCTCTGCTGGGGTAAACCCAGACCCCTGGGAAAGTGATCAAGATTTCTCTCCAAGGCATGTTTGTAAATGGTCCCGGTATGCTTTCCATCCCAACCCACTTGTTTGTCTCATCCACCTGTCGGTGACTTCTTTGGAGGCAAACATTGTCATGTGTATGTATGTACAGTGCCTAGCTCAGTGGGGACTCAACTGTAATATAAAATGTGAAAGAAAGAAAGAAAGAAAGATGATGTAGCCCCATGTGGAGCACTAATCTGGAGGTGCACAAAGGCATGGACATTCTAACAATATTCTCATGTGAAAGGAAAAGTAACATTCTTCTCAGAAGGTACAAGTGAAAAAATGTTCTTGGCCACAGCTGATCGAGAAGTGAAAATCTAATCTGACCCTCAAATCATGACTTGAATTACAAATGGCAGGCACACTTTCCCAATCACTGTTGTGGGTATAATATTCACCAACTGTTCCTTGTTGCTTTTTCCATCCTACCAACATTCCTCAATCTGGGTGTGTTTACAGCTAGCTCTCATCCAAGCCCAAATTTCCAGCACTGGATCGGTCCCTTCAGACAAGATATATAGAGTAATGTTATTGCCCGGTTGTGTGAGGGGACTATCAAATACGGTGGAAATCTTGCAAGAACAGGCTCTCTTGTGAAATGTTCAGTAATTCCCACTTCTAATCAGATTGGGAATTACCCAAGATCAGCCTTTTGTGTAGTATTTTGGGACTTCCATTTCTGATTTCATCCAGACCAGGGGAATACAGAGTAACAGAGAATAAATTCCAGTAACGAATACAAGAAAGTTACATACACACACATGCAGCCCTTTATTATTATTACTACTCACTAAAAGGTTCATTCAGATTTTTAGGGCAGGAGATTTAGCTAGGTTTCTGTTTTATCACATTCAGTTCATCCAGTCCTAGTTACTGTGCTGATCTACATAAAACCTGAGAGTGAAATGACTAACAGGCAAATTCTGGATTTGACAGTGAGAATGAAGCAGATGGTAAGTGCAAAAATATAGTCTGGGTTAAGTACTGACCATATTTGCCAGAAGCACAGACATGGAAACTCTAGCCACAGACAGAGCACATACAGATCCACCAAAACAGTAAAAGCAGAATGCAGTATAAATGATTCTGTCTTCAGAATACACAGACATCTGACAGCATTTTTCTTTTATGTACATTTTTTCTTCAAAAGGATAGAATTTCATTCAATATTGGCCACTTTGGCCAAGTCCTTTCCCCCAGATGAATACAATCCCCCTTCTGATCTTCTGAGTTCCTAGCACAGGTCTCTTACCGTCTCATCCATATAGGCTGCCCCCACTGTGGTGACTGGTGGGAGGTGATATTTAAATCAGTGCCAATCTAGCACAACAGGGGATAGGCATAGCAGAAGCAACAGAAGGAGGATTTTGCAATAGCTTGCTAGGTCACATTAAACTCCTTCTCTGGCCACCTCTAGTGTCCAGCCCATATGTCTGACAATCTTGCTTTAAGGACTCATTATTTATTTGGGAAATTTACTAATAGTATGATTTAACCCTAAATTTTGGAAAATATTCCTTAATTGATGCAGTGTACTTATTGCTTCATCAAGTAGTAAGCAGGATGCTAATGTCTCAGATGATGGCAAATTTGTTGATAAGTATTACTGGATGGCACAGTGTTTAAAAGAGCATTATGTATAAATTAAAAAATGGTTTTAGTGTTGAGAAACTGTGTTTATGAGCATTATACTTGTTAGGTAAGAGACTCACACAGTGGTTAAATATAACTTAAAGCCTTACTCACACACAAAAGCCCATTGTTTATATATGAAAGAAAGCTTTGATTATATTATTTGAAAAATATTCTCACCAACTATTTTAAATAAAATACATTAATTTCTTCCAGACAGTAGATAAAAAGCAGTTAGACAATTATTGTTGTTACAGTGAGTTGCTTTCTTTATCTAATCTTTCTTTTGGTTCTTTCCTAAAATCTACATGGCATTCTAGGGATTTTTATTTTTAGTAAGAGATGTCAAGGCAACAATTTATTGTAAGTGGCTGCTTTCTATTAATTCTTTTGTTATTAAACATAGGAACATTAATTACCATTAATCGGTGTGGCGTTAATATAAATTTCCCACAATAAGTTATTCACACACATACACAGACCCTATAATCTAATCAAGCAATTTACTTCTACTTACTTGGAAGGGAAAGAGAGACTGTTAATGTTATTTCCATTTCTTCATACTTAGGATGTGCTAAAAAACTATGGTGATGGGACCTGCATAAGAACACAGAGACAACACGTATTCCCACAGTTGATGTATACTATTCAATTGGTACAGTTATAGACACACCATATTTATGTTGCTGCAATTCATCAGCCAAACAGTTTACTGTGTTAAAACATTATAGGTCAAAAGAAGAAATAATAAATCCTGTCCTTAACAAAAGAAAAAGAAGCAACATAGAAAGTTTTCCTACTGCATTTCTGATTCTACCAAAATTACCACAACAATCAATGAGTTTTAACTAAGACATGAGGATTTGACCTCTGCCCCACAAAATTGGGCTAATAATGTAGAAGTAAATGTATATGGTTCAATAAACAAAAAAATATATATATTCTGTTATGAACTAGGAAGCCAGGAAGAATATGCCATTAACTTCTGGCATTTTAAACATATTAAAACTGTACTGCCTTATTCTGTTTGAATGTGCATCAGCCATGGTTAGTATGTTTTACATTAGCAGGTACATTTTAAAGCCACTACAGATAACTTTGAAAAACAGCATTGCCATTGCTTCTAAAATGACCTAATCTGAATAAATATAATGGATGAATATACTGTATTTCTTAGTACAAAGACATTGTAAGCTCCAACGTAAGCATAGAAGCTATAGTATGACTGATTAAGTATGTATGCTGCCTGCCAAATATCTGCCCATCAGCACAGGACTTAAATCTCACTTTCACTTTTAGGCTTATAATTATTCTCAGAATGAAGTTTCCATAATGAACAGTTAAAACAATTTATTTAAAATATTGATTTACAACTGGCGTCCTTACATTAATACTTGTCTGTCTCTTTGGACCGTTAGCACTAATCAAGGTTTGTGCATGTGTAAGCGGAAAACTATGTAATGCTACCACTGAATGGTAGATGGGCCACGTTTCATTTCTAATAATTGCTATCCAAAATTTTGCTGCAAAAGTCATCTAACTTAACCAGAGCTTCAGCCAGCTTCCAGCATCTTCTTAAATCCCTTCCCCTCACCTCAGATTTAATCTCCTCATTCTGTCCTTCCAAACACTGTACCAGTTAGTTCTCACCTCTCTCTGCTCATGTCTCTTTATACTCCCCCAATCCACACTGCTATACATCCCTGCCAAGTGCTCCTCCCATTCTTGTCCCCACGCTCTTGTCTATGCTGGCCTCCATGATTTAAGCCTCCTTCCTGACTAGCCTTCCATGTTTCCCTCCTCTCCTCCTTCAAGTCATTCCCAAAACACACTTCTGTGAGATCTATAAACCCTGGTCCCCATTACAAGAAATGGTAATGAAATAGACAATGATTTCTCCCCAGAAAATCATTAAACTAACAAGGCACATCCTCATCACAAGCTCAGTCAATTGCTTTTATTGTATCCCATCCATAGCTTATATGTATAGGTTGTTGGGTTAGATTGCAAACTGTTCAAGGCAGGGAGCTCAGGGCTGTTTGTACAGCAACTCTAGAATATAGGTTACTATGAGGAGTGTGTGCAAGTTTTAGAATTTGTATCCATGTTTTCTGTATGTGCATTTATGCTTGAATTTACATTGTTCACATTTTTTAAAATGCTTCGCAAAATTATTTATGGGGCTGAAAAAGTGCAAGATCTGGGCATCAAACATTTTCTCAGTTATTGGATGGTGGAAATATTCCAAGATGACCAGATCTTTCTTTATTTTCAGCTCCATACCTAGCTCCCTCATGTGCATAAAAAGTCCATCAAAAACATCAGTTCAAATGCAGACACTGAGGTATTTAGATGTGACAAAAGCATAGCCTCCATTTATATTTTAAATACATTGGGTCAGATCCCCAGCTCATGTAAACTGTTACAGCATCTTTGACTTCAGTGAAGCTAAGCTGATTTATACTATCTGAGCTAACAAGCATGGGGAAAACATGCATTTAAATAAAGAGAGCATATTTCACAGGTGCATGTGGAATATACAGAAATTCAGTGCTGAAAGAACCTAACTAGCATGACTCTGTGAGGAAAAGCTGAGAAGACAAAAATTAACCCAAGGCAGAGTATGAGTGTGGTTTCTCATCTTCCACAGAGAAGAATCCCACCTAGAAACCCCTGCAGTAACATCCTGTAACACATATTGGAAGGCTGAAGTATGGAAATGCTCTTCTCTTCCATTTCTCTCCATCCATTGACATAGTTTAAGGTAGCCTTGGATAAGTGCAAGTGCATGTACTCCTACACATCATATATTTTCTCAAGGAAGCTCAATGTTTCAAATGTGCATAACTGTGTCAGTAATTCTCCCATACAAGGACATGGACTATTGAGTGCTAACACACATACGTTATTTGGTTACATGTAAGCAATGAACTGCTTTTCCTACCCATCCATCCACTATTGCTCTCCTCCCTCGTGGTCATGCAATTTTTGACATTGACAGAACCAGGTTAGCAGAGATTAAGGAAACACCACTAATTCCTGCGCCTAGCATTGGTGATTGGATATTTGCTTTTTTGCACACTAAAAGTTTTCAGATATTTAAATAGTAGCAAGCTGCACATAGGAAATGGGATGTTTGTTGCTGCCTGGTTAATGCCATTTCTGACTTCCTAACCTCTATGCAAAGTGGCTTTGGAGATAAGTGAATTCTGCATGTTGATTTATTTCAAGTGCAGAAAACACTGTGCTGATAGAAAATGAAAATGGAGCTAATAAAATGACTATGGTATATCCCCTTGAGAAGTGAGAGATACTCAGGCATTGTAGGAATGAAGGAATTTTTGATTTTGGTTCCTCACATAAACTGGTAGAAGCCACACTAATTCTAATCAATATTAGTCAGTTTGCTGATATCATGAAAAAAATAAAAACACTTGTAGAGTGTAAACATTTCCAATTTCATATTATTGAGATTTTGAGCAATTCAAACCTTTTTTAATAGTCTTCTGGCCAAAATCAAATGCTTTCAGCTTCTACTATGCAAGAGACATAATATCAATGACTTAGATACCCTGTCAAAAGTTATAAACATAAATACCATAATTTTCTATCTTCAGGAAGAACTTAATATCCCTATAACAGCCCCTGGTTTTAATCTTTTTTTCTTGATAACTGACCTGGTATAAGCATCCAAATCCTTTGGTATAAGCATCCAAATCCTCAGTATGTTTTAGTGACATAATTTAAATTCTACTTAAATGTATTGTAGGACTGTCACAAAAGTCACTAAATGATCATTACAGAAGTCTGGAGATGGGTGGAGTTTCTGTTGCTGCAGTATTTAGAAGAAAAACAATATGAAGAAATGAACAACCTGGTTGCAATTTCACTCCATTAGTAGCATTGAGCTTGCCAGTTTTTTACTGCAGCATTTGACAAAGCTTTGAGCCAGAGATTAAGGCATGTGTCCTGAGGAAGGAAAAGAACAGGAGCTTCCACTCTTCATTAAGGATATTTTTTATTTTCAAACTGCCACCCCACATTTTGGGTCATGGAAAAGGTTGAAGCTGTGCGCTTGAACTGTGCCACACTAAACTGGATAATACCCTTATAAAAAAGCAAACCAAAGAAAGAAAGATAAGAAGCGGAAAATACATTATTACAAACCACCTAAAATACATGCCTCAAAATATATCTTGCTTTCTAGTTTTTTCCTCATAAAAGATTTTACAAGGCAGGACAAGTGCCCAAAACAATAGGGTGCAGTTAGCCACAAACTGCATATTCATGGTGTATTTTTCCATAGTTTAAATATACATTCTGAGCTTTATTTCAGAGCGATTGTTTTAGAAATGTTAATGTCTCTATAGATGCAAATCCTGATCATTACTTGATCCATTGCCAAAGACTGAGGTGGCATTCCTATGTCTGTATACATTTATTTGAATAAGTGACTGTTTCTTCTGTTGTTTTTGTTTAATCTAAATATTAATGAACAGCTTATATAATATTCTATTCTCTCTTTCTTTCCTTATAAGTGACACAGAGCAATAATCACAAAGGTCCAAAGTCCTGACGTCCTTTTCTTAGTCATTGCATTTTCAAATGGGGCTGTTCTTAAACAAAGATTTCATGCTTTGACACAAATCAAGGAATGACTTGCATAACCAACAATCTTAATAATAATGTAGCATAGTAAGAGCCTGATCCTCTTCAAATTGAAGTCAGTAGGATATTTAGAAATGAAAGATTCAATCTCTACATAGGAAGCTGCAAGTTAATGCCCAGTGTTGGTGTTCCTTCAGAAAAGAACTGAATTTATTGGAGCCAATAGAGAGAAAATCATCTAAGAATGGGTGAGAGATTACTCGAAATGCAAGCAAATCTGTCTCTAAAATTGCAGTAATATCTGTCAATATATTTATATCTACTGCCAGATATCTTCAGCAGAACCTTGGACTGCTCAGCAAGGACAACTAGATACAGTAATTGCAATGACCATTCAGCCAGAGGCGACAGTATCTCCTGCAAACTTTTCTCACACAGTTCTGTGAGGAACTGTGAAGGAAGGGATAATGAAGGATACTCTAGAATCATAGAATATCAGGGTTGGAAGGGACCTCAGGAGATCATCTAGTCTAACCCCCTGTTCAAAGCAGAACCAATCCCCAATTTTTGCCCCAGATCACTAAATGACCCCCTCGAGGATTGAATTTACAACCCTGGATTTAGCAGGCCAATGCTTGAAACCACTGAGCTATCCCTCTCCCACTCTAGGGCATCCTTTCAGTTGTATATCCCTGGCTAATCCACCTCTTCAATAATTATGTGAATGGTGACAGAGAAGGGGTAGGGCAATGCTGTCAGGAGCAGCAGATGGGGTAGTTAGCTTAGGACATGTTACTGTTTTGAATGACATGGGTAAAAAAAGTGCAAAAGAAACCAAAATCCAAGTATAGACTATGGTCAACACCTTTCATCTTCCCCATTACTTTTGCATAGAGTGGCCAGCACCATAGGCCTATGGCTAACAGAGGCCCTGTTGAATAAAAGAGGTTAACAAAGTCACTCTCATAGTTTAATACAGAACACAGAATCTGTTAGCTATGTGGCTGTACTTTGGTTCTCATTTGGTGTTAGGAAGGGAGAGTATGAGGTGAAGACTCTGTTGATGTTTCCCCTAGCCCTTTTTATAAATTCTTCACCTCAAGTCAGTAGAAAAGACCTAACTGAAGATTCACTGGCACCACCTCCTGCCCCACACCACTTGGCGTTACATATATGTCATCTTCACCCACACAAGAGTGCAGGGTCTCTAAGAAGTAACTGTCCCTTTGCTTACTGCAACTCCTGTTAAAACGGGTGAAAGGCAACTCTCATTGCCATTGCTGAAGGTGTAGATGCAAATGCTCACATAGGTGTCAGAGTAGTGTCCTGAGCTTATAGCTATATAGTTTTATTTCTACAATATTTAAAAATAATAAAAATATACATTTTTAATCTGTAGCTGAACAACAACAATCTCGGGACAGAAATTATATTTGCTATGTCCTCTGCTTCTCTTGTTGCATCTGAAAGCATGAACTTAATACACTACTTGTGCACAGAGAAGGAGAGAATTTTTAAAGTACTGCAAACAATCAGTAGAAATTCTCCATTCAGATAAGTCACCTTTTTTCCTTCAAGCAATGCTTTCAAATTCCCTTCTTCTGAACGTCAGTGTAGACTCCTAGCATTTCTGACGCTGGGTCAACCTGATCCTACATACAGGACTGAATGGGAATTCCACTCATGGATTAGCTGAACCTTCATCCCTAAAATTTCTTATCCGCAGGATCATAGTCCCCCATTTCAAGGTGGATTATAGGTTTCATCATATACCAAAGTATCATACGCCATGTGTCACAAACATAATTGCTGGCAAAGATGGCACCCTAGCCCAGCCTTGCACAACAAACAGGTTGGCAGCTGCCTCCCCTGGACTAGCCAATTGTATGCTAATATGTGCGGCACAACCACTCAGTTCCATTCTCAGCACCACCATCTTCCCTTCCCCTTATGCTGTAAATAGCCATGTAGACGGGAGGGGACGAGAGTCAACAGCCTTTCCTTTCCACCTGAACCGGACCCAAAAGGAGTACCCTGCTCACTGCTGGTTCAGGGAAACCACTCCTAAGGCTGAAGAAGATGAGGTACAATTATGATGCCATGCTACCATTTAAGGTGAAATAAAATCACCTTTCTAGCCAGTGTGCAACATCAGACCAGAGGAGAAGTACCATTATGTTTCTGTGAATTCAGTGAGGATTGGCAACGGTGGAAATACTGAAAATTTGAGACAGAGAACTTGTGAACTATTGGCCAACATTATGTTGCTCCTATAACTCTTCCCTACTTGCCATGTTGCAGAAAAAAATTTAAAGTATAAACATTAGTTGGCTTTGTGGTGAGGTGTTAGTCTGCCAGCCTGAGGTTAGAAGCAGCGATGGGATCCCAAGCACTAGGCTTTGTATTATAGCATTGTATTTTTGATGCGGTAGTTAAGGGTCAATTACTGTTTCCATTATAAACCCTGTTTTTCAAGGGTTTTTTACTCAACCATTTTCATTTACATTACATTCAAACTTGGCATGCAAGTGGCATGGATACAAAATTTTTAAATAGACTAAATGAGGTAGGCTCATTTTTAGATACAGAAAAGTCAAAAATTGTTTTTCAGTGGGTTTGGATTTTTCATCTTTCACTTGCTCGAGCTAAAATATGGTTTCATTTTAAAAACTGCACTACTCCATGTTAAATTGATTTCAGTTTGTTTGTTTGGATGTTTTACATTTCCGGGGTTTTAATTTGTATGCATTCTCACCCCCTGATTTTCCCTGCAAATTTTCTATTTGAGGGTAATCAGTAATGCAAAGCAAAGTTTCAACCTGGTTTAAAATGGACAACAATCAGCACCACAAATGTTGCATGATTTTGGTGTAACACCATTAGATTGACTTAGGTTCACTTTATCCACATACAAGTCATCCTTAAAAAAAATCTAGACCATTTCTAGTCAAGTTCAGCAGTGTTGGAAAGATCCACAACTAATTAAGCTAGCAATGGAAGAACTCATACAGTTCTAATCAGGGAGGATTTTTGATAGTTTTCCCAAATGGCAGTGTCTCTTATTCCAAAGGCACAAATACAGTCTACCAGCCTAACCACCCACCCATCACGATACCATGTGAGTGCCTTGGTAACCACCACAGATGGCAGAACATACTGCTCTTACGGAAGCAATGCTGCAGTGCATGTACACATTGTGGAGCACTAGAAGATATTGAGGTTCCCTGCAGCACTGTGCCTCTCCTAGGATATGCTGTGGCTGTGACACTGTACTGCCCCCAAAGAAGGGCTGCCCCAACAGGAAAAACCTGGCCCTAAGTAATTTCATAGACTATTCTATGTTAAGCAACATTAAGACTGGAACTAGTAGTTAAGACCACTACTCCATCTTCCACTGACTCCTTTGTTCTGAATAACTATGCAGCATAAGAAAAATATCATACTTTTCACTTTAATAGAACCTTCCTTCAATGGTCTCAAAGTTTTTCACAAATATTCTTCACAATATCCCAGTGAGGTAGGAAAGCGTGATTATCCCAGTATTACAGACAGGGGAAATGAGAAGAACAAGGGAGTGACTTACTCACATAGACAGTCAGTGGCAGAAACAGGAAGAAAACTCAAACTTCCCGACTTCCAGTACCATGATTGAGCCATTAAATCACACATTTTTCCCATCAGAAAAATTACCTGGAATGCAATTAGGGCCTGATGTGAACCCCAGTTAAACTGATAGAAAACTGCCATTGACTTCAATGGCCTTTAGATCAGAACCTTATTTCTCATTTGCCTTGGAGTAGGTAAGATCTGAATCTAGTCCAATGTATGTAAAATCACCCATCATTTCCAACTCTTTACAAATACCTAGTCATTGAGATCATTGAGTGTAGCCTTAACACATAGTTTCATTGCTTACCTCTGTTTCTATTTGCACCTTAATGTTAGGCTGATGCTATTTTTCTCATGTATAATAGATTAACCACATCACAGAGATGAAATCCACAGTATTCAGCTAACATCTTCCCTTTCTGTGTTTACATGCATTCTCTGCTAATATATGCTTAGATCTTTTTGTGAACAGTGACAGAACAACTCTCTCTAAAGCTATCAAAGCCCTCCTCATTATCCTTTATGGGCTGTGTAGAAAATGTCTCCACTATTAGACATTTAACTGGAGTGCAGTAGAATGGTTTTGCTGGCCCCCTCCAGTTCTTTGGGTAAAAGCTCTGTTCATAATCAGTTTCTGCTTTTTTTTAATGACCCTCAAGAGGTCCCTTCTGGTACACTTCAGTTCCCATTCTAGTGTCCCATTGATTTTAGAGACTTTAGGAACTTGCTCTTAACCTTCTGCTTTCTCACAGGATCACTGTTGAATGATTAGGCACTATATAGCCTTTTGTTACCCTGTGTGTTGAGAGTGAAATATCTGGAGAATTAAAACACCAGTTACAATATCATTTCCTGCAGAAAGAGATTGCTCTTCTCTCAGGACTATTCACCCCATTTACGTGAGTGATTTTCTTGGACAAGAACGACTCCAACATTACTTTGTAGAAAAAATATACAGAATTATCCACTTGCATACAAGTTTGTATTCACGCAAAGGTCTGTGCTGATGTCTTGAATTATAGCAACAGGAATGATATTTCCCATTGGGCCAGAAGGATCAGAAACATTTAAATGGTGGGCAACATTAAGCAACCTTAAAAGAGAAGAAAAGGATTTCAAAGATGGATATTCCTACATAAAGTGTTTCCAGTTGATATGATTTGATTCAATTGTGTGTTTTGCCAAGGCCCACTGCTATCCTCTGATCACTTTAACGCTGTGTCCTATGCAAATACCTGAAGATTTGTCTTGGACAAACTGGGGGTCAATACCCTTGGCATCTTTAAGTCCTGGAGACAAAGTTCTGTGGCAGGACAGGCAAAAGAAATTCCTCATGAGCAGTAAGTTTTTCAGACAGAGAATTCTGAGATGCAGCCACTTCAATACCACAAATGTATGACTGATGTTTAAAAAACAACATTAGAGGACTGGATGTTATTATTTATTAATTGTATTATAATGCATAGGAGCCCAAGTCATGGACCAGGACCCCATTGTGCTAGGCACTGTACAAACACAGAACATGAAAAACCAGTCCCAGCCACAAAGAGTTTGCAGTCTAAGCATAACAGAAAACAGATGGACACAGACAGACAGACAGGAGAATACAAGGAAACAATGAAACAACATTAGTTAGCAGTGGCAATGGTCTCAAATATACGTCTTAAGGAATGCCAGGTACACTCAGGCAGCAAAGTACTTTAATACTAGTGCACATTCTTTATTTAATTGTGATATCACCACGGTAGGGCAACTGATTGGGTGGAATGCTATAGTGGAATATTACTGCACTGCAAAGAAAGGAAATATTGGAGTTGTAAATTACTCACAAAAAGGGAAGTTGTGGGCTTTTTAAAAGATTGCAAAATGTTCAGGTAAATTTATTTCATTTCCATTTTCGAGCCAGGACCAATGAACTGAAATACTTAGAGGAAAAGCTATTATTTCAAAGTTTCCAGCTCAGTTTTGCAGAGTCAAGGGTTCAGGTAATGCTTATTCAACCCCATGTTAAACTTCAAACCTTTTTGAGATATAGTCATTTCCTATATTTCCTATATTTCCAAGATTTGAATGGAGGGAGGATCTGTGCTGCTAATTCTATTGTTCCTATAAGGTATTACAAAGGACGTTTACTTCACTATTTCTTCCTTGGATAACATATAAACAAACATTTTTTTCATTCAGAGCCACATCTTCAAAACAACAAATGGACGGAATGCCAGTGTCCCACTATAAAATAAGAAAAAAAATGTCCCAGCTCTGCTCAGGTAGAGGTATACATCTGGAGCCACTCCATTAACACCAGTGTGAATACGAGAAGAATCTGGCCCTGTTACTATTCACCATTCACTGTCTTTCAGCAGGGGATCCAAAAAAAAAGCGGACTGGAAAAAAATCCTAAACCCAGAAAAAATAATTATATCCATTTGTTGTTGTTGTTGCTGTTGACACAATCTGAAAAGAAATAATTATAAAGAGCTCCATATTTATATGTGGTGGTGGGGGTGAGGGGTGGAGACAAAAGACTCACCCGAATGATCCTAGTTAAGGGCCTTAACAGCAAGGCAGCTTAACTTCTCTTTGAAACTGGTGAGTCTCCCTGCTTGGCTGAGTTTGAATTGTACGTTACTGTAGTAACATTTCACTAATAGGGATACCCCTCCTTTTAAAAACTGCTCCTTCCAGAAATAGCAACACAATTTAGCAATATTTTGTATCAAGACAATTACATTGTAGAATTATTGTAGTCTTAGTACCTCATTAAAATAAAAAAATGTTAAATCCTTGTTTTGTTGAACACAAGAGATGAATAGTAAATATTGATTTAGAATGAATGCAAACATTTCCCTAGGAGTGGATAATTACAGCCTTTCTATGCAAAACACTTATATTTGAAGAAGCACTTCACTTACTTTGCCATGTGGTATACATTCTTTAGTACATTTTAAATTATACGTTGTCCTGGACAGCGTCTGCTCTATAATTTCTTGCGTCTCTACACCAGAGTCAGTATGTAATTTTAAACTGCAAACTTTCTGCCAACTAGAAGAGCAAAGCAGACTTAACTCTTTCCCTTTGCTGGGCTCAGAGATCAATTTAGACTGCACATAGTCATAAGACCAATGTGCTCAGTATCTGAGCAGTCTGGAACTAGTTTGGTCTAGCTAGAGTTTAACAAAGATGCTACTCCTAGCAATCTTCATTTTCACAGGGAATTTTCTAATTATGTACAAGAGTTGGTGCATTCTACTTTTTCGCCAGATCAAAAGGAATGAAAAAGTTTGATGTAAAACTTTAGTTCCACATACATAAAGCACAAAGGCTTGAACTCTTGTGATAGAACATCTAATTTAACAGTACAGCCATAGACTTCAAATGTAGATTTGAACCAAATATATTTTATTAAGAGAGCCTGTATTGATGTATATAGAACTTTAATTGTTAGTAAATATTAGGGTTGCAGTGGAGCATTCATCTTCCTTTGAAAGGCTGAAATGCCTTTGTGTACTTAATTTCAGAACCTGATATTTTACTTAGCAGGATGAGGCAGGGGAAAAATCCCAGACGCAATCAAAAAAACTCCTGGTTTTTCTTAATTACTTACATTGTTCTTTCCTTCCTTATGTATTACTTATCTTTTGCCTCCCTAAAGTGGTTAATGAAATAGCTTTTGCCCCAGAGCCTCAGACTGCAATCCTGCATTCTAGGTGGATCAGGCTGCAGGACTGGATCATCAATCCAAACAAGAGCATCAGGTAGAGATAACCACCCAGGGACAACATAGTCATGAAGTCACTTATGAGATTAATCCACAAGACTTGTGAATTACACAGTTTCACTTTATATTTTACAAACACACACACACAAATTATAGGCCAATAATTTTGGACAAGTAGGCCTAAAGTTAGGCACGTAAATGAGCTGCCTGATTTCCATAACAATTAAGCATCCAAAACTTCAAGGCCCCAATTCAGGAAATCATTTAGTTTTATGTTTAAATCCATCCCTATTTAGGATGGCACTTAAGTATGTGCTTATCGTCCATGGACTTTATTACGTGAGAACATGCTTAAGTGCTTTTCTGAATACAGAAACTTTATGAATGGGGGGCTCACTGAAGATTTTTGGCCATGAAAAACAACTTGAAGGAATGAGTTCTGAGATGGGACTTAAAGGAAGACAGGTGGAGACATAGCAAACAGGGTCAGGAATGCTGTTCCAGACATAGACCACAAAAGATAAAGATAGGTGGAGCATTGACCAAGCTAATAGCATAATAAATAAAGGCACCACACTGAGCTATTGTCTGAAGATAATCTGTCAGGTTACATAATTTAAAGTCTACTCAGTGATCTTTATAAAATATATGTATACACCCATCTATAGGTATTATATGCATACATATATACACATATGTAATGCATATACCTGGGTGGGGCAAGTCTATATGTCCAACCAACGAGGAAGCCAGCACCTACCCTCCCTCCCCTAGTGGAGGCGAATGGCAGGATGGGTTAGGACCTGCTGTGGGCATTACACTAGTCGCCCCCTTTTAAAGGGGGGTTGGGAAGGAATTTTTCCCGCACCACCAGAATTGGCTTTGGTGTAGTGTGGTTTTTTTGCCTTCCCCACAGCGGGTGTGAGGATGGACCTTTTCTGGTAAATTGAAAAGGTGGTAGGCCGTATGTCACAACTTATTTTGTAAGGTTGGGCGGATGTTCAGTGCAGGTACTCCATAGGAAGGGTAGTCAGTGACCAGATAAATGGCCTGGTAAAAGACTTCAAAGGAGGTACTGAATAAAGGAACAGAACGGGGAGAGGGTTCGGGGACTCCTATGATTGGTACGACAGGGAGCCAACCCCCCATGTTCTCATAGCCCTCCTTAACCCTCTTACGAGGCTGGTGGATGGTAAGGTCCAAGTCATGATTCAGCTGGGGGGCCTGGATGGAAACAAAGGGGGCCTGGTGGAAGCCCCCTAAAATTGATTTGAATAAGCGTGGACTTGCTGCACTGTACACTTTATCTGCCAGATCATCCCAGACATCTATAAAATAAAGTTGCAACCTTATTAAAACCCATAACGAGTCTCCTGTCCTTCTTGCGGTATACGCACGCAATCTGTCAGGTTACACAATCTAAAGTCTACTCAGTGGTCTTTAGAAAATATATTTATCCACCCATCTATAGCTATTTTATGCATACATATATGTAATGTATATATGCATAAACATACATTCAGTCATTCTTCATTCTGAGCTTTCATGCTGGGAACTCAATTTCTATCTATTCCACTAGAACAGAATTAAACAGAATAGGTTCAAGGATGACTTGAAAACAAAAACAAAGATGCTACATGGACTAAGAAAGGTCTGGGGAAAAAAAACAAATTTACTGTGTTAAAAGTTAAATTCTCATCCAGAGTTAGAATGAGAGAGAAACAGACAAAAAAGTATATTAAAATATAGGGAGGATTAAGTAACATAAGATAAAGATTCTGGAGTAACAAAGTACCAATGTCCCTTATTTCTGTTAAGATATTTCTCATTACCACTCCATCACCACACGCATACACTTTTATGCAGCAATTGATTTTGAAACAGCAACTCTTCACAAATGGTTTCTGAAGATACAGCCTTGTACTTCCAGAAATGTTGAACTAAATGTCAAGACAAAAACCACCAGCTCTGTGGTTAAGTAATATGTCTGCTAGGAAAATATTCAACCTACCAACTTGGCATCTACCCCTGTTATATTTGGAGGTACCTAAATCTTTATAAAAGCACCCAGAGTAGTCTTAATGAATGTAACTGAAGAAATCTTCCACTGGAAGTTACTTGCTGGTTTAAAATTAGCTCTCTCCTTTGCTCTGTATTCCTAGGTTTTACATAACCATGGGGGGAAAAGAAGACATATGACAAAAATAAAATTGGCTGCTCTGGATTAGAAATCTAGGGAAACGTGTCAGGCCAGTTTTCTGCTATGGGTTTCATCAGAGACAAAATATCTTATACTACAAGGAAAGATAATGTATGACTAAGAAAATTCCCTGAGCAATCAGGGGCTGTGTTTTCAGCTTTTTTACATTTTAGTTTTATTTTCTCACAGCAAAGAGCTAGAATAAGATTTAAGTTCTATGATCAAGTTGGCAGAATCCATGCACCCTACCTGCATGATCATGAATTGTAAATCAATATTTTATAAGAATTTAACTTTTCCTATTCCAAAATAATCAAACATAGTGGTGAGGGGCCACTAACCATGACAAAAAATATACTTCAGATTCTTTCTTGACGTGCCAACTCCAATAAGTTCTCCAAGTGAAATTAAACGCACACTCTTATTCCAAACCACAGTTTCCCCTTGGGATGTACAAATCTCAAGTGGGGGCTGAAAGGCCAGTTGTACTGAAGCCCAGGGTTACACCCATTTTTGCAGTTTTTTTTAAACTACTGCATGTAGTATAACTTGTATTCCAGCCCACTCAGTGACTTTGCTTTCCAGTATTGGTAATAAAAATGATGTCTTCATAGTTTCCACATTCCAGCATTAATGAGTGGGCCAGTCCATATCTTCCCTTGGTTTCTCACAGTTTTATGTTTGTTTTCTTTGAAAGCTTCTCTGCTGAGCTACAGGTCAGCAAAAAAAGAAAATATCTGGTGTGTTGTGAGTAACAGTTGGCTCCATGTCTAAGAGCAGTAACAAAGATTCATTTGAGCACAGAAATTAGAAGTGGAAAAGATCTATTAGTTCATATTGTTCATCTCCTGGCCAATGCTCAATGTTTAGCCAATCACAATGTGATATGTGGCTGCCCCCATGCAATCAACAGCATAAGCTTTCACAAGGATCTAGCTTGGAAAGGAAATAGTGCCTTTCATGTTCAAAACATAACCCTAAACAAAGATCTGTAGGAAAGCCCTTTTACCCCATTCATATAGTGGAAGCCAAAAACTACCACCACCACTTGGCCAAGTGGATGATAGAAGAAAATGCCATCCTGGCACCACAAATGGAAGCTTGCTCCTTCTCTAGGCAAGCCACATAACTCACATCAGCAGTATCATACAGTCCAATGATCATGCTATACAAATTTGCAACAAAAGACAGAAGACAGGCGCACCACAATGCCCCCATATTGGAAGTCTGTGGGGAGACAAGATATCTCCCTGCAGGCAGGGTACAGGAAAATTTCTGAGCCCTGTCTGCATGGAATATATCCTTGGGTTGGGAGAGGGTGTAACGGTAGGCACAGGAGACTCAGTGGATATTTTGTAACTCTGTCCATATCATGTGACTAGAGTCAGGAAATAAAGTTCAGTCTCTTTCCAGCAATCCTGCATGTCACACCTTTATTAATATGGTGTTGGAGGTAAACTAAATTTTGGCAAAGATGGAGCTAATGAAGCCACCTGAATGATTCAACCTGGAAGAAAAGTTGGACGAGAACTAGAAGAGATGCTCAGAGTGACTCCAGATCTGCCTGAAACCCAGTGGTATTGAAAGAATTGGAGAGAGTGAAGTCCATCACACTGCCCAGCCCAGAGGCATTAAACTCTACAGTAAATTCTCGTGGCAGTGCCACAAACTGCTAGAAGAAGTCATTCAAAGCTTTCAGGAATATTTCATGAAGAATTTCACTAGGGAAAGACAAATTTTCTTTACAAGAAACTAGTTGCCAGGTGAGACAATTGACCATTCTGTAATAGACCTATATGATAAAGCTAAGTCATAGCAATCTGAATTTTTTACAAATGGATTAATTCAAGACCAGATTATTAGTAGTACAACGGATAATCGTCTCTACGATAAATGAACCTGAATCTGCAAAGAACAGTAAATACTTCCAGGGCTACTGAAAACTGTGTTTCCCACATGAAAGCATCAACAAGCAATGAAAGAACTGAAAGCGCATCTAATTAAAAATGCACACCAAGACTTAACAACAGAGTAGAAGAGTAAATAAATAGAGACCAGATTTGTTTGCAATAAGGGGAAATCACCACACAACACAAACTCATCCAGCACAAGGGTATGGTGGCTTGCGTGCAGGTACAGCAACCATTCTGCAGAAGTGATTTGCAAACTATATGAGCATAGAGATGGAGAACAAAACTCTGACCATGGCGCAGAAACAGAGTTCTTTGCTGGAATTCTTAATACATTTGCAATTTTAAAAGAGATGCTGAAGCTGATGCATCACAGCACAATTACACCAAAAAGATGGTGCTAAGTGGGGATCCACTTCAGCAGCTGAACAGGCCACTGCAGAAGAAACTGGTTTTTGAACATGTATGATCAAATGTAATTGTTGACAGATGTCCAATGAGAGGCAGAATAATCCTCTCTTGTGTCTGGTGTCTCAGGTTGTCTACTCTGACTGACATCCTAGACCTCTCTATTTGTGTGTTTTATTAACTGGCCATATGAGTCTGTGGTTGTTACTTTTAGCAGGTATTATGTTTTATTTTCATTGGATTTTCATAAGTAAAAGGAAGATGAACCATAACAGCAGCAATTGCAACCAAGAAATAATGACCACTACAATCAAAGAGGTATTAACCTTTTGTAATCCTGACCAATGTCAGGTCAGCGGAGAGCCAGAAACTAAAATTCAACCTCCTTACCAGGATTCCTGTGTGTCACACCTTTATCACGATGGGGAAACTGGTCTATTAAGACCCCAGCAGGACTCAAACCTGTTGGCAGTGGAGTTTCCGGTCTGTCAGCCAGCTTCAGTCAAGTGGCCACCCTTATTTTTTTTTTAAAGTGTTTCCCTGTTGACTAGTAATTGTCACATTTCATCTTGAAAGCAGTGTTTAGTTATGTACTGTATAACTCTGTCATTTATTTGTTTTTTTAATCCAGGATAGACCGCTGGATTCAGCCCCCCAGGGATCCTTAGCAAAGCATGATCCCCATCCAAACAGGGACAGAAGTTCAATTTTATTTTAGTTTTGTCCTCTTCAGAATAAATCTTTTTGACAGTGCTTTCTTGACTGCTAAACGGACACATTTTGAAAGACTGATCTAAAACAGCTGAGATTAAAAGCATCATTCAAATGATACTTCAGGTATTTCTTGTAGGTGTAGAAGCATTAAAATGAAGGACATGAAAATATTAAGGGCCAGGAACAAAAGTTTTAGGCAAAGAAGTATATTAAACTCTGTGCATCTTTTCCCTGAAAGTTTTGCCAACTGCCACATAATCCAGGAAATCATGCTTCAAAATATTTAAGGTTGTATTTCTCATAATTTCCTTCTTATCTTTCATAGGTTTTATATTTTAAAATGTCAACTTACATGTGGGAATGTTTAATCTCAAAGATGTTGATCCATCAGGAAACTTTTAAAATCTTCTCCAAAAGTTTTTTTCCCCCCTTAATGGATTGCTTCTGTTTATGCTGTACCTGCCAATCCAACTGACATCACCACCCTGCCTCAAGCCGTTGCATCACTTAAAAGCAAGGGGAGAGGTACGGTCTCTGGTGGGTATGGCAAGCATTCCAGGTAAAATGAAAACAGACTTGCCTTTGAAAAGCATAACACTAGGTATTCTTGTTGTGGTATTGTTCCTAGATACTGGAATTAGGAAGACAGAGTTTATCTGCAGTTTACAAACATGCAACTTTGGACTGTGATGCTAACATACCTCTCAAACTAACCAGGGTCATGCCTTTGTTGCTTGTGTGGAAGAACTCCAAGGAAAATGCAGGGTGTTGCAGGAAAGGTTAGTGATTCAGAAAATGGCAGTTTTCCCTCTGAGTCAGTAGTGAATCAATGCCCTAACATAATGCTAGTGGTCATTGTGTTGCTGGAAGTAACATCAGATAAGACATAAAACTCAGATCCTGACCTGGTGGTCACTGAAAAACCGTTGAACAATAATAACGTCTTAATCCTAGTGTACTGGCCAAATTCCAGGTAATGCATTTGCATTTTACTTACCTAAGGGACTGTTCCAGTTCCCATTAAAGTCAACGGGAGTTTCAATTGACTTCAGTGCATGTTGGATTGAGTCCTAAAGTCCTCCTGCAGTTATAACTGGATACACTATTCATCACTTCCTCTTCCAAACTGTTATGGAATGTAGCTCGGTTAAACGGGGTGTCATGTTCCACTCCAATGATGGATGAAGTGATTTTTGTATACATAATGTTTGCAAACACTTTGAGATGAAGTTATTTATTATCAATACATATTATGACAACCTCAACTCATCTCTATACACTAAGAAATACGATAAAAAGATAAAACAGCAGTTTTCATTCAGAACGGACTTAAAATGTAAAAAGCAGAGACTGCACATTGAAATGTGTATGTGCAGTGAATTAGCCCTGTACAGTTCAAATACTGTTTCCAATGTTCTGCATTACATTTTTGTTAAAATTTCATTTGCTTACCATCTTACCGCATCTATTTTGAGTATGGTGTATATACATTTCTTACCGTCAGTATAAAGTCATGTAATGTTAGGCATACAACACTGTTTCAATACCTTTCCTTTACTTGGTTGTATAATTAAGTTAATTTTCTAAAATGTGATTTATTTTATGTTGTGACTCAGGAGTGGTTTTTTTAACCTCCTCTCCTTTTTTAATGCAAATAAAAACGTAATATTGGCAGCATTGCGGGGGAGGTATAGACAACATCATCAGAAATCCAACTTATTCAAAGAAATGCCAAATCAACCAAGAGTAAAACCCCACCCTCTTTGGCTATTGTCCAGGCGTTCTACCAGTTCAGTGATTATACTGTAATTTCTCCCTTAGTTGAGTTAAGGCGGCGGGCGGGGGGAGGAATTGTTGAGGGGCAGCCACTAGCTCTGGGAAGGTCTAGACTTAAGCCAGAGAGATTTTTTTCAGACCTTAGTAACATCACATATTTCTAAGTCATTAATCAATAAAAGGATTAATCAGGGAGTGGGGGGGGGAATAACATTTTTTTCTGATTAAATGTAACTGTATTAATATAAAGTCCCTCAGTAATTTGCTGTAAAATGAGGTACCATAATAAGTTATGCCCTGTGGCTCTAATTCAGCTAAGTGCTTAAGCATATGCTTAACTTTAAGCATATAAGTAGTTCTGTTACTTGGATGAACATGTGATAAAGTGCCTTGCTGGATCAGGATATCTAGCAGAGAAAGGCTTCAAGTTCCTACCAGGGTCACAAGCCTACAGACATTTAGGCACACGTGTAATTTTATTCCTGGGAGCAGCCACACTACAGTCAATGGGATTACTCATAGGAGCTGTTATGAACATATATTACTTGTAGAATGAGGTTCCAAATTTACTTTTTTTCAGTAGCAACTCTCAGCAAGTAGACTTGGTCATCAATTTTTTCACATTTTTTCCCCAATAAAAGGGCAATTAGTCAAACAGAAACTTTTTCCATGAAAGGATCAGTTTCAACAAATTTCTTGACTCAAAATCATTTTGACAAAAGAAGTTTCAACTTGTCAGAACATCCTGTTGCAACATTTTCAAAATGCAAAATTTCATCTTTCCATTTCAAAATGACTTTTTGTTTAGAAATGTAACCTACCAGTAGTACAATTGTTTACAACAATTAAAAATGGTCAAAATTCAAATGAAATGTTTTGAAATTATAAAAATGAAGCATTTTGATTGACTTGAACTGATTTGTTTTCCGATTTTCAGTTTGCAAAAAAATTCAAAATTTTGCCCCAATTTTGGGATGAGAAAAAATTCTGAAATTTAGCTTAGGAAAACTGCCCAGATCTAGGTGATCAGCTAATTGGGAACATTCTAGGTACCTACTCTGGAGAGGCAGCAGTTTGATCTCTCCCTCCCCCACCCCCAGCCATAAAGTACTGCTCCCTTTATGCAGCCAGCCAGACAAATCCCTTCCCTTCCCATCTACCCCCGCTTAAAGGTGCAGTGCGGTCATTTGGTGCTTCAGCAATAAAGGGAGGATCTCAGGCTCTAAACATCCTACAGAATTCCTTTGCAATCCTTTTTAGTTCTACGACTTACTAACAATGTTAAAAATGGAAATATATATGTAGAGCTGGCCATTTGGACAGTGAACACCTCCACCGTTATGAAGGTAGACATGTGAATTGTGTGTACATTTTCAACTGGACAGCTTCTCAGAAGTCTTTAACACTTGTGGTAAAAATCTATGTAGAAAACTGAGGATCAGATTCTCAACTGTTGTAGACTGTGATAGCGCCATTGTCTTCCATGGGGATTATGCTGACTACACCAGCTGAGGGCTAGCCCTCCGTGTTCAATAGCCATCAGAATGTTTATCTGTCTGTCTTACAGTGGGGTGTCTAGCAAGTAAATAGTGAGTAGCAGTGGAACAAAAGTTGGAAAACTAGCTGAAGAAATCTTAAATTACTTTATTTTAAAACTGCCTGCAAGATTAATGTGTGCTTCTTTTACATATCTTTTTTGTTTGGCTGTTTACCTGCTTTAGAGGAACATGGCCTTGATTCAGCAAAACACTTCAGGCCATATCTAATTTTGAGCACAAGAGTAATCCCATTGAAGTCAGTGTGTCTATTCACATCCTTAAAGTTAAACACATTTGTCAGTATGCTGGATCAAGGACTGCAAGAGGAAATAGTTTCATTACACAGTGGTAGCTAGTGACCAGAATAAGTGGTGGACTTGCAAATAGCAATCTGCAACCTTCCCATTACCCCTCAGACTTATCATATTTTCAAAATGAAAAGGTGAGACATTACAGTCAGGTATCTCAAAGAGAAGAGTTGTGCTGATGGATAAGGTAGATTAGTGATGGAGTGGGAAGAAAAAGGGATGCCATCTTTCCTTTGCCATTCCATTCCCCTTTAAGGATGATGAATTGGGACACTTTACAGTGCAGTACATCATTTATACTACTCATTTATGGGTTTTGCATCATTGGTGCCAAATGAATAGAGTCAACAGGAGAGATGAGATAGGAACTTATACCAGTGGTCTCCAAACTGGGGTGTGCGCACCCCAGGGGGTGCGCGAGACGACCCCAGGGGGTGCGCGGCAGCAGGAGTGCCACCGGATGGCACTCCGCCTTTTTTTTCCTTCGGCGGCTCTGCATGTCCACGGCTAGTGTTCGCCTGCGGCGGGTCTTCTGGCCCTGTTCCGTCCGCGGCGCGCCTGCGGCAGGTCTTCCGGTCTTCACCATGGGGGGGGCGCAAGCCAAAAAGTTTGGAGACCCCTGATTTATACTATTTATGCTCTTATACTGTGTGGGGTTGGCCTGGATTTTTTCCCTCTGCATTTCATTTTGGGCCCCATTATCTAGGTGCTCCAAGGTCAAAACTCCAGTTCACTTTAATGGGAGTCCATCCACAGAGTATCTGCATAATATGATGGGGTAGGCCTAAGGAAGAAGTACTCTCCAGTTGCACACCCGTTCCCCAGCTTGGTAGTAGATAGACACAGTTGGAAATTTTTCAACAAAACATTTTCTCCCTGAACCAAAACTATTTGTGGGAGAGGGTTATTTTCAATGCATTTCCTGAGACTCTCATGTTGACAAAAGATTTGATAGTGTTGAAATGTCCCATTTTGACATTTTCTAAATGAAAAGTTCTGGGGTGGTTGTTTTTTTTTTGTTTTTCTTTTTCAATTTCAAAATGACTTTTTGTTATGAAATTTAATGTATACTATAAAAGTTAAAGAGAAAAAGGTTGAATTTGAAATCAAATATTTCAAAATTATTAAAATAAAACGTTTCAATTGACCTGAACCTACATTTTTGCAGATTATCGGTTTTTGTGAAAATTTGAGGCTTTTGTCTTTTCACCCTGATTCAGGACAGGATGAAATTTATTCAAACTTTCAAAAATTCTCACAGGATGGGAAAATCATTCATGTGTTTTAAGACATTGACTCTAGAGAAAGTGACAGCAGCAACAGAACCTAAAGTTTTGGGAGTCTGGAAATTTTCTAATTTCTGGTGAGGGAATCCTCGGTTGACGGGCTAGTCCCCTTTGCACTGCCAGGCTAACCCATAGGGAGCGTAGTAGGTGTCAAGATTTGGTCCTAACATTCTAATGGCATTTGTAAGAGTGTAAGGAATAAGTTCAGTGCTTGGCCAGCATTTGATCCCTCAGTAAAACTGGCTCTGATACATATGAGCACCTAAGAGCTGACACTTTTGCCTGCAGCCACTGTATTTAACACATTTTTTGGTACATCCTAGTGTGATATTTTTATGACCTTCCATTCTTAAATGCTGTTTTTCTTTTCCACTGGCCTCTACACAGCCAGCTGCTCCCACTAGCTCCTCTTACCTATGGTTTTCACATTTTTATTGTTCACATACATGTGACATTTGTTGTTTTTATCCTATTTCAATGCATTTCTACTATAAAATATTTGCCAAAGGTGCATAGTGATTCAAACTCAGATTCACTTATCTCTGCTGTTTCTGTCATAAAAAGGGCACTCCAGATGTATTCCATAATGATAAATCAGTTTAGCACCTACATTATCCTACGTGGATTTAGAGTGCTGAGAGCACATTTGTATTTTTCTCCTGTTACTTTAGATTTATACAAAAATGCCCCAATTTCCACTTATTTGCTACAGAATATTGCCTGCCTCCTTGTTTTATCTTTTCAACATAAGAAAAATAACATCGGGCATGATAGCCACTAATGAGATGGCACATTCTATGTAACTTTTCCTGCTGTGTTGTTTTATTTACTAGCTTTCAAATCCCTAACCTTAGTCTCTCCAACATCCCTTTAAATGAAAGGGTCCTCTTGTCTCTCTGAAGTTTCTATCATCTACATTGGTTTGCCAGTTAAAGTTTCAGCATCCATTTAGTCAGTGATAGTTATTCTGCTTAATGACTCTTATGCCCCTGTTAATACATTTTTATCTGGCACTAATATTTTAAGATCTTGTCTAATATTCATGTTATATGCAAATATTAAAGATGTGGTAGTAATATTTTAAGCTGTAGCTGCCAGAGTACCAATGTTTGGAGAGGTGTTATGAAGTTCATTGTATTCAAAGCACTGCCTGGAAAATTGTAACGTATATGACTATTATACAGAAATCTAGCCAAAACAAATTGCATTTATGGATGGATTTCAGCAACTAATTACTTGTGGAAAATCCCACTAACATCAGTGAGAGCAGGATCAGGCCCTGTACATGTACGTCTGTCTGTCTCTCTCTCTTTTTGGTAAATTCTCATCTAAGATTGGTAATTTATCATTTAAACTATATCCCTGGGAACAAACTTGTAGAGTATAATACCCACATGACCTATAAGATACCAGGGAAAATATACTGCTTCATAATATTGTTTTAATAAAATAAAGTTCTACCCCATGTAAATGAACTATGGAATTCTCCCCAACCCCCACCTCCTTTGAAGTACGATCTCTCCACCAAAAGATAAAATAAAATGTAACATTTATTTCACCACTATTTAAGAGTTAATGAAAGATTTGCACCTGTACAGCTGTTACGGACTGAAACTAGCTCATGGAGCGAATGTGTTTTCTTGTTGAGACAGTTGTAAATGCCTTGAGTAAAAACACAGAGGACTGCTAATGGATAGGTTTATTTTAAAGCATGCCATCTGCTATCAATCATAGAGAAGTATAGGAAGCAAGTTTGGCTGTGCTCGCTTCTTGTGAGCCTGATAAAGATAGGGCTATGGTACTCTGGAACATTTAGTCCCCAAGAGAATAAAACATCAAACCTACTCAGCAGCTCCACTAACAATAATAAAAATGCCTCTGCCTAAAGGTGACATTCTGAATTTACGATTATTTGTGTCTATAAAGTGTATTCTTTGGCTCCTGACTCATTCTGACTGTCTCAGTACAAGAACAATACATTAAGCCTGCCTGAAGTAAATGGAGATCCGTTTATTAAACCAGCAGCCAGTACCTGAGATGTTCTAATGCCCTGTAGGACCTGAAGAAGGTTTTGTGCTCTAAGAGTTAGTTCTTTCTGTAGCATTGAAGTAATTTGCAAATTTTTATTTAATGCACTGAAAACTATTCCATTCTTCAGGCAGACATTGTGTAAGGTGAAGCAACAAAAACAGAATCTGAATATGTAAATTACTACATAATGAAGACTAGCTAACTAGTCCATATTATAAAACATCATGCTTCTACGTCACACCTACAGCTTGACAAAATTTTGCTGCAGGTCTGTGACTGATGAAAAATAGAGCTTTGGAAACTTGGGGAAAACTTACCTGGCAAAGAAACTCATGAGCTTAATTAAAGTTAATAGAGAAATTAAGGGCAAAAATTAAGGAAAAAAATTGTAATAGGGTCATTGGAGGATGAACATGTCTTTTAATGGGAAGTGAACATTGTTGTGATGATTCCCCTCTAAACCCATCCTAATAAAGCAACTGGTGGCATAATGTTCTGTGCCATGGACCTTAGGTATAAGCGGTTGTTGGAGGAGGAGAAGGAGGAGGAATGTGCTGATGAGGCTCGGGTGCAGGGGTTCCGGATTTCTCGTGTTCTCAGTTATGGACACCATGGACCTAATAAATGTTACAGCTCTCAATGAAATCAGTGACCAAATCCCCCTTGATTTTAATGGTGCAAGATCAACCCCCTGTCTGGGACAATTTTTTCTATACAAATCATCTTTTGTTTTGAAATTTTATAACATGCTAAAAATGTTTATAAATTATTTTAAATTAAATGTCTCAATTAACAGTTTCAGATCTTTGGTTTGCAAAAAAACAAGATTTCAATTTTTGGTCCCAGTTTGGGCTGGGAAATTTTTTAAAGCAATCAAAAATTCTGCTTGGATGGAAAACCACTTCCCTCCCATCTGTATTAAATACATCAAGATAACCTGAAATGGGATAGTGAGTAATGTAATGGCAGTTCTTGACACAGTGATCTCATACCAATCTTTACCATACTATATAGCAGCTCTGTACAATAGCCCAAACAGTACATTTTCATACAAAAGCTTGCAAGCTTGGAACAGCTTGTTCACCAGAGTTCCTGGCAAACAGTTCACTGCAGCTCTAATGAAAAAGCACAGTGACTGGGCCTGTGTTGCTAAGATTAGACACTGGTGGCCATATCAAGAAGAGAAATACCTGCAGATTAACAAGCAATTTGCTTCTCTAAATCTGAACCTTCTAATCTCTTTTAAAAGTAAGTAGCAACCTATGAATATGGCAAAAGAATTAAAACTACATTTACTAAGTGATTTCAAAAATATTTCAACATGTGTTTTACAAAACTGACGAGTCATTAAAACATAGTTAATAAACATTATGCACAACTCATTGCCTTAAATTAACAGTACTTTAAAATACCAGACACCCAGTGGCTCATTCAATGTATAGCTGCAATAGTAACGTTGACTGGTATATATGCACTCTTTAATAAAATGTATAATGGACAACACAGAGTTTGTATTTTCTTCACTGCAAAAATATTTCCAATGGTGCCTCAAAATATATTTAAATTCACCAACCTCATAGGTAAGGTGGTGTACAAAACTGTTGAGAAGTATTTTATAGTGTGAAGAAGCACCATAACATGTTATGTTAAAGGGCAATTGCCTCTAAAAATATTCCTTACCTGTGTATGGTAGCTTATTAAAATCAGAAATGGGCCCAGTCTACAAAGTTTGAATTCATATTCAATCCTCTTCAAAGCTCAGGGGACTTTACAGCTAGTGGTTTGGTCTGGGAGTAGAAGACAGTTGAAAGAGTATTAAGGGAATTCTTTATTTAGGCTGCTGAACATACTCAGATCCTGTAGTCATCCCTGATATGCTAACTCCCAGACTAATTGAACACAGCTTGTGCTGTCTAAGGTCACTCTAAATCCTGAATTGGAGTAAGCACTCACAAAAAGGACTGCTGGCTACGCTACTGCCGGGCCCATCCCTAATTACAACACAAGAAGTTCTAAAGAACAAATTAGCTTCCACCATTTAGGCTCATATATAAGTTTCACATTTCACTGTTCTTGACAAGGGGCTGCACAGTTTCACTTTGCATTACTGTCCTTTTTTTTTTTTCCATTTCCCCTTTCTAATTCTCATGCACGGTCACTGTTTGTGTTTCAGTTCAAAACAGGAATGCTGAAATTGAGAAGAATATGGTTTTCCTTTATTGATGTAGTTTTAATTATGAAAACATTTATATTCCAATTCAGCTTTATAATACATTTTCTTCTGAAAATTTTTTTTTAATAAACCACACTATTTGCGCCTAATCTAAGTTGTGTCCTTTTAATTCTGTGTCACCTAAACATATGTACAACTGCATTAATCATTCTAACCCACCTGCAGATTTTAACAGGCAATGTTTTTATTCCTGTGTACATTTATTACACATTCAGATATGTTTGCAAACTTGTGAATGGGTTTGGTATGTGACATCATATAAGACTCAGTTGAGCAATAATTCTGGGCCTCCAAACTGATCCCTGAGGAAGATTCAGACACTCAGACTAGTTTTCCTTTCTATCCATTTCTAAGTGATTGGGAGTTACAAGCCTTTCTTCCACTCTTCCGTCAGGTGCCAATCAGGTAGGTATTATTATATCCATTTTGCAGATGGGCAAACTAAGACACATGGTGGTTAAGTAACTTGTCTAAGGTTATACAGTAAGTCAGTAGAAGAGCTGGGACTATACCAACACCCAGCCTTTTGTTCTAACCATTAGGAATGTTCGCTATTGAAATGCACAGATCTGTAGCCTTAAACTTAGATAAAGTAACTGATATCAGTAAAAAGAGAGAGAATTTAATTGGTCAGTTCACAACTTGGACAGCCACACAAACTGCAGTTCAAAACATGGGCAAACAATCCAGATGTTAGCTACACAGACACAGAAAAGGAAATTTGGGAAATAGAGGTAAAGAGCTACTTGAGTGGTTAGCAGCCTATCAATCCCAGCTGAGGTTGCAAGTGATCAGAGAGAAGTTCAAAGGAGAGTTCCTTCAGCAAGAGAAGGTGGGCCTTAAATACACAATACCCACACAAGGACACAGTTTCCTTACACATTTTCTTGTATGAGTCACTCTGATGAGGCACCACTGATGCTGCTTAGGTCCACAAACAGCCTCACTTGAGGCAAGAAGAACATTTTGAGGCTGTGAGCCAGCTGTTGGCTAGTCACAAGGAGTCTGAAAAGATAGTAACCTTTTTAAAAAACATCTAAAAATATCGGAAGCATGGATCAAAGCCTTATTTTCCTAAGTCCATCTGAGAAGGAAAACAGTGGCCAAAAATATGAGTATTTAAAAAAAAAATGACAGCAACAAAGAAAAATGCGAAGTTTGCCAGTGAGTGAAAAGAACTCAGCTGTTAATCAAAAGAAATCTGTGTCCATCTCAGAACTGGGAACACTTGAACAAAAATTCCTCTCTCCAGTCTCCCCAGTGCCTGTTGCATCAGGCATGAACAAATTGTGATAGAAAGATTCAGTTACATGAAATGTCTGCTCCTATTTGGATCTTCATCACCCAGTCCCATGCAGTTCAGAAACAAAATGCTTCCACAGCCTGGGTGATTTGAGGATGACTTGCTCAGCTTGAAGCAAAAGTCAGATCTATAGTTCTCTGCTTCTTCTGTTGGCTTTTGTGAGATGGAAAGCTACTGATTTTAACAGATGAAAATGACCCATTAGGCATAAAATGTGAAAATATTTAATCGCCCACTCCTAGCCATGTTGTAAAGAAACCTGTTGTGGTTAAAAAATGACTCGGTCAGTTCATTAGGGATTTTCCAAAGTTTCCTATAAAAAGAAAACTGTGGGAAATGAATGATTGCATAATCACTAACACATGCCAATTCATATAAGCCTATTATCTTTTATGGCATTTTGTACTCTATTGTCCTTACTCTGGTGAATTGCTATCTTACAACCCTTTTCCCTATTAAATTATTTACACACTTTGCTCTCTCCAGCCCTTTCACATCAGTAAGATATTTAGCATCTGCATTAGCAAAAGAAAACAAAGAGAAAGGGTGTCCTCTGTGTTTTTCACGTCATGATTTTCTCATGTACTCTGGAAACTGAAACAAGAAACTCCTTGAAAATAGGGTGGACCCTTTTAAAGTTAGAGAATGGAATAATATTAACTCAAAACTGGGGGGGGGGGAGATATATGTTTTTTGCCTAGGGATCTAAAAACAAATGTTACTGTTTCACTGATACTTGATTTATATGTATATAAGATCATGGATACAATTTTCACAGATAAGTGCCTAGTACATGCCTAAATACCTTTTAAAATCTGGCCCTAGGTGACTTAGGATCCTAAATCTCATTGACTTGCAAAGAGATTTAAACTCCTAAGGAAAAAATTTGTAAAGGTATTTAGTCACTGCTTCACTCAGCATTGCAAGGCCATGGTGATTATGTGCCTAGGTAACTTTGAAAATCCCCCATAAGTGATTTATGTGGCTAAATCCAATTTTCAAAACTGATTTAGGCACTACGGTCCAGATTTTCTGAGGCACATGTGCCTAAAGAAATGGCTGGGAACCTAGTGGGATTTTCAAAAGTATCTAGGATTTATTTATTTACATCTATAAATACCTTCAAAAATCAGGGCTATCAGCCTTGCAATATTATTGGAGCAATGCCTAAATAGCTTTAACAATCTGGGCTTTAGGAGCATAAAATCTCTTTGAAAGTCAATTGGATTTAGGCTTCTCACTCTTGAAAATGAGACTTAGCCATCTAGATCACTGAAGCCTTGCAATGCTGGGTGGAACCACACAGAATTCCCTTAAATGTCTGTGCCTAAATCACTTCTGGAAATGGGATTAAGGCTCCTAAGTCACTACGGTACTTTTGAAAAATTGTTCCCTGACTTTACTTCATCCACTTAAGCACTTGAAAACACAAAAATGCCAGAAGCCACAGCTATTGGAAAATAAATGGAAACACTTGTACTGTGAATACTTACCTATGGCAGGGGTTCTCAACCTTTTTCTTTCTGAGCCCCTCCCCCCAATATGCTATATAAACGTCATGTTCCACCTGTGCCACAAAAAATGTATTTCTGCATATCTATTAGATTAAAAGCCAGAGCTAGCATTAGGGGATACCAAGCAGGGCAATTGTTCAAGGCCCCATGCCAGCAAAACTAAGTTTGCTTCATCCCCATGCAGCCAGGTTCAGACTTCAGCTTTGGCCCTAGGCAGAGGGGCTCAGGCTTCGGCTTTCTTCTCTGGGCTCCAATGACTAATGCCAGCCCTGCCCTCTGGTTTACTTTGGCGGACCCCCTGAAACCTGCTTGCGGTCCCCCAGGGGTCCTCGGACCCCTGGTTGAGAACCACTGACCTATGGTTCCATCAGTTATCAGTACATTACCACTTGTATCACATATATTCTTGGGCAGAACATGACAATTGCAAAAGTCACTCTCAAAACCTATTTAAATGTTACCATGCTTTAGATGAAGTAGTAGCTGAAGTCACTGATTGCAAGCTGGATTGGCACTGGTTATTTCTTTAGTACAAAAATACAAATCTGGCCTACTCAAAATACCTAGTCCTGCTTTTAGTTTAGACTCTTCCCTCCCTTCTTCTTGTGTTTCATACTTACTCATATGTTGGATAAGAACTTAAAATCAATATTCAAGATCTCATGGTGCTTTTCATAAAAGAAGGAGTTTGCAAAATATTATCTTGTAATAATTTTTGCTGAGTGAATTTGTGTGCTGATAATTATGTGCTCGCTGATCTTCGCTGCATCTGAGCTCAGTCTACTGCCACAACAGTCAGATCATTTTCATACATTATTCTGATTTATTAGTAGCAGTGCCTCTAGGTTCCAGCTGAGATCAGGACCTGGTTGTACTGAATGCTGTACAAACACACACTGAGAGACAGTTCCCGTCCCAAAATGTTTACAGTCTAAATAGACAAGACAAAGTGTGGGAGGGCAAACAGAGTGTTTATGTGATTTGCCCAAGATCACACTAATCAGTGGTAGAACTGGGGACAGAATCTTGGTCTCCAGACTTCCAGGCCAATTGGCTTCCTATCCATTGGGCCACACTGTGAATCAACAGGAACCTATTAACATTCAACTGTTATGTTCTAGCACCTACTAAGAGGATGCGTCAGTATAAGAACAATGCCATCCTTTTCTGAGAAGACTCTTTCATAAGAAGCTGTCTATGGCATGACTTCAATACGTTTCTTCACATACTAATGACCCCTGTCTTTCCTGTGCCAAAGGCTTCTAAACACTTCCAGCATTTGTTATCCTTTGCCAAGGTCAACCTGTCATATGGGCAGGTGCCCATAAAAGTTTATGGCAATTATAAAGTGTATCCACTTTAAATCAATTTATCTTGTTAAACAGAAAGAAAGACTACATTAACCCTCTTCCTTCCTTCTAACCAAACCTCTCTCTCCCCTTTCACCATATCCCCACAAAACTGAGCTCATTTACATCACAATAAGCCTTCTAGGACCTATTTATGCTCCCACTCACTAGTTAGAGTGTAAATATTCATTATATCTGTTACATTTTAAAACAATTTTGGCCTGCATAATTTTATAACAGTTTCATTATTCACTAAAAAATTTTAAACCAACACCTAATGTTACTTAAATGCATGTAGATGTTTTTGTGGTTGAATAATAACATCTGTTTTGATTTTTGAACCACAAAAGTACATTTAATCTGGCCTTCCTTTTTTTGAACTTTTCACATCTGCTCAGGCTTGAATCCCATAAACTAAATACCAGATATTTTCAAAATGCAAGAAGTTTACCTGCACCATTGTTGTGCCAGCTCCAAAGACCTTTTTATAGGACCCAGATAAAAAGTCAGAAGACTAATAATAATACTGTAAACCATGCAGTCACAGAGCACTGTGTATTTATTACTCTTTTCTATTATTTTTCTCAGTCAATTCATGGGCTCAATCCTACAACTCTTATTCACACAGGTGGACCCATTTACTTTGATACAATTATTAAGGTGAATAAGGGTTGTAGGCTAGGACTCCATGCTCTTCTACACACTGCACTACTACACACTGCAGTATTGCCTTAAAATTCAAGCAAGCACTCAAAAAAATCAGATGATCCACTGTGCTTTAAGAAATCCAAAGAGGTCAGATCACTCAGTAAAGGGGATGTTTGTGCTATCTCAAATGTGTGGTGGTGGTGTGTGAAGTTGAGAAAGTTTGATTTGTTTAGCAACAGCTAAAACCAGGGGAGGTTTTGGTTTTACAAAACCTAGTCAGACAGATTTATTTATTTATTTATTTATTTTGGAAACCCAAAAATGGACGTGGGTAGGATCCGGGTCCTATTTTATCTAAACCTCCAAAATCAAAAGGGATGGAGGGATGACTCCAGATAAATGGTTCTAGACTATGTCTAATTCAAAGAACCACCCAGAAGTCTGGGGGTTGAAATCCTGACACTATTGAAATCAATGGGAATTTTGTCATTTATTTCAATAGGACCAGAATTTCACCTTGGATATTCAGTCAAGCAGTTCTTTGGTATTAATTCTTATTATTTTGGGATCTGCTGCTTAACTTTTCAAATTCCCTTGTTTTATTTCTGACTTTTCTTTGTTACAGTGACTAATAATGTATGTATTCTCAGCTACCACAGAATCTCACCATCCACTTATCCCCAACATCCTCACCCATTCGGCTTCCCTTCCATTATCAGAAATATGTACATGAAAAACTACTACTTCCTTGAGCCCAATCCTATGGAAGTTGATGGAAGACGTGCCTGAGAATGGAATGCTGCACCAATCTATGGTGTTACATAAAATGTTGAATCAGTACTGTATTAACATGTTAACATTATTGTGAAAAAGATTCAGAGGCCAAATTCTCCATGCCTGAGGGTACCAGTACCACTGGTTAACTTCAACAATCCTCACATGTGACCTGTGATGGACAAAGAAAGCCTATTATTTTACTTACAACAACATTTATAATTGAACATACAGTTCTTACACAGCTTCCCATGATTTGCCCTAAGGAACCTTGCCAGGTCAAAATAACCCCAAGAATCAGACTCTTAAAACATTTGGATTGAAAGGTAGGAAGGTTTGCACAAGAGCATGTTGGCTTTGGGAGCAATTGGAGAAAGTTATCTATACACTGCCCTTGATTTACACCCCAAATGCTTCCCTCCACACAAAGGACTGAAACTGTGTCATGATGTAACAATCTATAAGAATCACAAAGACTGTAACAAGTCAGAAATGGATTAAAAAGCACTTTAAGGCTTGTTAAAGAAATCCCCCCGTTCCTGAGAAGCATTTTTAGCATCTTATTAGTGGTATTTGATCTGACTAACATATTGACTAGACATTTGAATAGGAGATGAATCCTTTTTGATGGATCACAAAGGGAATATAAATTCAAGCCAGGCACTTTTCCAAATTTTTCTTTTAGAATAACCCAAGCAGTCAATAACTTCTCTAAAGGTTTTTTCCTTGCCCCACAAAAGACTGTCCTAAGGGTGGTTTGGACAGGAAGTTACTTTTCTTCTGAAATGTAATTATTTATATTGAATTAATTCAAATGGAAATTGTTTTATAGTGCTCTCTACCTGCTGTATTAAATTCAATATACCTTTATGGGCTCAAAAAATACTATTTCCTAGGCAATGTATAGTTCAGTAACTTTTTCAACTGGACTTTTCACAGAACTAGGAGCTTATTACCAGCACTATATTCATAATAAATGTCTCTCTCATGCACTGCTCAGAGGTTTATGGATAAAGGGAGGGAGGTGATTTTGCTGGTAGACCAATTCACAGAAATGTCTTGAAACCTTTCCATCAGTCTGCAATATCTCTGATTCACCAAAGTGTTCCATTTTTTGTGATTACCTTCCAACATCACTGTTGTGACACTCCATATTCTTCATAGAAATATGCTTAAGATATGAATATGGCATAGCTAAGATATACTTTATGCTAGATGACTCATGTAAGATATCGTTGGAAAGGTTATGATTTACTGAATGTGATTATCCAACTTATATGCATGTATAATTTCTGTGCCTGAAGTTACAAACACATCCCTGTGGCCTGCACCGCTTCCTGCAGCTCCCATTGGGAACGGTGAACTGCGGCCACTGGGAGCTGCGGACAGCCATGCAAATGTAAACAAACTGTCTGGAAGCCCGCCAGCAGATTACCCTGATGGGGTGCACATTGCCCACCACTGCTCTAAATCCTTGCAGTAGATGACTAACTCTGTAATGACCTGACCTGAAATGCTGGATCCAAATATTCCTAAACTAAGTGGAAGTTCAATTGTAGACCTGAATATGGATCCAGATTTGCAGCTCAGGTCCATCTTTAGTTGAAAAATTCAGTGATCATCTCTAAGTTTCGATGTCCACTTCCCACTGAAAAATGGTTTGCGGAATTCATAAACTCTAACACAATCCTAAAAAAAAAAATCCTACAAAATCAAAATTCCAACAAGGTTCTCCTGCCCACAGATTTTCCCTAAACGTGAACAGAAATATGCTTGGGGCTTAATTTCTTGAGGCACTGAGCATTTCTTGAGGCACTATTAGAAGAAATGAGAACTGTGGTTGCTCAGCATCTCTGAAAATCAGACCACATCAATGCCTATTATAAAAATACTAGAGTTATGCAGAACAGTAATTCTCTCTATTTTATCCTTGCAGTACAGATCACAGCCTGGGAGTATACACACATTGAAACTCTAGGGAAACAACCTGGAATATGGCTAATATTCTTAAGAAATCAGTTATGGTTATTTCAAGATATTAGAAAATATACATCTGTCCACATGATATATCCAATGCCAAATACTGCAAATTGCCAAAGCATGCATTTCAAGAGCTTTGGGGCGGAATCTTCATGCAGAGAAAAGTTAGAGGCATGTCAAGTAAAGCACTCACAACACCAAAGTAACTTCAAAAAGGTTTTCAAATTCATTTGATGGAATAATGACCCTACACATAAATTTAGCCATTTCCAGCACATATCCCTACTTAATGCTACAATTATTTCAGTAGCTCTTTTTTATATCAGAGCATTGGAAATTTTTTTCCTTCTTCAGATAAAACAAGATTTCAAATCTGAGAAAATCTAATAGTTAAATAAAAACAATGGGGAATGTAAATGTCAACCATCTCCAATTGTTATTACTGCTATTCCTTATTATGTGACTTTTATATCAGAGTTTCTACCCTTCCTCTTGCTCCCAGCCTATCAATCTATCATTTTTAATCAATGGTAAACACCATTTAAAATTACTTTTAGCATCTAAGAAAAAAATTGGTAAAATAAACCCAAGAGATTACCTTAATTATCAGCCAAAATCCTGAACCTTTCTCCACAGGTACATACATCTCAAAAGGAAATGCAGCTGTTGCAGGATACAGAAAGTTCACACAGGGGCTGCACACCACACAGCACTGTTCTGCAGGGAACTCAATAAGCCTGAATCATAGAACTGGAAGGGACCACAAGAGGTCATTTATTCCAGCCCCCTGCACTCATGGCAGGACTAAGTATTATCTAGACCATTCCTGACAGGTGTTTGCCTAACCTGATCTTAAAAATATCCAACGATGGAGATGCCACAACCTCCCTAAGCAATTTATTCCAGTGCTTAACCACCATGAGTTAAGAAGTTTTTCCTAATGTCCAACCTAAACCTCCCTTGCTGTAATTTAAGCCCGTTGCTTCCTGTACTATCCTCAGAGTTCAGAAAAAAAATTTCTTCCTCCTCCTTGTAGCAACCTTTTACATACTTAAAAACTGTTATGTCCCCTCTCAGTCTTCTCTTTTCAAGACTAAACAAAATCATTTTTTTCAATCTTCCCTCATAGGTCATGTTTTCTAGATATTTAATCATTTTTGTCTCTCTTCTCTGGACTCTCTCCAATTTGTCCATATCCTTCCTGAAACGTAGCGCCCAGAACTGGACACAATACTCCAGTTGCGGCCTAATCAGCGCAAAGCAGAGTGGAAGAATTACTTTTCATATCTTGTTTACAAAACTCCTGCTAATGCATCCCAGAAGGATGTTCACTTTTTTTTTTGCCAGTGTTACACTTTTGACTCATATTTAGCTTGTGGTCCACTATGACCGCCAGATCTGTTTCCGCAGTACTCCTTCCTAGGCAGTCAGTTCCCATTTTGTATGTGTGCAACTGATTATTCCTTCCTAAATGGAGTACTTGGCATTTCTCCTTCCTGAATTTCATCCTATTTGCTTCAGACCGTACTGAAGCATATTGAGGGGTCAGGGTGGAAGATGTGCATAATTGTAGACAGTCAATGTAGACTCGCTGGCCAACCCCTCTGTATAGGGTGGTGAGTAGCATCATTGGTAGGCTACAGTGGCCCATGAAGCCGTGCTGCTCCATAATCTAAGAGGAAAGACTCAATATCCTCAACACCTCACTGGAACTCCTTTGACAAAAGCCCCATTCCTGAGACTTTGCACAGAGGAGTGGAATTGGGCCAGAATGATTTCTTTCAGTGAAATCTAAGCAACAATACAAACATCCCTGTTTTCAGTTGGATTCAGTTTCAGCTTAGCTCAGGGGGAAAACACCTGATCACTGCTCCAGAATATGAGCTTTAGCTGTTCAATAGAAACGCCTCCTAACTTAAAAGTTATTTTAGAGAAAATGACGATTGAGTGAAAGAGTCTTCTGGGCATCTCTACATGTTCAGTTCAGCTGAAGCGACAATATCTGGACTGGAACTCCAGGACAGGATTTCTAAATGAGCCAGAGCCTTGCCTGCTGCACCAGTTGTTTTAAATTATAACTATTCCAGAGACATCAACATTACTTTACTGAAACCTTTTCTGAAACAGAAATACTGAGCTCTTCCCCTGAGCCTCTGTCAGAATCATATGGATCCATCACCCCAACCCACTATTTGTAGCACAAGTTGCTTGTGTTGGTTTTTTCTTCATCTCTTCTGCATAGTCAGCCCTGCTCTTTGATGTTACTCAGTCACTATTTCCTTTGCCTTCACTTTTATCTCTGTCCTGGCACTCTTCCTTGCAGCATCCTCTTCACCAGATGGTCTCCATCTCTCCTTCAGAAGTGCCCAAAATATTCCAGCTATCTCCTCTTGATCTTTCCCCAGCAGCAAATCTCTTTATCCTACAAAGTTGGAGTACCAATGGGTTTCTCGTCCTTTCTACCCTGTGCCTTTATATGACACTTGTTAAAAGAATACATTGGAAGCAGCTAACAGCTCCTCATTAAGCATGATGCACTCATTTTTAAGAGACTTCTAATGGTAAAATTCAGAATGGGCATAAGGTGGTAGAATTGCATTTACTTAGTAGAATTGCACCCACTTTCTCCTGCTCTGCATCTGAGCCCTAGTTTTTAAACCAGGGATCCCAACTTTTTTCATATGATGATCTACACAGATCCTTTAATCTGAAGATCAGAACCACTTTCATTATGCATGCTCAGAACAATGCTAGTCTCTATTCAGCAACATATCATTACAAAGATTATTATTACTGTGGTATCATCAGAGGAGCCAACAAAGTCTCTGTATTATATATTTTTAAGATGGCGTTTCGAGGCTGTAATATCAGACTCAAGAAATTTAGAGAGAAAAACTTGTCACAATTTGTACCTTCCTAATAAGTCACTGAAGCTCTGGCAACAATCACTTTTAGTTGTTATTGGCAACACGGTATAGTCATACATAAAGCTTTAGATATTGTGTGGAAGCACAAGCAGTGAATAAAATTCTGCATAGTATTGTAGTGTATATTACACAAATATAGTGGGTGGGATTGGTGTTTGTTTCTTTTAAAGAGAAAAAAAGAACTCTGAAATGACCTTCAGTTCCCAAGTTATTTAGAAAAAGAGTTGAACTGAACCACTTCACTGATAATGAAGTGCAATACCAACACAAGGGGTTTTTTTTACATAAATCTAAAACTTAAGCATTAGTTCAAAACTAACTAAGCAATAACAAAGCTTTAGTTTTCAACCTCAATTGCCTTCTGATCTTTTACTGTAGTCCCCTTGGCACTGTCACTTCAAAAATCACAGTATAATGCAGTGTAGTGTTTTCCAGTGTCAGTAAAACAAAAGCTTTATTGAATAAATATGTGTGAAAATGTTGCAAACAAAAACATCTCCACAGGCAGCACCTGATTTGCTCTCAGCAACCCTCTCTAGTGTCATATCAGAACTCAGCAGGTAACTGGACAGGACTAACTTCCTGTCACATCACAGTATTGTTTATTTCAAGGTTCTTTGTCCTTTAAAAAAAAATGTAGCAAAACCACATTTTCCTTATAGAAACCTAATAATATACTTTTGATATCATGGAATAGAAAGGTGGGATGGATTTTCCAGAAATCAGGAGCTGCTGTTCAACTAATATAGCCCTTTTTAATCTGCACATTTTATCATGACTATGCAAAAATGACTCTTGTTTAATATGATGGTTCTGATAAATATGTAGGGGTAGTGGGGAATTTTGTAGGGGTAGTGGGGAACACAGTTTTATCTTGTCATGGAAGTGCAAAGGCAAGGTGAAAACTAAGATATATTTTATATGGTGCCACAACTGATGCCTAAATGGATGACTCAAGAAATATGTTTCTCTTTACATTTTCTACTTCCTAACTAGCACACATTGCAATACTCTAAAGCAAAACTATTACCATAGTACTGCGGATCGTAACACTCCTGTGACAGAGTTCAACCTCACTGTGTTAAGGCCTCTAATAGAGCTGGATGAAATATTTCATCTGAAACTTTTGTTTGCTGAAAAATTGAAATTGGGGTCAACCAAATATTTCTGAATTTGCTGAGCTGTTCTGGTCAAAAAATAATAAAAAAAAAATCCTAAGAAATCAAAATATTTCAGTTTGACATTTTTGCAACAAAACATTTCCGTTTTGTGAAAAAGACTTTTCATTTAGAATTTTACTTCTTTTTTAAAAAAATTAGAAGGCTTAAAAAGCTTCAGAATGAAACATTTTGTTTTGGGTCAAATCAACCTTTTTGTTGACCAAAAATGGATTTTATTTTTTTACTTTTTGATTACTAAAAAAATCATATTTTTTTCAGGGGAAACCAAAAGTAGTTTTTAATGTTTCAGTAGTGTCAGAGACCTTAAAAATCAGTTATTCATACAGATCTTGTTTCTAATTCCCCATTTTTCCCTTCTGCTCCTGGGACAACTACTCTCATAAATGTCTAGGCCAGTGAAATCTCACTAATTACAATTAGTAGGTGCCTCTTTCACCAGGAGTTAAAACACTATCTCAGGTTTACAATAGCATTTACTGAACAACTAGCACAACATAGTCCATTGAATTCCTTTTTGAATTAGGATCAGTTACGGTTTTTAAATGATTTGTGCCCTTGTTAAATTCCTAAAAACCTTATATTTGACATTTGAAAGATCTGCAGAACTCATCTGAATTGCAAACAATCTAATATAAATGAAAATATTTTCAGTAGCAGACGTAACAAGAATGTTCAATTGTGAACGCTTAATTTGAATAGGCTTGCACTAAAAAGCATGGGTTTTGTTAATTCTCTTTTGGACTCATTAAAATAAAGTAATGGAAAAGTAGCTTCATGAGCTATGAAATAAGGAGCTTTTACAACAAATATGAAAAACAGAGAGAGCTAATAGCCATAAGCAAGTGGCCAGAATCACTGACACCAGGTATCCAGAAAAGAGCCCGTGTTTTTTCTTATTCTTCTAAAGACTATATATGTACACAAAAAGGATGGGAGCATGGTTGGTAATCAGATTGAGGTGATATTTGCTTGATATTTAGCTCTTTACTTGAATATGAGCATCAACCTGAATGCCAGGCTGTTCCCATCCATGGGCCTACCTACTGTGAAGTCACAATTGGATTTTTCTGAATCCCAGACCTCAGCATGAGATGGTGACTCCTCTTCTCACCCAGATCCAGTCTGAGAATAAATGGATCCTAGATTTGGGAATTCTTTTCCAGGGAATCTCCAATTTATCACCCTTCTCCATCTAGAAGAATGAGCTGAGTTGGGAACGCAGCTCTTCATTCTTCGTGTTATACTAAAGGTGACTTCCTGAAGCGGCAGCTGCATGGTTTTCATTCTCCCTCCCAACTGAGGGGATTCTCAACCCTCCAAAAGGCCATGACTGCCAGGAGTCTCTTATCTCTTCCACACACACAGAGTGTAGAAGGAGGCAGAAGGACCTCGCAGCTCACAGAGTCATGCAGACCTCTCTAACGATATCACCAAATATCACCAGATATCACCAAAATAATTGACCGCTCTGTGAGCACCCTGAACTAGTGAGGATACAGGTATAGCTGGCCACCTACTACGTCCATAACTGAGCGTCCATTCTTCTCTGTGGTATATTCAGACTATGTAGTGGGTGGTCAACTCTTCTCTAGTTAAAAAGGGCAGGTAGAAGTTATTCAAATGCTATGAAATGAGGTAGGGACAACTCTGCAATACAAGAGAGATTATATCAGACAGAGGCAGAAACAATTTACTAGAAAATCAGAAGCAGATGTATAGGGAACAGAGAAAGAGAGAAGGAAGGAAGGAAAACATGCAATTCTGGAAGGAAGATAAGAAAGAAGCCGTTCATCTGATGTATGGGGTCCAACTGCTGAGTACCTGTTTCCTATGTAACTTGGTATTTACCCCCAAAGCTGCTAATCAGAAACATTTTGTAGGATGTGGGTCTTCTATTCAATTTAAAACATTGTTCAGAATGCTGTGGGGCTTTCAGAAAATTCAACTAACATATTAGACTCTGTCTCTGCACAACACAAGGGCTAAGTATTTTCAAATGTGGATTTAGGTACCTAACTTTATGCTCTATTATTTGAAAAAGTTGTCATAAATGTTCAAAATCTTGCACCCCAAGTGTATCCTTAGCATTTGTGCACCTACTTATGAATTCATCTGACATGTCTGTCTGTCTTTATATGGCACATATGTCTGAAATCGCATTTTGGAGCATGAATTTTAAAGTACTTTGGAATTTGGGGGGATAAAGGCACAATAGAAAAACAAGACATATTATTAATAACAGGTATGCACTGTGACCCCAATCCAGCAAAGCACTTACGCACGTGCTTAATTTTAGTCTTATGTTATTCCATTGAAGCTAATAGGATTACTTGCATGCTTAAAATTATACAATTTAAGTGCTTCGTTATAACAGCCAAATTTTAGGGCCTTTCTTAGAGTAATTAATATAAAAAAAATCCATCCTTCATAAATTGACACAGAGCAGCCTGGTACAGACACACCATATATGTTTTATTTACATGAAGCAATACTTTGCAAATGCTTGTATTCTATTACAAGGTGCATGCTAGATTATCAACAATATAGCCCACACCCTGACACCTCCATTTCTTCTGGCTTGCGATTTAAAAAAAAAATCAAATCCATTTTTTTTTTTTTTGCTTTTGGGACTTGGCAAATGTGCTATAAGAAACATAGAGGAAAACTTCTGAAAATAAAATAAAAAATGTACTTGTCAGTTTATTAATCAACGTTTACCTGCTTCACATTACATAGAGACAAATTAAGCAGGCTACTACGGTACTCAGAAAACATCTGCTAACAAAGTCAGAAGTAATGATAAACAAACTTGAGTTCCCTTTGTGGTTTATTTTCATCCAGCTGCATTTAATTATAAAAGAGCTATCAAAGAAAGCTCCCCATTAGCAACTAATTCAGAATGACTTCAGAAGAAAATCCCAGTGCCTCCAGTGATATCTCTCCAACAACTTTCTCATCTCTGCAAGTGGTAGAAAAGAGCTGAATTAGAGCAGTTTAGCTATCAGTCATCACTTCTGCTGACTGCCATAGTTAAACTCTGTAGTGTGATTGCCTATTTTCAAAGTTCTATTATTGGTAGGACTTATAATATCCAGCATCATTCAACATGAAGTTACCAACTCTAATAAGCAATACAAAGATAATACCAGGAACCGCTTGTGTGCACATTTCAAAAGGAAAGCATATGTTAGTGTTACAAATTTGTGGTCACACACTTTAAAATGAAGTCACTGACTGATTTTGGTGTTTTTCACAATGAAATTAAAGTTATGCTGGTGTACAAATACGTAATTAGGGTTTGCATCTATCGTGGATTTTTGCACTGAAGTAACGGGACTAATATAAAACCCGGGGCAGATGCTCTGCATCAATTTTACCAAAATATAGTGGCCACCTTTAAAAAGAGTATACCATAGAATTGCCTAGGAATTCCCTAAACTGAGAATAGGGAAGTTGAAGAAATGTTTCAAAATTAATCGTAATGATACCTAATTGCAAAGTCAAAATTGGAGAATTATTCAGCATAGCCAAACGTACTGGCTGTTACTTTAATTCTACCAAGCCCAATGATTAGCAGGGACACCAGTAATAGCCTTCATATGTAGCTCTTAGGGTACTGAAAATGCTTCAATTACATTACTGAGACCTTCAGTTTATACCTAAAATAACTGGGATGGGCAGGAAGGGAGCAGGAATGATAAAATATTGCATGATTTTTTCTTTTCTCCTCCTTGTGTGTGTATGTGAGAGAGAGACAGAGAAAGAGAACCACTAGCGGTGCTTCTTCCCCAAACTCTGACTGCTATCTCTCTAGCAGGCAAATATAAAATCAAAATCCAATGCGCTGCATGTGCACAGCTGTATTGGTGCTTCTGCTGATCCCACAGGAGATCCCACAGTTACTTGACTTAGGGTGGGTTGGTGAGGTGTAAGTTAAAGGTGCAGCTGTATATTCTGGGACATTTTCCAGATTCATTTTGTACCAATCATTCTAACAATGCTGCAAGCAGCAGTGAAGAGGCATGCACATTGGCTGCTGGGTAACACAGGTAGAAAATAGCAAAATGTGTGCTGAAGCCAATTTCTTAGTCAGCTCCCTTTGTGTAATAGCAAAGAATCTTCCTAGAAACCTGGAGACCTCTTATAATGGACTTGTCTTCCACCAGCGTAAAGGGACTGTCACAGTATGTTGCTACTCTAAGACGCTAGCAAAATAAAACACACTATTATATATCCATTTGCTAACCAAACTGAAGTGTTCTACAACCACTGCTGTTGATGTGTCTCTTCCTGATTCTTCCAGAAGACAGTTTATTGCATGTGACGTACCTGTCTTGGAAGATGAAGGAGCTCTCTCTCCCCGCAGCAGCACCGCCTCAGCTCTGGGGAGGCTTCCAGAAGTAGGAGTTGTCTTGTTTTATACAAACTGGCTCTTCTTTAATAGCAGGATATAAAAAAAATGTGTTCATCATGAAGGGGAAAAAAGACAACATTATTGTTTTTCTTCTCTTTATGAATTTTTTCACCATATTCATTGTGATTTTTTCTCTCTTTACTCAACCATCTTTCCATGAGTCTGAATCAGTGCCACAGCACACTTTGGGGGAAATTTTGTGGTTGATGGGATGGTCCATCATTTGAATGAGCTATAAAACAGAAGTCCTAACTACTTGTGACCATAAGAGATTCAATGGTCTTTGAAGAAGTAGAAGTGTTAAATACAAAGGGAGAGAGGATAGCAAAATTCTAATTTAGGTAATTACATTTGCCAACCTCATCCTATACAATTTGTGATGGATGCCATTATTAAAAAAATTAGGTAGTGAGATTAGACGGATAGAATATCAGATGGATTTGCTGGGTCTGATTCACTAGTGCATTACAGCAATTTAACAAGTGCACTACCTTGGTGATGTCAATGGTGTTTCACTGACATAAACTGGAGGAATGAAGTAATCAGACCCAGTAAGTTTTACTTGTGGTCTAAAACTATTATGCACTGTTGATGTGCACAGTCAGTGTCTGTTCCAAAGCCCACTGAATTCAGTGGAAAGGTTCTACGGATTTCAGTGAGATTTGGATCAGGCATCTAAAGAGCTGCTACTTTTCCCCACTGTAATGAGTAAGGTGAACTTTCTATATCACATACTTAGCTTGCAGGGATGTTGGGAGGTTTCATTAATTAATGTGTATAGAACTCTTTGGGATCATTAGAGGAAAGGCACTAGAGAAAGGTAAAGTGGTGTTATATGTCATTACTCTCTCTCTCTCTCAAGAATATTCAAACTCTTCATCATCCGTTCACTCTCCTTCTTGTGAACTACTGAAGCACTTTCTTCCTCCTTCTAAAACAAAGTCTACCCTCTTGACATGCACAAACCATTAGAGAGGCTGTGTTTACAAGCACCTGACAGCATTTTCACAAGTTTATTTTGACATTTACTTTTAATCAACAGGATGGTGATTGAATAAACCAGTCAGATGTTTCACTAAAAAGGAATATATTAAACGCACACAAAAGTACATTGATTGTATCTACAAAGATATATAATTAAAAAGTATAAATCAAGTGCTGCTATTTTGCACTTGACTTTAGTTATTTTGAACACTTGTGGCCCTGTTGTGTACATTGTTGAATGCGTGATGCTGTGTGTTTAGAGTAAATCAGCTGTAAGCAGTTTTAGATTTTAATGAAAATAATTATAGTTTGAGTAATATGAAGTGTATCTGAAGTATAACCCCTGATGCTGCTTCCTCTGAATTATAAATTGGAATATAAATTCTCATGATTTATTATGGTTATTCTTGTGCTTGTGTGTTTGTAGGGGATCCTGGCTAGCAACAATGATTCTTAAACTTACAAAGAATAGCATTTCAACAGTAATTTTTCCTTGAATCTCATCTGTAATTCTTCCACAAAAGTGATATGATTGGACTATGGTGCAGAACATGATATTGCAAAGATGTCATTAATGTGTTACCATATTGACAGCGTATTTTAATTTACATCATTAAATGAATGAATACTTTTTTTTAACCTGGGGTTACTCTTTCTTAATATACCTTATGCCATCGATCCTACTTGCTGTTCATTGTCTAAGCACATAAAAATTATGTTGTGGTATAAAGCTATATGCATTATATGCAGCCTATCATTTGAGTGACACCTCAAAGGCCAAAGTCCCATCTGTTCTGCAAGGACATGGTAGATTCTATGAAATTTTTGTGCCCTAAACCAAACAGTCACACAGTGTCTTATGCACCCATTGGCTGCTGCTCTCCAACTCAGAGATTGCTACGCTTCAGAGATTCTGCATATATATAAAACTTTGTTAGTGGCCTCCTTTGGGATAAACGGGCCTAGATAAATGTGAAAGATTATTATAATTACATTGCTTCAAAAAGTAATATCTGTTTGCAGCTGGTTTCAATTGCAATCACAGTTTAGAAAAAAAAATATTGTGTCAAATAGTTTAAAGCCTTTTTCAGTGCCAGTTCCCAAACATTTTGGGCCTGATAACACACCATGCACTCACACTGGTAAAGTAACTGTTATTTGGTGTGAGTAAAGGTTGCGCAGCTGGATCCATTTCTTTCTTGTAGAGAATCCAGCAGGATCTCCCGAATTTCCTACCACCCCCAACAGACCAACCACTTGAAGGAAGGAAATCAGAGCATACACATAATGGTGCTTCTTCTGGGCCTGACCCTAGCCTCACTCATACATACATACCCCAGACCACTATAAAGCCTGTCCCTTCCTTACATAGCACAATCTCCACACCCAAGCTTCTGCTTCTTTTGTCATGCAACCGCCCCCCTATCCTCACAGGCAGTGAAACTACACCAGTTACATTGCCAGCCACTGCATGGAAGTAAGATCAGGATTTGCCCCTCAGTGCCAGATCCTGCAGTCACTACTTTTGAATAATTACCATTGAAGTCCCACGGAGCACTACCAAGAAGCAGGGAAGAGATGCAGGAGGTCTTTTAGAAGGCTGAAGAACTCTATCCCTGATTCAGGAAAGCAATTAACCATAGAATTAAGTCCATCCCTGTGCAGGACACCATTTAAACTCCTGCTTAACTTTAAGCAGGTGCTTAAGTCCCATTTGTCTGCATTGTTGACCTGGCTCTTAGTCTTTCTGATGGGTTACTAATGACCACCTGGGTGATTCTAGGGTTTGTCTGTACATCTGTCTAACTTCAATTGTTGCACAGTGGTAAAAACCTAAGGAAAGTTGGTAGGCCCTTTGAGGGATACTAAAACAGAGAAGAGCATGAAATCAGTCTTACAAGAATGAAACAAAATTTTAAACAAACTTGCAAAGCCAGATTTACAATACTAAGGTGTCATTATCTTTAATCAACTGATATTCAATATTTGTACAAAAACATTGCTAGGATCCTGATGACAATTTTAAGTGATTTGTGTGGTAGTAAGTGTGATAATTTTTCAATCCCCATCATTTTTCTGGACTATATTACCATAAGTAAAATGTCAACAATCTGATAAACTGTCAATTGTGATCATTTGGTCCTAAAATCTGTTACAAATGTGACACTAGTATGAGAAGTTAGTTTTATATTGGTGATGATTTTATGCTTACTGAAGATCTTTAAAGCTTGGGGATTTCAGAAAAAGTATTAGTCACATTTTTTCTCTTGAAATGTTAATTTTGGACAAAATAGTGGAAAAATTAGCATTCAATAACAGTTAAAGTTTTTAAAGGGCAGATACCCAAATGTGAGAGAGATTTTGACAAGATATGAACTGAAGAATTAGGTTAGACCTTTATACTTATCTAGGTCTTTTAAGTTACACACAGTATCTAGTCTAGGTTTACATCAAACTATGCCATGAAAACACAAAAGATACTGTGCATGGTAAACCTGAAGTGAATGAATACTTCTGTCAAGGTAAATTCTGCTCTGTACCTTTCTTCAGATTCTAATTCCCACATTTTCTACACTTCGCATAACAGAGATTGTGAAAACATTCTGACTAAACAAGGAAACAATTTTATTTCAAATTAGATTCATTCCAAAGCTTTGGAATGAAACAATGTATGGACTATTCAGTAAATATATGTATTTATATAGAATTGTTTATATTGCTTTGGAATAAATAAAATAAGTAATTCACATAATAAAGTTGTTTGTTTGTTTTACATAAAGTTGGCCACTTTGATGTAATTAGTAGCACACCTATAAAACTTTCAGGAGTTTTCCCTTTAGCATTTGTGTGACAAGAATTGAGCAATTTGCATGTGGTTGAAGATTAAATAATGACAACTGACACATATTTCCAGCACTATTGAACACATCTGAAATCTTAAATTAGTTCATAAAACAAACCATGCAACTTATTGGTCATTGAACAAAAGATCAAGCAGCTGACATAAGCAATTTTTTTTTAACATACCATTTTGCATTCCCGCATCCACATAGAAGGAACATCACAGTTAAACTAGAGCCAAGAAAGGTCAGCAAGCAGTATCTTGTGTTAGTCAGATACCGTCACTTATCAGGGATTTATTTGACATTTTCCTGCCAACCGAGAAGTTACATACAGGATTTGGAGGTTGTGATTTGTTTGTTTTGGGTGGTAGTGAAGGAAGGTAATAATTATAGGAGTCCTCTAGATGTATGGAGATATTAGACAATTTGGGGGAGATTTTCAAATACATAAAATGACAGGTAGGTGCAAAATCTCCCGCTAACAATCAAGTAAACAGATTGGGTAACTTGGAAAATTAAGAAATGTGGCTCTCTGACTCGCATTATACTGGACAAAAAGATTTGAAATAAGAAAGTGCTTGATCATTCTATCAAAACCTGAAAAATGGACCTTCCAAATATAGCTCTCCCCTCATGTATGAAAAGAGGACTTAGTGATCTCTGTGACAGAATCCCTGCTTCCCCAAGCCCAGTGGAAGAAGGGGATGTATGAGGGGAAGTGTGAGCAGGAGAGTGGAGAGAGGGTGGCTAGGAAATGCATATTATCTTTCCTTAACTAGCCCTACAGGGCTAAAAAGCTATTCAGTAACTGCAGAGCTCTCTTGTTAAGGTGGAATAGGGTAATAAGGGCAGCCCCAAGCTCAGAAACCTTAGTGGAGAGAAGGACCTGCTGGATACCCAGTGAGATATGGATAGTCCCGGCCTCCTGGGATCCCTGGTGGATTTAGCTGGTTTGCGGGTGGGCCCTATGTCCTATTACACACATAATACATGCATATATTCATGTACATGCACACACATACAGTAACTGGCAAATTAACTGTAGGTGTACATTTTTTCATAGCTTTCATGAGGGTATGGATTTAAGATAGTCAATATGGTATGATCACATTGCAAAAGTAGACTCTTTCAATGTATGCCCATGGGCACTCATTTGGATATAGTTACTGTGGGGAAATAATTTCAATTCAGCTCAGTGAAGACTTTAACATTATCATTATGATGTGATTAAAACAGCAAAACAATGTCCAGTGCCAATCTAGAGATAGAACCACTATGGTAGTGCAGCTTAGTTTCTGAAGTTCCCAGTATGACACCATTAGAGTGGCAAAACATTTTCAAGGAATATTCTGACAGCCCTTGTTATAACATCAAGCGTAAACAAAGTGTTGACACATGTCCTATTACTGCTTGGCTTAATAAGTGGACAAGTTAAACACATCAAGAAATGGAAACTCAAAAAAGTTGCTACAAACCCGCAGAAGAAAGCAATTTTGAATTAGTTCCCTTAAAAAAACACTGGGCCAGAATATTACGATAGTGTAATTATAGTATTTGGGCCATGGCTATAAAATACTGTAATGCTATAGTATTTTATGAAGAGGCTGCTACAACACTCATAACTCAGTGTCTCGCAGATTATGCATGATGATGTTTACTTTTATCAGGTATTCCCATGTCATTGTCCAATGCTGCACAGCACAAAAAAATATATCCAAAACCACTCCCACGTGTCCTTAGCACATTGCAAGATAAAAATGTTGTTCTTCCATGTACTGAAGGGCATCGTTGCACTGAGGAACATCGCTGCACTGAACACTGCTGCTCAGTTCCCACTTAGGCCCTAAAATAAATCACTAGTTTTCCAGAAGCACTCGGTGCACTGAGTGCACATTGGGTGTTCAGCTCTTTCAGAAATCTGGCCATCAGCTTTCAAATAGGAGCTGCTGGGTATTAAGTGCCTCTGAAAAGTCTGGTGCCCAAATGGGAGCTCTCTTGAAAATCTGGCTCCAAGTGCGAAATTGTACATTGTACTCAGCGGCACTAACTCACACAAGTAGTCCCAGGGACTTTAATGACTGGACATCCTCATTTCTGCTGATGCTGGAAAGTTTTTTCAATAACTAGAAGATAATAATAACATTAATACTATTAAACCATAGCTATACTTCTCCAGCAATTAAGTCTATCTTGTCGAAACATCAGCAGACAGAAACCGGAAACAGTGCTAATCCGAGACACACTTTCACATCACCTGATGTGTCCATTTTTTTTCTACTAGAAAAATAAAAGACAGTGAAAAAGGCAGAGGAAATAAAAGATAAAAGCATAAAAATATGTTCAGATAATGCTAATGCTAACCTACACCACAAAGCTTGATTAAGTATTAACCATCAATCGGGGTTACAAAATCTGGCCCTTTTTTTCAGACTTAAAAGAATGGTCACATTGATTAATAGCACTCACCATCCCTGTCTCAGGGTAATTATTATTATTATTTGTATTATCATAGCATCTGAAAGCTTGAGCCATGGACCAGGACCTCACTGTGCTAGGTGCTGCACAAACACAGAACAAAAAGACAGCCACAGTCCCAAAGAACCTCCTACTAACTCATTAATTCCCTAATTCAGGAAGCACATTATTAATAGCACTTGAGTAGCACTGACACCACTGGGAGGACTCATGTGCTTCAAGTTAAGCATATGTGCAAGTGTTTGCCTTATAAAGGCCTAATTATCCAGCAGAGTCTCAGGCTTCTGGATTAGATCACATTTACTAGAGGGTGACAATATTTTCTTAAAGAAGTTCCCAAAGTTTGTAACAGAGCCTAGTATCTTGGACTCTTCTCAAAGTGCCAAGGGCCACGTGTCTTGTAAAGACTAGCCACAAGGGAACTGAAATAAAAATATTTTTGTAGCTTTGATTCAGATTTTCCTTACCTTTGTGGCTTTATTATTTCAGTGCTAATGTTATTTTAGTGTATTGTTGTCTGCTACTTATTTACTATCTTTTTTTGGTGTTGCTTGTTCTGTCTTGTTTCATTGACTCAATAGGCCATGTAAAAAGTCTTTATAGCAGGAGCGCTGTTTCTCATTTCTCTCCCTTGAAGTTTAAGCAGTCTAGACTTCAGATATTGGGAGAATATACCCATGATTTTATAGTGTTAACATTCCTGTTGTCTTCTTGTCATTGAAAAAAGCTGTCTACACCAATCAAATGGAACATTTCCAGTCATGCAGTTCTATTTTGGGTTAAATGGAGAGACAAATATTATCATCGGAGTGTTTTCTTGGGGATAAAGACTAAACAAGTGAAAGTTATACAGGTTGACAACAGGAAAATTATTCTGGATTAGCTGGAAAGCCTATGCTTAGAATGCAGTTATTCCATAAATGCAAAGCTGATCTATGGTAATCTCCAGTGGGGTTGGGAGGGAGAGAGGGAAGTGGGGTACCGCACAGAAAATTATTGCCCTGCTCCTACAAGTTACTTTGCTTCGGAAGATGCCATTTAGAGGCCCACTGAAGTCAACTTGTAACATAACATAACATAACATAGCATAGCCTTTCTAGATAACTTGCTGGATCGGGGCTCACAGTTTTAGATACGGGCGTCCCACGATTTCCTGAAGTGACATAACTATGACTGAGAGTTGAAAGAAAGTGACCACTGATCATGCAGAATATAAAAAAGAATTTTTTCCACCCCCATTTTCTGGGGCTTACTCCTTCAGTATTTAAAGTCAGTGGAAAGACTTTCATAGGCTTCAATGGGAATTGGATCCAACCCCTGAAGAACAAGCAAAATCATGAATATACTGTATTAATCCCCTAGTCTATTCCCCCCACACACTCACAGATAATTAAAATATAACCCGTTTTAACAGTCTTTTTAAGTATTCCTGTCCCTCTCCCTCAGACACAGCCAAATCTGTTCTGCACTATTTATTAATTATTACATTTACACTACCTGATGTTAGCTGGCTTACAAGCTCTGCTTTATTGGTTGCTTGTTTGCCTAATTAGCAGAAATTTACATATTCACTGAACCTGTAAGTTCTGTATGCAATGTGTGCTTACAGATTCTGGCAATCAACCAAGTTGTTGGTCAAAGTTCTGATAGGAATTAATCACTTAAACAAATTTTACAAATCATCCCAAGGCAGAAGCAATTGATGGTAGGGACGATTGCCCATCTTGGGTAAAACAAAAGGAGGCCTAAAGCTCTGTTGAAACCTCAAACCTAACCTCAAGCCAAATCTTTCATAAGATGTGAAAAAGTTTATTTCACATTTTTTTAAAATTGGTCATATCCCTTTGAATTTCTTACTTCTGTGCCAGAAAAAGAAATACCAAAATATCAAGACAAAAGGCTATTCTTGGATTTATGACATGAGAAAAACAAGGAAGAGAAAAAAAAAACCCTCCTGGGAAAGCCTGTTTTCACAACATTTCTATTCTCATCTTTCTCTTTATTTATTTAAAATATTTATAAGGTACCTAAGGATGAACATTTCTTTAACTTAAAATAATACATAGACAACATTCATGTCGAAAGAAAGAAAGAAAATAATTAAAACAAAGATAATTAAAATGTTGCGGACGTAAAATTTTACTTAATAGCAAAATAGCAAAAAAAGGAAAGTAAAATACAATATACTCAATGCTCAGACAAATTAAGAAATAAGAAATCTATAGCTGAACATTGCCCACTCTCAGAGGACAACATTCTGACATTATGAAGGAAGGACCAAATTCTGAACCCAGTTAAATCAGTTCATTGAAGCCAGTGTGGATGCCATTGGACCCAACACTGATGAGACATATAAATCACTGAATGCAATAAGAAAGAACACAGATTTTCAGCTACCATCATTCGTTACTTGTCTAAAATTTTATTTTTAAGTCAATGTAGAGATTTGGACAGCACCGGAGATGCAACTTCTCTATCCACAGGAGAGGTACATCTGGCTGCAGCCTTTCAAGTTTCCTCACATATTTCTACCAAAGCACCTCAGTCATGGCCTGGAGGAGCCACCTCAAGGAATGAGAGACTAATTCTGCTTCTAGACCCATTCGATCAGCAACAACTGCAACGGTGATTTTTGTGACGTTGAAACCTATTGGGTAAGAACAGAACAGAACTTCAATTCACGTCACATCGGCTAATTACATAGATTGGATTTGAAATGGTGGCCAAAAGTGAAAGCTCCATTACTCATTAGAAATCCTTTGCACTATCCAATTGCCCTAAAGCTTACATCTTATGGGATCCAAGTCTGGGGCGCAACACACAGCCTGTGTAAGTGGTATGAGCGCTGAGGAAATTAGCGAAGTCAGGGTGGGGGTAAGAATCACTGTCTGGCAGGCAACTGCTGGAAGGCTTCAGCATCCCCAGGAATGAGTGTGCCCAACTACTTAGATGAGATGAGCTGGAAGACCCATATAGTTAGGGATCTGTTGGGACCACCCTTGACTCCCAATGCCTGCTTCTATGTGGGAGCACAGGGAGCCATAACAGAACTCTGCAGCTTGCAGATTTCAGCCTGAATGACTAGAGTGCCAGTATTCTCCCCACCCACACATTTAATAATATTCTGAAACGGCACCAGTTATCAAAGTGGGGACATACCCTTCAGTGCTGGCTGATCGTCCAGTTATGAGTTAAACAATTGATTTACCCCAATGTAACACAGTTTGACATGTTTCAGTCAAGCATGCAACTTTTCCTTCAGTTCCAGAGTACTTCTCTGGAAAATAAAAACAAAACTAACCTCGCATTAAGATCTCTACTGGGATAGACATTTTTAAATAAAGAGAAGAGACGGAGCAGACCAAGTTGTTTTATTGTTAGTAGAATAGAAAATTAAATATCAATTTTTTAAACAAATTGAGCTATTTGTTTTTGCAGCAGCAAAGGAATTTATTATTTCACTATTTCATCTCACCTTGTGTCATTAAAATGTAGAACACAAGTAGTAAAACACAAAGTAAATATGCACATATCTTTACACCATGTAGTGTAGCTATAAATCTTACTCTTTGATAACAGCTGTACTAAAGCAATCATTTGAGTAGTGCAGCTGCCACAACAATATCAAATTTTATAGTTAAAAAGCAGTCAAAACTTTAATGGTATAGTGGAGGTAGATCTATATTGTGCTATAAATAAACATTATCTAATGAAGAAATGAAACATGTTTATTTTTCCTTGACATATCATGCAATATCATATATCTTTGCCCCTGCAAGTTGCAATAATAGCAGTCATTATACTTGAGCATCTATAACAAAAAAGTCTCTGCTTATACTAATTATGCTAGGTTTAAATGGGAGATGTGAGAATTTAAGTAGTAGTAGCCCAGGAAGCAAATTCCTCTCTTCTTTAAAATTATACTTTAGAATGCTATCTGGATCAGAATTTGCTGACTGGGATTCTGAAAAGTTTGGGTGTGGAATGGTAGGAGACTCAGGTTTTTGTTTGGGTTCTGTTCTGGGTTTCATGATCATTTTCCTGCCTTCTTCTAACTTGTATGTATAATCAGATTTGGTGAATATAGGAATATTGGCTCAGATCCTCAAAGGTATTTAGGTGCCTAACTTCCAAATACCTTTGAGAATCTGGGCCATAGTAATTGACATACTGTTTCAGATCAGTGGTCCATCTAATTCAGTATCCTTCCAAGAATGCCCAGTAACAGATTTTTTAGATGATGGTGTAAGAAACCCCACAATGGATAATTAAGTAATAGCCAGCCCATCGAGTTTCTTCCTAACCCCTATTGTTGGTAACTGCTTTATGCCCTCTGTAGCAGGGTTTCCAGTTCAGTCAGCAGTTCTAGTAGTCAGGGCCTGCTGCACCGGTCTTTCTTTTTGCCCAGCGTGTCTGGAACACCTGAATGAGGTTGAATTGGGACAGATTCCTTGCTGGTAAACCCGTGGTCGTGAGCATCCCAAGGCTAGGTGTAGGGGAAACTGGGGTAGGTAGGGGGACCCAGGCCTTCCTGCTCCACCAGTTTCCAGCCCAGGGTCCTGAAAGTGTGACAGTGTGGGCTGACCTACGCTTTGCCCACCTCCTACTCACGACCCCCCGACCACTTCCTACCCCACCCAATGTCTCTGTTTGGGACATGGCTGCTGTTTGATCATAGTCCTTTATTCCAACCCCCCAAAGTTGCAGGACTGAAGGAGGCAACCCACTAGTGCTCCCCTGCCTTGGCCTTAGTGCGGGTTTGTAAACCTCACCACACCCTCCCTGAGTCATTAGTACCAATGTGTGCCATGACCGCAGGCTTCACATACTATATTGGTCTATGGAACCATTGACGTGCTTTGCTTGAAATTAAGAGGTGCTCATGTACCTTGCTAAATTAAACTGCGGCCTTAGGGAATGTACAGGGGAAACCTAGGGACAGAATAACAGTCAGAGAGAGGCAGTGGAGCTGTTAGCCTCCCTGTAGATCAGAGAGCGAGTTACTGAATTTCATTCTCCCAAATCTATTGCTTGAGATTTGTAAGGCAGGTGAACTCTGTCCTTTGTACAAATCTTTCTTTATTCCAATTTCATTCTTTCCACCATACGAGGGGACAGTCACTTTGCATAGTTGCCAACTTTCAGGCGGTAAATAAGCACCCTGACTTTCACAATAAGCCAAAAATCAAGCTAATCCCATTTCAAAACAAGGCCAAAACAAGCTAATCCCTAAGAACCCCAACACTCTATGTGACTAGATCCCCCAGCATGCAGTCTGGGACTGTTGTGCACCCCTGACTCTCTCCAGCCTTACCTCTGGCCTCTGCTTGCCGCCCCAACACCCCTTACCCCTGCTTGCCGGGAGCTGATAAAAAAAAAAAAAAGAAGCAACGAGCTACAACAAGCTACAAGCCAAAAACTAGCCAACAAGCAACTCACAAGCCAATTAAGCCAAAAACAAGCCCAATTTCTGTGTTTTTTCCTATGCGTTTGGCATGTCTGTCACTTTGAAAGATTCTTGCTGTTAGGGTTGCTATATCCAGACAATAGCATGGCTGTCTTGCGTCATTTGGCTCATGATCCTTCATTCTCTCCAGAAACAAAATTCCCATTCACTAGTTTGGGAATTTTGCTTGTATTAGGAACATCAGATACTTTAAAACTTCTGTGATTTCAAGGAGCTTGGTACTACCATTTGCCCTCGTACATCTTGTTCAGCTTCCTTCAATTTCCCTGCATCTTTCCAGTAATCCCAGAAAGGTGGCTCCTGTGACGGTAAGCATGAGGAAGAATTTCCCATGTTTCTATTGGTTTCTATAGCCATCACAGAGAGGTTAGACACGATCTTGAAAGAAACTTATCTTTTGAATCCAGGCTTCTGGGAACTTGACACACTAATATACCAATGGGGCGATTAGAAAGAACAAGGAGAAGCTTATACACTGGAATTCAAATCCCAGAAAACAGTTAGCTGCAGTTAAAGATTGTGTATGCCCTATCAGAGATCCTCAGGGTGCTAATTCTTACCATCAACTTCTTATTTATCTGAGAAACCCCATGAGATGCTATAAAATAAACCTAACAGCTGTTGCCAGGAGATGACAAATCCTGGATACCTTTTTGTCACATTGAAACCTATACAGTTTGCTTCATGTTTACAAACAAATTGTTACCACAAAATATTAAGTGCTGGCTTTTAGAGAAGCACTCAGAAATTATTCACTCCCCTGGAATCCTGCATGACAAATTAAGACTGTGCTTCAACTCCTAATAAATGTAGCTATAGCAGAGTTTCATAAACATTCTTGAGATGTTCTTCTGCAGCAGCTTTATTTTGGCTCCCCACTTTTCCTGCTTAAACAAATGGAAAGGTTGGCTGATATTGTCAAAATACAGCACTTCGCGTGCACCAAGAGTAATTTGTTAAAGTAATTTATTGAGTCTGCATAGTAAAACATAAAATCATATTTCTACAGGGAAAAAATCATTACCCTAAGCTAAGATTGTTTTATTTTAAAAGACAAATTATTACAATTGTGGATTCTGCAAGTAAGATTATGTGCTTCAAACCCCAGCCTTTCAGAGACCAACAGGGTGACTTTTACTGAACCGTGAGACGTTGTGTGAAAGCAGAACAGATGTTTTTACAACCATCAGGTAAACTTATGTTTATGGGTAGATAACATCTAATACCTTTCTCATAGCTTAAAACAAACTTCCCAATAAAAATGCAAAAATGTTTCTCCCCAGTTGGGAGCATGCTTTAAATCTAATTAATACACAGCTGACTGCAAACCAACCAAACTACTCACACAGGGTCGGGCCTGTCATCCAGTGTCGCCTCTTTTCCTGACACAGTCTTAATCTCATCCTTTGTCATAGTATTGCAGTTTTTGCTCTAAAGGTTTCTGCACTAAAAAGTGGGGAGGTGAAGCCGTAGTTCAATTCAATTTATTTTTTATATTGCCGCTCATACAAAGTCTCTCAAAAAGCTTTACAGTGAGAGAGCATATAATCATATAACACTTTCCAGAATTCAGGAAAGTGACTCTCATCCAGACAGGATGGGAAAACTATAGTGATGGATCAGGGAAAATAAAGGGCCATTGCTAATTTAAAACCAGAAAGCATATTAATAAAAGGCCCACATTTATTACATCTTGAATAGTTAGGAGAAAATGGAAGTGAAGCTATCATTGTTCCATATTCTCATTACAAGAAGGAAATCCATTTTTCAGATATTGTCCCTCATAGCAACCTGGATGTTATCCCACATTGAAGTATTTAAATCAGAGATTCTAAATGTCATTTATCCTAATGAAATTACACACAGCTTTCTATATGACCATTCCGACCCCATTTTGGGTCTTAGTGGTACATTTTGACATTGAAGGATAAGAAGTGTAGATACACAAATTGTGGACTTCTTTCAATCACAGATTACCATGAAGGGCAATATCTTAAGGACAGAAAGAGAAAATGCAGGGCAAGTAAAACAGTAATTTAGAAATCACTGTGATAGCATAAAAAGAAGGCTAAGCACAGAGAAAAAAATAAGGAGATAGATGCGCAAGATTCTTTCAGAATAGTGCAATTCAGCGTAGTGTTTTGTAATTGAACTGGATGTGGAAATGTATATGGAGTCAGTGAAGGTGACCCATTGTGTTTTGCCCTACACAAAAAGAACTAAAGATGTGTTTTCAGTTCATATTACTTATTTTTGAGAAAGAAAACAACAAAAGAATATAATGTCTCCCTAGAAAAGGGAGAAAGAGAAATGCATTGATTCACTAACATTCTGTATCTGAACTGCAATACAAAATGGTAGCTTCCTCTAAAGCAGGGATAGAAGATGCTTCTGCTTTTAAAGCACAGCACAACAATATTTTGGAGCAAAGATGCTGAGGAAAAATGCAGAAAGTATTTGTGGCACCACAGTTACTGTATTTAACTTAGATAATTTACAAAAACACCCCAATGCCAAAAAGCACCCTACATCACCTAACACAATGAAGCTGGAAGTAAAATCCCATTAAATTATGGCAGCACTGCCTAAATACCAAATATTCCACAGGGATGGAAACAGGGGAAGTTAAATGGAGATGCTGAACTTAACCCAATCATGTAGGATTTCATCTCAACAAGTTTTGAAAACAGACATAGCAGATGTCTTATCCTGCTCAGATAAGACCCTGAGATAGCACTATCCTCATCTCAATACAGATTCACCATCAGGACAGTCATCACAGTTTATTTTAAAAATGATCTTTAAAAGCACAGGAGAAAGTTGTCCCTGCAAGTACCTTAATCCTTTACTACTGGCTTTCTGTATCCATAATAAAACCTTACAGTGTATCACTAAACTCACCAGTAGAAAGTGGTATAAAATCTCTTCACCTACCCATACTGCTAACAAGCCCCATCATTTTCAGAAGTAGCCAGACATGCTGGAAGGTAGCATCTCCAAACTGTGTACAACTGGGGATATTTGGGCAGTTACCACTAGCATTTCTTCCTACCTATCTTCATGTCCAGGCTTCTCAACTGAAGCCACATCTTTATAATGCATTAAATAACAAAACAATATATAGTAACTCATTTTTTGACCTTTTAATATTTCTGTCATTGATTGTCAGACTTGAGAACTGCTCTCTATCCTCAGGTGATGGATTATTTAATTAAATGTTGACCTTTTCAGTATCATATGTTGACAATGCATGTGCTCCTGTGAAAGCTGCCTGCTTTGGATATTGCTCAGTTCTGTGTTGATTTGATTTTGATTTTTTTTTCATCATTTCTATTTGGTTTGATTTAAAAACAATGTCTTGTCTACTTAATTAATGATATTTTTAATACCTACTACTGTGTATTTTCTTGTAAACATCAGCTACGTTCATAAGAATAAGGTGAGAAAAACAGTATTAACTGATTGTGATCTGTTCAGGGAAAAGTAATTTCTCTTGCTTACCTGTAACTTAGGCTTCTGTGTAGCCTTATGCCAACTTCCCTTACATCAGGAGGCGACAGAAGTTCTCAACTCTGATGAGCTAATTCCCTCTATGTATGATGGTCAGCAAGCTTCTTTTTAATGCCATCATTACCATATCCTAGACTAACAAACTCTTGGCCTTCAAGAATCATTTGATTTCAATACTTTGTGCTTTGATCTCAGGACTGATTCAAGCCAGCTTTTACCTCGCAGCTTTCATTTGATGACTTCAATTCTGCAAAAACTGAATAAGCCTCACTAACCACCTTCCAGAAAGGTAATATGGCCACTTTATAAATGAGTAAACTGAGTCACAGAGAAACATTAAATGACTTGCCTGTCCCAATAAGTCAGAGGTATAGCCCAAAACTGAACTCAAGAATCCTGACTCCTAGTCTCTTGCTCTTATTAATCATATATATCCATCCCCTTCTTACATATATAAAGCTACAGCCTTTTCATAAGTGATTAGGATATGCTTACTCACATTTTCCCCACACAAGCATATTACTGGAACCAAGTACTGAACAGGTGACACATCCTCTCTGGTCAAAAAAGAGACTTATGTGTGGCTTGCTGGGCAGGTTGGTAATTCCAGAATGGCTTTCCTCCACAATTCAATGAGCCAACGATCTAACATTCAAGCAACAAACTGCCAATCATGTCTCCAGAATAAAGTATTCTGTTCTATCCCACTTTAATAGTAAAGGTTATGGAAATTTCATACAGAATCAAAAATCAAATCAATAAAAAACAAAAACTTTTCTGTACATTAAAAACCATTAGCTGTGATTGTACCCATTTCACCATACTGCCATTCAAAATCCAAAAGAAAAGACCACTGTCCATTCCTCAGTCTCTGCTTCTGTTTTATCATGTACAAATATTTGAGATTACTGGAAATGTATTTACTTGTAAATGTATGTTAATATATAGCATCGTCATCTGTCTCCCTGTAAATAATGTGCTTTATATTGTATATTGACAGAATCATTTTGATGGGACTGGAACATTTCTGATTAAAATAGAGTGTTTGGGGGTCAGCAGAAAAGTTTGAAATTCACTGGTGATTGTAGTGCATGATGTTAAGGACAACTCAAGAAAGTCTTTTTAAATGAAAATTAGCAGTGGAACATAAAGTAATAAATACTGCTGCTATTGATTAACTTATTCTGTTTCTGATGCATCATACTGCAAGAAATCAAGAGTCTTTCCTTTTGCATTAGCCAGTTTTCTTCTAACCTAGGAGAGACTGCTATCCATGTCATCAATACACCGGATAGTAAAGTTTTGTGTGTCTGATTTGTGTGTGATGTTAATGTAATATTATGATAGATGTCTATTAACACATACAGTACAGTAACACGTATTCTCTAACATCTTTGACAGTGGATGCTCTTTCTTTGTCAGTGTCAATCCACACTGGAATCTTGGGGAATGAACAAATGTGACAGGAGAGGACTACACCAATTATGGATGAAGGGATACTATCTACTCCCACTGTTTGATGTGATTTATTCGACGGTCCTTCTGCATTTATAGTACAGCAGATTGTAGCTGCTTATGAAGTGACAAATAGTGCTCAATGACATTGACTGACTTGTCTGATCAATTTAGCTTGTCTGAAAAGTAGCCATGAATCGCTTTCCTCACTGAATGATAGTACATACAGTCCCTATTCAACTTTACAAACACAAAACCTCAAATGTCATTGAAAAACTGATAAAAATGACTCTATTTAAACAAATAACACTACAGTCCCTGCATGAAAAGTGAAAAACACTAACATTTCCTGTAGCTTTGCTTGAAATACTTCTCAGTTAAAGAATGTTTTGTCTTGGAAATTGTGTCAGTGGAACATTTTTTCCCTTCAGGTTTTTTTGAACGTTTGATATATTTTATGATAGAAATAATGCAAGGGGGGAAACTCTCGAGTTTAAGTTGTTGGGAATCAACATAGCAGCTTGCCCAGTTCTCAGGCAGTGTTGCCAACTCTCATTATTTTATTGCGACTGTTGAGATATTTGATACTTCCTTAAAACTCCAGTTCCTGGAATCGTGGGATTATGTTAGAATCTCAACCTTCATGTAAAAAATGTGTTTAAAAAAAGAGAAGGACAGTTCTAGTCATCATGGTTACAGAGGAAAACTTGAAAACTGAGTGCATCCTATGGACTCAGAAACTAAAAGGCAATTAAACGGAAACCAAAATCTAACATTTTTTTTAAAAATCCCATGATTTTGGAGCCTGACTCATGATGTTTGAACACTTAGGGCTGGCAATACAGGAATTTCTTGACTATATGGAACTTGTTATGATATATTGTATTAATGTCCTAAGGTTCAACTCTCCTATCCTTTCTTACACTGAAATCACCAGGACTTCTGGAGGAGTAAAGCACTACTCATAATATGAGCATGGATGGCAGAATCAGGCCCATAGGGCTAAGGTGTGCAACTCTCTCTCTCTCTGCTGAGGATTGACACAAATTATCCCAGTGAAATTAATGGGGTGAAGGGCTTGAGGAAGTGTTCACCTCTGCAAGCATGGATTGCACAATCAACCTTGAAAAAGCCATTTATTAAAAGTATTTTTAAACATTAACAAATTCCAATTTTATTAAACAGATTAACAGTTTTATACAGTCATCATTCCATGCTGTATCTTATAAGTAATATTTAGGACATCTCTTCTATAAAACAGAAACATTGGGCCCTTGTGAATGGTAACTGCATATTATAAATATATATGTACATATGTGTTTGTGTATACATTATATATATAGACACATACATTTACATAGCTATGTTTGGGGGGGGGTACATGTGTGTAGTATATATTGAAATATTAAACTGTGTTATCCATGCACAAGTATATTTATGTATATATTTCAATATATTAGAGCTAGGCAGTCCTTTACAGACTTAATAAAGAGCCCCAGCATTATAAGCCAAGAACCATTTTTCCCTTTCCCTGTATTATTCAAATTTATTAAACAATATTTCACATTTGTTTGACACAATGTCAAACTCAGGACTCCTAAAGAACTGCTGCAGCTTTGGAACTGTTATGCTTTCTTGGGCTTTAATCATTTTTGGCAAGGCTCCATTTCCTGTCAGAAAGTGAAACAGCTTAGGAATGTCATTTTCACGAAAGAAAACAGAGAGAATCCGAGAGGAAGTTCTCCTCCACTCCAGAGCCCCTAAGATACTCAAACACACTCGCAGGAGGGCTGGAATACATCAAACATAAGCAGAGGGAAAAGGACACACTTTTCCCACATTAAAATACATGGATAAAGTTGAACTTTTGCTAAAAATAGTTCCCATGACTAATCCTATTAAGGTTTTTTTTAAAAAAATAGGCAGCAACTCCCTTGAAGTCAAATTATTTTTTAACTTCAGAATGACATTAGAAAAAGACTCTAAAGTGCCTTTGCAGAAGTCAAAGCCCCTGGAAGATTTTTTTTTAAGTGAGATATGAAGCACAAAGACGGCAGGATGGGTCAACATTTGAAAGAGCAACTTACCTACTGAAGCTGTGGGGAGTATCAGGCTCACTCAGATCATAGCATATGATTCCCTCTTAAAAAGAGAGGTTTCCCTAGAAAGGGTGGAGGTTAAAGAGAGCAGATTAAGCCTAACCTTTAGCTATGCCAGTCCAGTGCCTATACCAGGCTGAACATCCAGTTCTAGAGGGGGAAAGATATAAAGTTCTATAATACTTTTGCACGCTAGCCACCTGATTCCAGCTTCCTTTCCCTTCCTCATACATGTAAACTCAATCAACAATATTTGTTGTGGTGAAGAAATCAGCAGTGTGATAACAGATTCTGAGCATGTAACGTATCCCTGTGAAAAAAGCTCTCCACTGACAAAGTCAACAGTGCACATTCTGTTGTAGTCCAAATGGATAGTGAATGTTACTTAGGTGTGAAGGGGAAACTATAAAAGGATTTATTTAGTGCTACAGAATTGGCATATATTCTTTAGAGAGTGATTAGCAATGGCAGGGTTCATCTGTAAAGAAACTAGACTCTAGCTGATGCCACTGGAAAGTGTAGATCCAACAAGCCTGGAAAAGAAAGGATTAGAGTAAAAAATTTAAAATGACAATAAGTTAATGAAAAGGAGTACTTGTGGCACCTTGGAGACTAGCAAATTTATTGGAGCATAAGCTTTCGTGAGCTACAGCTCACTTCATCAGATGCATTCAGTGGAAAAAATGCTCACAAAAGCTTATGCTCAAATAAATTTGTTAGTCTCTAAGGTGCCACAAGTACTCCTTTTCTTTTTGCGAATACAGACTAACATGGCTGCTACTCTGAAATAAGTTAATGAGCTCACTTAGCAATCAATCAATCTACCCATCCAACAACTTGCTCTCTTCTGTGGACTGGCAAGAACTGCAGACTATTTTAGGAGGAAGGAATCTCAAAAGTTATTCAATTCCATAAACCTTTTACATCTCATAATTTAAATCTCTACCTTCCTTCCACCCTTAACACTCCACAAAGGGTGAGTCAATTTGTATAGAACATACACACAAACACACACAGAGCAAAGGGAAAGCATATACTATCCAATAATAGAAGCAGAAATCCTTTTACATATGCACATACACATACCAGCTAGGCAGGTAAAAATGGGTGGTCTGAAATTAGTATACACACTCTGAGCACTAAGCCCAAACACCTTTTCAAAATATTAGGACAACCATTGGACTCCTCTTTATTACTGTATTTCAACATTAATTTACATCTAGAGAGAGCTGCAGCTGTATTCTTGTATCTGTGCTGGCAAGTAAGTGGACTTTAGTTCAGATTCAGGGCATACAATTTGTTTTAAAACAATAATGATATTTTAAATTAAACTAGTCACTGAGGAACTTTATTATCATTTATTTTCCAGGATAGAATACAAGTTTTTATGGCTTTATTCTATAGGGAAAAAACCTCTCTTCTTATAGATCCATATATTCCAAGGCCAGAAGGGATCATTGTGATCATCTAGTCTAACCTTCAATCTAACACAGGCCATAGAACTTTCCCAAAACAATTACCTAGAGCATATCTTTTAGAGAAACATCCAGACATGCTTGCTAAGTCCAACTCTATGTGTAAATGAAATCATCCACAATTATGACCACTTAAAACCAACACAAGTGTGTTTAAGAATATAAACTGGGATGCATTTTCAGTAGGGCAGCATTCACCATTTAGAGCTGCATGGTGACTCTTAGGTTTGATAATCTGCTCCCCCATAAATGTATCTAACTCTTTCTTGCTTGATATTCTTTTCACACTTGGCTCTGTCTTAGATCATCTGGAAATCACTGACTGATGTCTGATCCAAAAGAATTAACTGAAATTAAGATCCAACCATTCATCCAAGTCTGTCCCTCTGACACCTCCTGAATGTTGTGGCATCAGTTTAAACTATGCATGGCTGAAACAGAATAATGATCTTTCTTCCAAATATCTCAATACTACTTCTGATTCTCTGTCACCACAACACAGCCATCTTCTCTGTCAGTCACGCCTATGATCTGGGGGTCACCTTTGGCTCCTCCATCTCCCCTGCATTCTGACACCTCGGTGAAGTCCAAATCTCACCTCTTCCTCCTTCAAAACATCTGTGGTATCTGACGATTCTCTCCTGTCCACAGGTCACAAAGACCCAGGTAATCACTGTCTCCTCTCTTGATGGCAACTGTACGTAACATCTTACTCAGTGCCCCCTCCCAAAAAAATGTACTCCACCTACTTCCAAACCATATAAAACAGATAGGTGCTAAAATCATCTTCCTTGTCTATTATGTTGCCCACATCACCCACTTAGTTGAATCCCTCCATGCCCTCCTGTTTCTCCACTACATCAAGTTTAAGCTTTTTGTGGTTGACTTCAATGTACTGTAACTCAGACTTTACCCGCTCATCCAAACCTTTCATTACATGGTGCCCTAAATTGCCCCATCCTTTCTCAACCTACCAATGATGCAAGCTTTAACACTGTATTTGTCCACTTTCTCACAACCACCTCCATGCCTTCTATCATGCTGTTCCCTTATTTATACAATTCTCTTCCAGAACTGGTCCTCAAAGCCATTACTGTTTTATCATTTAAATCCTTCCTGAAGTAATTTCTTCTGTAAAGCCTACAACAAACTAGTTGGCTAAATCATCTCTTCTTTTATTTCATGCATTAATTTTATGAGTGAACTCCCCATTTATGTGGAGGAAAGGGGTTGATTTTGGGGAGGGAAGGCATAAAACATTGAAATCTGAAGCTGGGATTATTAGGAGGAAAAATAATAGAGTTAATTGGAGGAGGGGAACTTGGTGAGCTTAATGTGTTTAACTTAAAAAACAAACTTTTATTAATAAGATGTATGACTACGATCATCATGATATCTCTGCTTGCATGTTGTACCTCTACATTTCCAGGGTTATTATAACTAAAATACTGTAGTCAATTTTTAACCAAGTCAACATTCAGTGGCATTAAAATATGCCTAAAACTCTTCTCAGATTTCCATTAGCTATGACTACATGGCTCATTGATGATGCTCTTTGGCCTAGATTCTCTCTCTTCAGTGTCAGTTACTTTGCTCTCTCTCTCTCTTGCACCTTATTAGGTCTTATATACAGCTTCTTCTACCAGGGAAAAACTTTCATATATAACCCCCTCTTCAGCTGAGCAATAGTAATGGCAATACATTTTTGAGGAGTGGATTTTTCTTCCACTCTCCAAGTGAGTCTTGTATTCCCATGGTTCTGTGTACGAGCTAAACAGTATTTCCCACAATACCATTAGTCTTTCTCTGTGTCCCACAGCGTCATAACTCCTTCAGGGCTTTGCATGAAGCCATCGATTTATTATCCTTTTTATTGGCTCACTGAGACCACCAAAGATGATCACAACTTTTTGCACAATTTCTTCCCACCCCATTTATATCCAGGTCCTTGCAAGCCTGACACAAATCTAATGGGCAAAGGCCTGAGCCCAGATTGTTTAACAATGCCTTTAGGGGCTTATTCACCAAAGTTCGATGCGCCGATGAACAGCTTGCTGCAGCTCTAATGGTAAGGCATATAAAATGCATCATACATTAAATTTAATGTTGCCTCATTAGTCTTAATTAGATTCCTACATTACACTAGGATTATGGTTTCTTCGTGTTTATGTTTGCTCCTGAAATAAAATCTCCACTAGACAACGTTTCGGCATACTTTCTAACCTTTGAATAAATACGCCCATGGAATCATGCATATCAATATTCTCAGACTTGAAGAAATCAAAACTAGATGATACTGCAAAATTGCATTTCAGAAATAGAAGCATTAGAGAGAGAGTTGCAAAGGAGTAAACTTAAAGGAAGAAAATATCTATAGTTCACAAACATTGGTGGCTGGTCATTTTTTATTTGTCCTTACTATTGCTGAATTTTTGATCATATGTGATATGTTTGAATAGGAGTTTTCTCCCTTACATGATAGCTACTCCTCATGCTTTATCTAATGGAGAAGCCACAACTTTAGGTTTCAAAATCTTGAACATTTTCCCAAGATGGGAAAACCATTTCCTGCCCAGATCTAGTGGTGAGTACAACTCATACACATTCATCTAACTGACCTATTACACCATCTACAGCAACATGGCAGCTGTAGGCTCTGAAAGAAAAGTCAATTAGCCCTGTACCAAAATAGTATTCTGCTGATAATTGTTAAGATCCATTCTTTACATCTCACACCATCTTGGATTTTCCATTTTAAATAATTTTATTTGAATTTACATTTGGTCAGTCTTGCCTTTGTTAATTACAGCTTGGTAACTACCGAAAAAAAGAATATGAGTATTCACTCAGATTCAAAATTTAATTTCATTAGTGAATTACATTAATTCATGTCCTTGCTTTGTAGGAATGCTTGTGCAATTATGTTTTAGTCACACAAATGTAGGTAGAAAGTGAATTGGACAATAGGAATTGAGAGGACTTGCGGCCAGATGGAACAGGGGATAGACTGGAAAATCGCACCATTGCCAGGAAAAGGCAGGTCTACATGATTGGGGACTCATTACTGAGAAGGCCTGTAACAAGAGCTGATCCAGAGAACAGAAGGGTGTTCTGTCTGCCAGGTGCAAAGATACAGGATGTGGACCTGAGGCTGAAGAGGATCCTAACGGGAACGGGAAAGAATCCATTGATTGTCCTTCATGTGGAAACAAATGATATGGCTAGATTCTCACTGGAACGTATCAAGGGAGACTATGCCAGGCTGGGGAAAGAGGCTTAAGGAAATCGAAGCTCAGGTGATCTTCAGTTGGATTCTGCCTGTTCCTAGAGAAGGGCAGCAAAGGTGTGATAAGATTATGATGCTCAACAGATGGCTCAGGTAGTGGTGCTATAAGGAGGGCTTTGGGATGTATGGCCACTGGGAAGCATTCATGGATGGAGGACTGTTCTCTTGGGTTGGACTTCACCTGAGTAAGGAGGGAAATAGACTTATAGGATGGAGGATGGCACAACTGATCAAGAGAGCTTTAAACTAGGAATTCGGGGGAGATGGTTGGGAGATGTCCAGGTAATCTCCACGCCAGATTTTCTCTTTGAGAGGGAAGAAAATGAAGTAAGAAAGCATACAGCCATGGGTAGGAGAATGGACATAAGGTGGAAGGGCAGTGTACATACCAATCTAATAGGTAATATTGGTGGTAGAATCTCTGTGCCCAATCGGGTAAAGAATGTGAGTGAAGCTAAACAGCAAAAATTAAGATGATTGTACACTAACGCGAGGAGCCTAGGTAACAAAATGGAGGAACTAGAGCTACTGGTGCAGGAAGTGAAACCAGATATTATAGGGATAATAGAAACATGGTGGAATAGTAGTCATCAGTGGAGTACGGGTATTGAAGAGAATGTGCTGTTTAGGAAAGACAGAAAAAAAGGCAAAGGTGGTGGAGTAGCATTGTATATCAGTTATAAGGTAGACTGTAAAGAAATAAGAAGTAACGGAATGGATAAGCAGAGTCTGTCTGAGCAAAAATCACACTGGGGAAGAAAGCTATTAGAGCCTCCCCTGGGATAGTGCTTGGGGTGTGCTATAGGCCGCTGGGATCCGATTTGGATAAGGATAGAGACCTCTTTAATGTTTTTAAAGAAGTGAATACTAATGGGAATTGTGTGATAATGGGGGACTTTAACTTCCCAGATATAGACGGGAGGACAAGTGCTAGTAATAATAATAGGGCTCAGATTTTCCTGGATATGATAGCTGATAGATTCCTTCACCAAGTAGTTGCTGAACTGACAAGAGGGGATGCCATTTTAGATTTGGTTTTGGTGAGCAGTGAGGACCTCATAGAAGAAATGGTTGTAGGAGACAACCTTGGTTGAAGTGATCATGAGCTAATTCAGTTCAAACTAAATGGAAGGATAAACAAAAATAGATCTGTGACTAGGGTTTTTTATTTCAAAAAGGCTAACTATAAAAATTAAGAAAATTAGTTAGGGAAGTGGATTGGACTGAAAAACTTGTGGATCTAAAGGTGGAGGAGGCCTGGAATTACTTCAAGTCAAACTTGCAGAAACCATCAGAACCCTGCACCCCAAGAAAGGGGGGGGAAATCATAGGCAGGAGCTGTAGACAAAGCTGGATGAGGAAGCATCTCAGAGAGGTGATTAAGAAAAAGCAGAAAGCCTACGAGGAGTGGAAGATGGGAGGGATTAGCAAGGAAAGCTACATTACTGAGGTCAGAACATGTAGGGATAAAGTGAGAAAGGCCAAAAGCCATGTAGAGTTGGACCTTCCAAAGGGAATTAAAACCAATAGTAAAAGGTTCTAAAGCCATATAAATAAGAAGAAAACAAAGAAAGAAGAAGCTTAACACTGAGGATGGAGTGGAGGTTAAGGATAATCTAGGCATGACCCAATACCTAAACAAATACTGTGCCTCAGTCTTTAATGAGGCTAATGAAGAACATAGGGATAATGTTAGGATGACAAATGGGAATGAGGATATGGAGGTAGAAGCCAAACTCAAACAGCTTAATGGGACTAAATCGGGGGGCCCGGATAATCTTCATTCAAGAATATTAAAGGAACTGGCACATGAAATTGCAAGCCCATTAGCAATAATTTTTAATCAATCAATCTGTAAATTCAGGGGTTGTACTGTATGACTGGAGAATTGCTAACATAGTTCCTATTTTTAAGAAAGGTAAAAAAAAAGCAATCTGGGTAATTACTGGCCTGTTAGTTTGACATCTGTAGTATGCAAGGTCTTGGAAAAAATTTTGAAGGAGAAAATAGTTAAGGACACTGAGATCAGTGGTAATTGGGACAAAATACAACATGGTTTTACAAAAGGCAGATCATGCCAAACCAACCTGATCTCCTTCTTTGAGAAGGTAACAGATTTTTTAGACAAAGGGAATGCAGTGGATCTAATTTACCTCAGTTTCAGTAGGGCATTTGATACTGTTCCACATGGGGAATGGTCAGCTAAGTTGGAAAAGATGGGGATCAATATGAAAACTGAAGGGTGGATAAGGAACTGGTTAAAGGGGAGACTACAATGGGTAACACTGAAAGGTGAACTGTCAGGCTGGAAGGAGGTTACTAGTGGAGTTTCTCAGGGATTGGTTTGGGGACCAATCTTATTTAATCTTTTTATTACTGACCTTAGCACAAAAAGCGGGAATGTGCTAATTAAGTTTGCAGATGACACAAAGCTGGGAGGTATTGCCAATACAGAGAAGGACCGGGATATCATTCAGGAAGATCTGGATGACCTTGTAAACTGGAGTAACAGTAATACGATGAAATGTGAAAAGTGCAAGGTCATGCATTTAGGGATTAATAACAAGAATTTCTGTTATAAACTGGGGACACATTACTTGGAAGTAACAGAGGAGGAGAAGGACCTCGGAGTATTGGTTGATCACAGGATGACTATGAACGCCAATGTGATATGACCATGAAAAAAACTAATGCGGTCTTGGGATGCATCAGGCGAGGAATTTCCAGTAGAGATAAGGAGGTGTTAGTACCATTATATAAGGCACTGGTGAGACTGCATCTGGAATATTGTATGCAGTTCTGGTCTCCCATGTTTAAGACGGATGAATTCAAACTGGAACAGGTACAGAGAAGGGCTACTAGGATGATCCGAGGAATGGAAAATCTGTCTTATGAAAGGAGACTCAAAGAGCTTGGCTTGTTTAGTCTAACTAAAAGAAGGCGGAGAGGAGATATGATTGCTCTCTATAAATATATCAGAGGGATAAATACCACGGAGGGAGAAGAATTATTTAAGCTCAGTACCAATGTGGACACAAGAACAAATGGATATAAACTGGCCATCAGAAAGTTTAGACATGAAATTAGACAAAGGTTTCTAACCATCAGAACAGTAAAGTTCTGGAACCGCCTTACAAGGGAAGCAGTGGGGGCAAAAGACATATCTGGCGTCAAGACAAAGCTTGATAAGTTTATGGAGGAGATGATATGATGGGATAGTCTAATTTTGGGAATGAATTGATCTTTGACTATTAGCGGTAGATATGCCCAATGGCCTGTGATGGGATGTTACATGTCATGGGATCTGAGTTATTACAGAGAATTCTTTCCTGGGTGTCTGGCTGGTGAGTCTTGCCCAAATGCTCAGGGTTTAACTGATCGCCATATCTGGGGTTGGGAAGGAATTTTCCCCCAGGGCAGATTGGCAGAGGCCCTGGGGGGGTTTCGCCTTCCTCTGCAGCGTGGGGGCACGGGTCACTTGCTCGAGGATTCTCTGCACCTTAAAGTCTTTAAACCACGATTGGAGGACTTCAGTAGCTCAGACATAAGTTATGGGTTTGTTACAGGAGTTGGTGGGTGAGATTCCGTGGCCTGCATTGTGCAGGAGGTCAGACTAGATGATCATAATGGTCCCTTCTGACGTTAAAGACTATGATTCTATGAATTGTAAGCTCACGTGCTTCAGTACTGTTACCAGATATACCAAAGTTGCATATTTTATTTTCTATTAGATCAAACGCTTGACATAGGCTTCCCAAAATCCCTTATCGGGGCCCTCACTTGAGCTGACCAAAAAAAGTGAAAATGGTGAAAATGTTTTCAAAAAATGTTTATTTTTAAATAAAAAAATGTCAAAGTGCAAAATTTTTGAATCAGCTTTCACCCTGACTTAGAGGCATGTAAATAAGTGAGATAGACATTTGACAATATCCCTCACAAGTGCATCCATATAGACAATGGGCAATTACTTTGTGTAAAATTATATTTTAACTATGCCCCTATCCATACTACAGTAGTCTATATTTTTCCCCAGACTGATGCCTTGGGAAAGGCCTGTGCAGCCCCAAAAGGAAAAGGTTTACATTTTCTAAAATCCCCTAATCCTGCTATTCTGCAGCCTCACCATAAACTGCTATTTTTTCCCTGACAGATTAAAAGGCCCAAAGGTTTCAACTTCTTCTTCCTGATTATAAGAGTTATAGTCACCCAATAAGCAAAAAGAAAAGAATACCACAAGACTTATGAGGCAAATTACAACTACATAAAAGCTTGCATTTCCAACAGTGAACTGTTTGTGATAGATCGATAGAATAAAATTCAATTAACCAAAGAAGAGTTTTGAGTAAATATGCATGACTGACACTTTCAAAGAAATGGTGATTGACTCGCAGACATTGCAGGAGCAGAAAGAGGGGTTAAATTCATTGAGTAAATTATTAGCTTAGCTATAATTTTTAAAATATTCAAATTAATAAGTTATGAGATAAAAATCAGAGCATTTGAGAAGAATGTGGTAATGGAGAGTGTTAATTGGCTGGAAGTCTGACAGTGGTTAATAATAAGAATAATAATGCCTAAGGCCAAATCACTGCTATCTGTGTTAGTGCTACATGAAAACATTTAAAACAGACAGTGAAATTGTCTTCTTTGCTTATTTTGCAAAAAAGCTACAGAGTTAACTTTCCAAGCAAGAAAGAGTTTGGTTTTTTTTTTTACCCTATGCATAAATCATTTCTATTCCTAACACTACTTCTAGACTCCTGACATACCTATTGAAATTAAAAACAAACCTTTCAGGAAGCATCTTGTTGTTACATTGGGGTCTTCCCACTACTCCTCTATTCTTTATGACATGTATTACGCTGTAGCAAAGATGGCTCCAAGCCTGCCTCATGCTCACACTATTGTTACTGGGGCAGATTGTCACTTGACCTGATGTAGCTGCTCAAGGGAACAAAGAGGTGTAAGCCCCCACCCAGCCACTCTGCTGAATGGCCTGCCTGAAGCATATGTCCAGATTCTGTAGGGAGTTCCAGCTCCACTTCTTGAGTGAGGGGGCTGGGGAGTAGACAGAGCCTTGGTTTCAGCCCCCAGTATGCTGCAGACAGGAGCGGACAAGAAGTAGGAAGCAAGGTACATCCTGGAAAGGGCTGCAGTAACTTACTTTTTGCCCCCAACAGGAAAAAAGAGAGGAACCAGGGGAAGAACTGTGGCTTTGAGTCACAACTCCTTAGGGTTCCACCTGGACAACACAACTATGAACTGCCCTTTACACAAGGGTGGGAGCTAAGGCTAAATCTAGCCCACTACAAACATGTTCTGTCTCCTGATTTGAGCAATGCCTTTTTGTTTCACTGGTTGCCAGTGTGGGGGATTTATGTCCTTCCCTTTATTCTCAGCTGGAAGCATATCTTCGCTTTCCCTCCCTTCCCCCATTCAAAGCAAGGTTTATTAACACTTCGTAGATCAGTGTGTTTCATGTAACAGCGTGGACTGCTCAGGGATGAGTCTCTCAACACAATTTGGTTTGAGTGACAAAATTAATGTTATTGATACACAGCCTTTTGTAATCCTATATGTCCAATATGATGGTCCAAGACGAACTATCAATCAGCTACTCCAAAAAAATATCATTGTGATTGATAATGAGGCAGCTAGGTAGTCTTCTGAAACTTTGATCCAAATATAAATGACACTAAATTTAGGAAGAAGGTCTAAAAAGTAATGATTTATTACTTTAAAATGTGTTCATCAAAAGATATTCATAACAAGTTACTTAATGAAGATTACTTAAACAAACAAAAAATCATAAGCATGATTTGAAAAACAGAGTTTAAGTTGAAAGGAGCTTATGTAAACTAACATGCCTAAACACAATACATGTATAACGATGTCATATGATGAAAAGTTCATTAGCTACAATTTGGTCTTATTACACTATTATTATATTTGCATTAAATGTACCTGGTATTAAGTTGGGTACATATAAGGGACATATCTACAATGGGCTTCAACAAGGCAAGATGTTTGACTGTTACTAGAAAACCTTTTATTATATGTCTATATTTTGTTTAATTAATCATGTATGTTCATTAACCATTCATAGTAATTTATTATGCACCATTTCAAGACATCTTATGTTACAATGGTGTCAGTTTCACTTTGATCATCTAAGGATCTCATGAGATGACATTTACAACTAAAAGGCATGGCTTCTCTGTACGCGCTGCATACATGTGTAGTAGAGATTTAGAAGTATTAAAAAACCCACAGAGCCACATAGGTTGCAGAAATTAACGATAGCTCTCAGATAACAACCCACAAGTGACATAGGAATAGCCAGGTGAAGTGATTTGAGCATGATTTTAACAATGGATTAGTGACAGCCATGCAACACAGTGCTATTACTCATTTTCTCATGTAACATTCAATCATAAATGTTAGGCCATGGCATATCATTTTAGATCGACAATAGCCTGAGTAACTTTTCCAATAAAACTATGTGATGTATATCCAAAACTATTCTAAAAACTCTTTTCTCAAGTTTGCTACAGTATATGTTATTACACAAATTTAGTGCTTACCATATACGTGTATCTATAGAGAGGAGAAGTACCATTTTCATAATACAGTATCTCCCCTCCCGTAGAATAATCATCAATGAAACTTGCTATGCAAGAAATTTGGAACACGTACCTATTAGGTACAGTCTGTTTCATAGAATCACAGTTTACAGCTTCTTCACTGTTCATTTCTGTCTTCTATTGCACCTTTTATAAACCTACTGATTAATATCAAACAGTGAACAACTCTGACAAGCAGGATTACTAATCCAACATAACTGTTTATAGTTCGAATGAAAAAAGTGCTCCATTTCCAGCCAGTGTACTTAATAATAAAATCCTGTTGTACTTAAATGTTGAAAGGATTACATAACTGTCAGAGTTCCTTTAAATGTTAAGAGTAGTAATCATATTAAAGACATACTATACAGAAGCAAAAGTAAAATGTCAGTTTATTTATTACCATATATGTACGGGGTTTTAAAATATAGGGGCCAGATTCCCAACTGCATCAAATCTGCATTCACTGGAGCTGAACAGAGCAGAAGGGAAACCTTACCTTTCTGTTTCTCCAATCATGGGCCATATGAGGGGTCAAAAAGGCACTCTGTATAATTTAGAGTAGCCACAGGGCTGCTGTAAATTACGCTGACTGCAACAATACCACAAAGACCATTCTGCAACCAGGAATCAGGAAGAGTGCGGTGCATTCTGTGCCCCTCCCACTTCCAACATGTACTCTAGGTGCAGGAAGGGAGCGGGTAGTATATAGCCAGACAGTTTAGCTCCATGTTGCCTGAAGACAATCCTTGGGTGCCACTTTAAGGTAGGTTTTTGGCAGCTTTGTACTACTGAAGTAGCATAAAGTAGCCATAACCAAGAATCTGCTCCATAAAAATCAAATGCTCACATGCATATACTCTTAATTTTAATTTTATTTTTGCCTCTGACCTACATTGTTGGATTTGACATTTACAATATATGTGCAGAAATCAATTAATACTTTATTAAGTAATATGCTGAATGCTCTAACATTGCCAGAGGCAATTTGGGTAAATGAATTAAAGCAATTTGCCTAAGAGAATTAAGGCTGCGATCTTGCAACTGACTCTACACATGCAGACCCCAGCAATCATCTGGCATCATTAGAACACCTGGGACCTGAAACAGCCACTTAGCCACCTTATAGGTACAGAGGGAGAAACAATGATTTCACACCCTTCCAGCTTTGTTTCAGAAGACTGGAGTCATTCCCATTCAGAACCACACTCTTCTCCCACCACTTGAGAATGGAATTTATACCAGTAGAAACTATGTACATGCAATAAAATTCTTATACATCAGTTGGACATTAGATCCAATATTAGCATTCCTGTGATTTTCAGAACGAGTAACATTTCTTTCTGGTGTTCTGTTTGCCAGCTCAATACTAAGATTAAAAAATGAATGTTAACACTCGGACTTTTATTTACATGTAAAATTTTTGAATCATTCCTTTTCAGAATCACACTCCTACAGAAAATTCCTTGTGGGGGCTTGTACAGCAGACAGGGCGTATTCTTATCCTGTAATTTGTACTGCCAATGCTAGTGACTATCAACACCATGTTGGGGGCACCAACACTAAAGAAGTCATCCTCATCCCTTCCTACAGCACCTATTGGTTGGTGTTTCTTGGAGTTCTCCCATCTTCTGACCAGGTTTATCCACATTTAGTTTGTACTATAAAAAATCAAAACCAAAGGTAGTGTGGCAAAATATTACAAAATATGAGTAATTCTAGGTATGCTAAGGTCCAAATGAGACTAGTGACAACATACCCAACCCACCTGAAGGTTAGCAGGTATATATATATGCCCATCGTAACATACGCAATGTTTAAATTTTTCACAAAATTTCTATACTGCTATAGATGTAAGAGACTGGGTCTGCAGCTGGTTGGTGCAAACTCAAAGTTGGGCAGCATTGTCTGGGGAGGAGTCTAGAGCACCAGATGAAAATTAACATGGTTCTCTCTTAGTGGAGAAGGAGTATGTGATGATACCCTTTGGTTAATGCAAGGGAGTACAAATTTCAATCCCAATCAGTGACTCAATCCCACTATGTACAATTCAGGCTGAAGTACACTTCTGGGGAAGCTCTACAAGTAGCCATATCATCATCATCATCATTCTGAATCACTCACACCACACTTTTGATTAATGGCACCTTCATTGCATGAAGTTCTTCCTTTATGGGAGTTTTGCAGAAAGATTTGACCATTCTCTAATTTCTTAATCCCTCTAGCCCAGTTATCAAAACAAACTGTCATTCTCAAATTAAGTTTCTATTTATTGCTTCCATTTTTTTGTTTTGTTTTGGTCTCTGTCCATAAAGGGACAGAAGCTCTTTTATGACACAGCAGACGGTTACCTTAGATGGTTATCTTAGACTTAGCAAGGTCGGGAAAGGGAAATCCCATGTTCTTTCCCTTTATTTTGAGGTCTTCCTATTCCATTAGCACTTATTGTCTGATTCCTGATGACAGGACGATGGGGACTGCATGTTTCAGTGAGATTTCTAACACTACCAAAGTCCCTTTCCATTGCCTCTCTCACTGCACTGTTCTAATTATGCACATTTTCTGTTGCTGTATTCCTCCAGGTCTTGCCTTACCAAATGATGTAATTCTTGATTACAGTTCTTGTACTCAACTTGTACAGTCATGTTGATATATTCTTGAATACCTTGATGACAAGTACATGCATTTCCCTGCAAAACAATAACCATGCTAAAGCTTTTATAACATCTTAGATCCATCTCTGAAAGCATTTGCCTATACTGTCAATTCCTTCTTTGCTTCTTAGGTATCTGACTTAAGCATAAGTATACAAGTCCTATAAATTAATACACGTTGTCGGGGGTTGCACTTCTGGTGGAAGAGTATCATCTCATGAGTGATAAGGGTGACAGACATGCAAAGCATAGCTGAGTGGATCTGGCACTGATGTTGTGAACAACATAGCAGTCATACTGTAAGATTTTCCCACAGAATAACATGTAATTTATTCTAAGTTGTTCCAAAACATCTACTTTTTTTCTCTGCATAGTTGCTATCTTCTGCAATGTTTTGTTTAGATAACTATTTAAATGGAGAGAATTACATTACAATAGAAGGCTCCACTCAAGGAAAAATTAACCAGTCACACCAACTAACCAATTACAAGTCAGAATTACCCCCAAACCTTGCAATTGTCACAAAAAAATGTCACTTTGCTGAAAAACTATATTTTGTACTTTGGGGAAGCCTGGATTTTGGCTGATGAGGGAGTAATGGTTTATCCTCTATGGTAAGTAGAGCAACTTGCTATATACATCATGTTACCATTTGACTTACATTCTAACATTATACATTTATCTAAAATTAAATCAGATATTAAAATAAGGATAAAAAGTAGACATTTGATGTGTAAATTTAAATATTTAGTTACAAGTATATGAGAAAAATAAAAACAAAAAACAAATTTTAAGCAGAAAACCAACCAGAGCCTAGCTCAGAGCATCTCAACTTCCTAGAGAGCAGAACTTTAAAACCCTGCAGTTCTCAGAATGCTTTTCAGCACAGGAAAACATAGGATCTGCCATATTGGATCAGTTGTTTGCATTTTATTGTAGCCATGTTAGTCCCAGGATATTAGAAAGACAAGGTGGGTGAGGTAATATATTTTATTGGACCAACTTCTGTTGGAGAAAGAGACAAGCTTTCAAAGTCCAGAGAGCTCTTCTTCAGATCAGTTGTTCATCTGTCATTTATGGTCATCTACCCAACATTGTCCAATTTTAGACAGAAGGTGCAAAAATCTACGTGCTGAACATTTATAGAATAACTTGCTCATAAGAGAAGTTTCTCCCTGCATGTAATCCCACTTTTAGGCCTTGCAACAGTGAGCAAAGCAATACTTTTAAAAATCTAGGACTCGCTGAAAGTCAATGAGACTTAGACTCCTAGGTCAGTTAGATGCAGATATTAAAAAGGTATTTAGGCACACATTAGACATCTATCTGCATCTGTAGATGGTGAAATACCTAGAAAAATCTGGCTGTTAGGCATTTTTTAAAATTGTACCCAGGAGTTTGTATACATTTATATCAATCTTCAGTGAAAAAGTAGCACATCTTTTTTAGATTCCTATGAAATTTAGACCTATATATTCTACTTGGGGCTCTGAAGTGGGTCAGCAAGTAAGATGACAGCAGGGACAGTTTTGTGTCAGGAAAGACCATAAATTTTTTCCCCATAGTTGACATGGATAAGGCACCACCTTTCAATCTAAAGGATCATAAAAGTTCTCTCTCAGCTACACAGCACCATTGAAATGTTGTTGCCCCTGGGATGTAGGACATCAGCCAGGAGGAAGACAAGCACACAGCTCATTCTACATCCAAAAGATTTACAGGTGTAAATCCAATATTGAGACTTGGTGTGAGACTTATGCCTTTTCAGGGTTGTAAGTCATTACATTATATTCAGAATTGTATTACTGTAAATTTCACTTGTAATTATAAAAAAACTAATAGCAATAAGCAACTCAAACTTATAAAGTAAAAAGATCCTTCCAGACAAACTGGATTGGTTTCTTAGATAGAATTATAAAAATCAGTGGATGTAGAGAAGTGGTAGGTTTAGATTTTAGTAAATCATTTGATACAGTTTCTCATAGAATCTTACTCTCAAAATTAATTCAGATTGGCTGGGATATGAACTCTGCCATGAGTTTGCCATACGATATGGCAACAAAATACCAGTGCAGTTTTGGGTTTTATGTATAGAGGCATCACATCACACTGTTGGAAAACAGCAATAGGCGTCAATGCCTACAGTATGTGAGTATGTGAAAGGAGAGCAGCAAAATACAGACCCTGGACTTCAGAAAAGCAGACTTTGACTCCCTCAGGGAACTGATGGGCAAGATCCCCTGGGAGAATAACATGAGGGGGAAAGACAAGGAGTACTTGTGGCACCTTAGAGACTAACCAAAGGAGTCCAGGAGAGCTGGCTGTATTTTAAAGAATCCTTATTGAGGTTACAGGGACAAACCATCCCGATGTGTAGAAAGAATAGTAAATATGGCAGGCGACCAGCTTGGCTTAACAGTGAAATCCTCGTTGCTCTTAAATACAAAAAAGAAGCTTACAAGAAGTGGAAGATTGGACAAATGACCAGGGAGGAGTATAAAAATATTGCTCGGGCTTGCAGGAGTGAAATCAGGAAGGCCAAATCACACCTGGAGTTGCAGCTAGCAAGAGATGTTAAGAGTAACAAGAAGGGTTTCTTCAGGTATGTTAGCAACAAGAAGAAAGTCAAGGAAAGTGTGGGCCCCTTACTGAATGAGGGAGGCAACCTCGTGACAGAGGATGTGGAAACAGCTAATGTACTCAATGCTTTTTTTGCCTCTGTCTTCACGAACAAGGTCAGCTCCCAGACTACTGCACTGGGCAGCACAGCATGGGGAGGAGGTGACCAGCACTCTGTGGAGAAAAAAGTGGTTCGGGACTATTTAGAAAAGCTGGACGAGCACAAGTCCATGGGGCCGGATGCGTTGCATCCGAGAGTGCTAAAGGATTTGGCGGATGTGATTGCAGAGCCATTGGCCATTATCTTTGAAAACTCATGGCGATCGGGGGAGGTCCCAGATGACTGGAAAAAGGGTAATGTAGTGCCCATCTTTAAAAAAGGGAAGAAGGAGGATCCTGGGAACTACAGGCCAGTCAGCCTCACCTCACTCCCTGGAAAAATCATGGAGCAAGTCCTCAAGGAATCAATTCTGAAGCACTTAGAGGAGAGGAAAGTGATCAGGAACAGTCAGCATGGATTCACCAAGGGCAAGTCATGCCTGACTAATCTAATTGCCTTCTATGACGAGATAACTGGCTCTGTGGATGAAGGGAAAGCAGTGGACGTGTTGTTCCTTGACTTTAGCAAAGCTTTTGACACGGTCTCCCACAGTATTCTTGCCAGCAAGTTAAAGAAGTATGGGCTGGATGAATGGACTATAAGGTGGATAGAAAGCTGGCTAGATTGTCGGGCTCAACGGGTAGTGATCAATGGCTCTATGTCTAGTTGGCAGCCGGTATCAAGTGGAGTGCCCCAAGGGTTGGTCCTGGGCCCGGTTTTGTTCAATATCTTCATAAATGATCTGGAGGATGGTGTGGATTGCACCCTCAGCAAATTTGCAGATGACACTAAACTGGGAGGAATGGTAGATACGCTGAAGGGTAGGGATAGGATACAGAGGGACCTAGACAAATTGGAGGATTGGGCCAAAAGAAATCTGATGAGGTTCAACAAGGACAAGTGCAGAGTCTTGCACTTAGGATGGAAGAATCCAATGCACCGCTACAGACTAGGGACCGAATGGCTCGGCAGCAATTCTGCAGAAAAGGACCTAGGGGTTACAGTGGACGAGAAGTTGGATATGAGTCAACAGTGTACCCTTGTTGCCAAGAAGGCCTATGGCATTTTGGGATGTATAAGTAGGGACATTGCCAGCAGACCGAGGCACGTGATCGTTCCCCTCTATTCGACATTGGTGAGGCCTCATCTGGAGTACTGTGTCCAGTTTTGGGCCCCACACTACAAGAAGAATGTGGAAAAATTGGAAAGAGTCCAGTGGAGGGCAACGAAAATGATTAGGGGACTGGAACACATGACTTATGAGGAGAGGCTGAGGGAACTGGGGATGTTTAGTTCACGGAAGAGAAGAATGAGGGGGGATTTGATAGCTGCTTTCAACTACCTGAAAGGGGGTTCCAAAGAGAATGGCTCTAGACTGTTCTCAGTGGTAGCAGAGACAGAACAAGGAGTAATGGTCTCAAGTTGCAGTGGGGGTGATTTAGGTTGGATATTAGGAAAAACTTTTTCACTACGAGGGTGGTGAAACACTGGAATGCATTACCTAGGGAGGTGGTGGAATCTCCTTCCCTAGAAGTTTTTAAGGTCAGGCTTGACAAAGCCCTGGCTGGGATGATTTATTCGGGGATCGGTCCTGCTTTGAGCAGGGGGTTGGACTATCCCTTCCAACCCTGATATTCTATGATTCTATGATATGCATTTGTTTTGGGGCCCTTCACTATCTGACAAAAATTGACACATTGGAGGGAATTTGAAGAAATGCAACAAAAAAAAGATTAGATGTTTGGAAGGAATTGATGACAAAACAACATATTAAAGGTGGGATCTTCAAAACCTCAGCATTGACCTAACCCTGTTCCTATCAAAGTCAATGGTAAAACTTCCAGAGTTTGGCCAATGGTGCACACTTTTGAAAATCTCTTACTAGATGATGACAAATATTAGAAGGGGAAAACTCTAAAAAGGGAGATAAATAATTTTGGTTGGTACAAGGGAAAATTTAAGCAGAATATCCTGGCTAAATTGTGGAATAGCCTCTCAAAGGAAGTGATGAGCGTGCCAGTGTTTGATACACTTAAAACAAACCAGATCAAGCTCTGGAGAATATATTATAGAGAATAAACCAACAGGAAGATATACTAGATAACTAACCAGATCAGTTCTATCCCTCATATCTGTGGTGCTACCTATGAATCACAAAAAGTGTATGCATCACTGGTCAAACAACATTTGTGCTTTTTCTGTGAAGCTGCAAGTCTTAGCAGATATCTGAAATACATACACGTTTCATACTTCAACTCAAAAGTTTAGTAAAGAAAGTACCTCAAAGCTTTGGAAATGTAGATTTGTACAGCTTACTATTGCATATTATTCCTATTGATAGAACAGTAATTTGCAGCCTCATTAAATACAAATTTTCAAAAATTACTCCTGATTCTGAATTCCTATTAGGAGATGCATAGTTTAGTGGGTAGAATTAGGAATCAGGACTTCTAGAGCTAATTCTCACATTATTTGTATCCTCCAAAGAACGTATTCATGGCTCAGCCAATGACTCACTGAACAAGTTTGGAAAAGTTTCTTCACCACCATGTGCCTCAGTTCCTGCACCTGTAAATTTGGTATAATAAAAGGTACTTGCTTCTGATGAGTTTTGTGAGACTTAATTAATTCACGTGCAAAATAATATCATTACCATGATATCTTGAACCAGAACTAGCAGATTATTTATACAGTAAAGCGTACAATCTAAGCCAGAGGTGGGCAAACTACGGCCTGCGGGCTACATCCGGCAGGACCATCCTGCCTTGCCCTTGAGCTCCCTGCCGGGGAAGCTTGTTCCCAGCCCCTTCCCTGCTGTTCCCCATCCCCCGCTGTTCCCCCTCCCCCGCAGCCACACTGCCGCGTGGGCAGTAGGGCTGCGAGCTCCTGCCACTCTGAGCGGCATGGTAACAGGATGGTGGCAATGTGCGCGCGGCGGTGAAAAAGTTGGGTAGGGGGTCCCGGGGAGCAGTCAGGGGACAGGAAGGGCGGCCAGGGCCCTTGCCGCTTCCCGCAGCCCCCACTGGCCTGGAGTGGCAAACTGCGGCTAGTGGGAGCCATGATTGGCCGAACCTGCGGACACAGCAGGTAAACAAACCGGCCCACCCCACCAGGGGCTTTCCCTGAACAAGCGACGGCCCTAGTTTGAGAACCACTGGTTAGCACATCACAGTACTGGGCTCAGTCACACAAGCAAAGGTAGCTAATATAACTGCGTTTGCTGGATCAAAGCTGAAAACAATCCCATCAGTTACCTGGTACACTCATGCATATGCACATTCCTCACTTGCACTGTTTCTCAATTACCTCACTCTAGGTAGGTTGTATTGCTCAGAAGAGTGACCAAATACAAGCAATAAGGGTCCAATCCAACTCCCACTGAAAGTCAGTGGGTGTCTTTCCATTGACTTCGAAGAGAGCTGAATCAGGTTCTTGTTGAACATCAGGGAAGATGTTCATCAAGATATGTAAACATGATTTTCTGTTCATTTTCTGCTTCTTTACTTGATAATCTCATTTCTCTGGCCCAATGCCATAGGCTGCTGTTCGTCAGTTGATTTACGGTAAACAGAAGAAAAATTCTGTAAACTTGCATTATTTTGCCAGTGACACACACTTCAGTTTCCTTCTGTATTCGCAATTAAACAACAACAACAAAAAAAACTAAGAAGCTATTGTATTTCTTCCAGATCTTTGAGTAACTGGCTTCAGCCCTAATTGAAAGAAAGTAGATTTTATGGAGAGACAAATTATACTGTACATAATGAATTCATAAGATGACAAATATAACAATATTGCCTTTTGCCTTTTAAATAGGGAACATTGTATTTTAAAAAAAGAATCATTTAGATTTCAAATTTCTCAAAACAGTTGCAAGGAGACTTAGAATTTCAGAGCAATTGCAAGGATGCGTAGAGCTCAGAATTTAGTTTAATGAACAAGATGAAGAGATGCTAAGAAATCTCAATGAGTTATCATTACTTATACTAGCTTCAGTTTCTGAGTGAACAATATCAGATTAGTAAAAGGAAAAAGAAAACCACATTTAAATAATATCAAGGTTTTTGTGACAAGAAGAAACAAAGCCCAGGAAATTCAAAGTTAAGGTTGGCACGCCATTCTCCTCCATTCTCACAGCTCAAAGGAGACGGCTAAATGGCATGTGATAACAAAATGTCAGACTGAACTTTAAATTTCCTGGCTTTGGTTAGTTTTATTCATCAGTTTTAGCATTTCCACTTTGCTGTTGGAATTTCTTGATTTGATGGGGTTAATATGTTTATTTCTAGACAGGGAATAAAGAAAACAAAAAAAGGTGAAAGTATCTTGTCCCCACTTTATGTAAATAAGAAGAGTTGGACCACACAAAATACAGACTACCATGAAATCAAGGACTATACCAGTATATGTAGATATAGTTGCAGTAATTATATACCCAATACACCAAACCACCAAAACTATGATTAAATAGATATTTTGAAACCTTTATTATGTATGTAATTGAACAAAATGCCTTCTTTTGGAGGACACAATATAGATTACCTAATTAAGCCATGTGATCTGTGTAATAAACCTATATAGATGAAACATGTGCAGCAAACAATTATTCATCCTGAATATGTCATTGGATTGTTTTATAATTTTCTAACTAGGACAAATATTAGACCACATGTGGACTGATCTCCTCCCATTCTCTTCCCCCCCCCCCCGCCCTTCTCTCTCTTCAACTTAAATTACAAGGGAATTTTTGTTATACAAGTCTAAAAAATGTTCAGTACTGGAAAACTAATGATTCATTTTCTTATTTCTTGAACTCAGAAATGGGTGATTTATGTATTTTTATTTTAAAAGTGTGATGTCTGAAAGCATCTAGATGGTTTTAAATTACAACCTTAACTATAGAAGAATGTATCTGATTAAAACAATTAGCACTATACAAACCAATGGAGCACATGTAAACCCCGTGGCCTGACGTTCTGGAGGATAAGGAGCTCTTTGCCCCCATCTGTCGCACCACCTCAACAGGGTACAGTGCAGAGAGGGCTCTTTGTAGAGAGCAGCAGCAGAGCTGAGTAAACTCTAATGAAGGCCCTCCTCCTTAGCTTCTGAATAAAGCGGACATCACTGTGGCTGGGTTAGGAGGTGAAGCAGGAACTGGAACCAGGTCTGCCTGAATGCACCTGAGGACTCTGGGAATATGCTACTCACTGATACCAAACTCTCAGTGGTGTTTAGCGGATGGGGAAGGGGGAAGTGATGCAGTAAAGAGACACTGCCTATTGGGAATTCACATCAGATGGTTAGGAACCAAGTTAACACACTATTGCCAAAAAGTTACCAGGGAAGAGTGCATTATTTATCAGATTGCTATGTTTCTCCACATTGAGCCTGTGTTCCCTTTTCGGCTAAAAGAAAAGTTGTCCTTGTTTCATACACAGACTTAGTGCTTGTGAATGGGTACCAGGGAAGGTATTAATGATCCCAGAAATTCTGGGTGGGGGTTTGAGCCAATAATGTTTGTTAGTGTTAAGAGGGTCCCCTACGCATTTGAACTCAGCCCTTGTTGCCACTTACAACATCTGACAGAAGTGTTACAATACATTACACAGAATAAAAACTGGCCAATTAATAGATCTCAACATGTAATTACTAATAGGGAACCAGCACTGGATGAAGCTGTTTCTAGTGGAGTTCCACAGTGGAGTTCTGTTCTTGCCCAATGCTCTTCAATGTCTCTAATAATGATCTGGAAGAAAATATGAAATCACTGCTGATACAATTCAAAGAAACAAAAATTGGTGGAGGGATAAAAAATGGTAAGGATCAGTTACACAAAGAGATCTTGACCACTTGGTTAGCTGGGTTCACTCAAACAACATACGTTATAACTGAGCCAAATGAAAGAGAATATATCTAGGAACACAAAATGGACACAATTATAGGATGGGGAACTATATCATGAAAATCAGTTTCTCTGAAAAGATCTTAGAGGCTGTGGTGGATAGTAAACTGACCATAAGCTCCCAGTGTGATGATGTGGCTCAGATCCTTGAGTGGATTAAAAGAATATCAATGAGGAATTGGGAAGCAGTATTATCTATATACATAGTATTGCAGAGGCCATTACTGATACATAATTTCCAGAGCTAGTGTTCACAGTTTAAAAAGGCTGTTGGAAAATTGAAAAGGGTTCAGAAAAAAGCCAATAGAATGATTTGATGTCTGGAAAAAAAATCTACTTTGCAAAGAGATTTAACCTATTTAGCTTATTTAAAAAAACAAAAAATAAAACAAAGCTTAAGTGGTGATGTGATCCAAGTTTACGATTGGAGGGAAGATTTCTGATTGTAGAGAGCTCTTTAGTCAAGCAGAGAAAGGCATAACAAGTTCCAGTGCCTACCAGTTGAAGCTAAACATATTTAAACTGGAAATACTTTTGATAGTGAAGGTAATTAACCACTGGGATCTGGTAGATTCTCCATCACTTGAAGTCTTTAAATCAAGATTGATTTTTTTTAAAAGATATATTCTAGTTCAACAAGAAGTTATAGACCTTATGTAGATTGACTGGATGAAGTTCTATGGCCTGCATTACACAGGAAGTCAGACTAGATGGTCATAAGAGAGTCCCTTCTAGCCTTAAAATTCACATATAGCTTTATTTGTTTTCCAGCAGCCCTCAAAATTCCCAGTCACAATTAGGCTCCTTTTGGAGCAGATGCTCAACAAACAGAGAGATGGCATCAGCTCCCAAAATTTTATAATCTAAACCCCAATCCTGAAACTTACATTCAGTAGAACTTCATATGCATGGATTGGGGTCTTAATCACTGTAACAACACAATACCAATATTTATTAGTGTGCCATAATCAAGCTATCTGAAAAAATGATTACCTACATTAATTATTCCTTTTTAAGTACACGATTTTGTATTACTAAAACCATATTCTGAATTAGCATCCAGATTGAGTATGAACTTTAAATCCCTATTGCCAAATATGGTGACTTACATGATATCTAGACGATGTGGGCATTTTCCTACAGAACATGTTGGTGCATTCTTTATTTGACCCAAAGCTGCCTAATGAATTAAGGTTCAAAAGTTTTGCACATTGACCACAGTCGCCCAGATATGGTTGCATCAAGCCAACTAGAGTGGTACTTTTCTGAAGGTCTCTGTGTTATCAATGGAAAGAATTATTTATCCTTCCCCATTGTTGATCATTCAAGCCCCTTTTCAAGCCCACCGGGAGGTTTCTCCTTGGTGTTTGAGGTCCAGTGCTGCTATACCATTTTCAATTATTTCTCCTGACCACTGCCATCACTGCCACTATGTTTTTGCAGTTTTTGCCCCCCGAATTCCTATATTTATAATGATCACTTCAATAGTTACTAAAAGTATGTGCTCCAGGGCTATAGGATTCAGTTTTCATTTTGAGTATACTAGTTTCACCACATCCTATACCCAGCCGTAGCTTATCTATCATTAGATTCTGACAGATACATATTTTATATCTTGACAAGCAACCCACTTGACTGCTTTCCTGTGACATCATCTTATCTCTGGATATACCAACCTGTTAATAACTTCATTTTCTGGTTGAATTTTTCCAAATTAAATTAAGCGGGCGAAACATGTTAAGCTCACCAATTCCTCTTAACACTTCGGCTGAAGGGCATCTTCTGATAGCTTGATTCTGAAACTTGGTGACAGACATGACAACCTGCTCAGAGTGGAGTTTGGTCCAAGATATCAGGGTCCTGGAAAGTGATAGATTTTTTTCACTAGGTTGTTTTTTTTTTTAAAGAGCAAAAACAAAATATATATTCAGCATTTAGCTGTTAGCTAATATTCCAAAGACTATATCATAGTTTGATACTACTTGAAGGAATCCTTGGTAAGATAAAAAGCAGTAACAGTATATGACATAAAACTAATTCTGTTTCTCTTGTTTATAGAGGAATGGAAGCTCAACATTGTTCGAATGTTAGCATAAAATAATTCCCTCTTTCTCTTATGACAATAACAGGTCAATAGAAGCTTTTCTTACATGCTAATTGAAACAGATTTGTTTAAAAAAAATTAGTTTGGATGTATTATATGACACAGTTAATTAAATATTGGTGCTTCTGTATTTATCCCATTCTATAACAAAGTGGGTCCAGTGTTGAAACAGTGTAGATCTTTGGATAGACTGGACATGAAATTACTGGGTGAGATGACAGAGGTAACTGAATAATACTGGACACAAAAATCAGGAAACCTGGATTCTGTTCCTGCCTCTGATTTGATGTGTACCATTGGGCAAGTCGCTTTCCCTCTCTGTGCCTTAGTTTCCTCCCCTATAAATAGGGACAATGATACTTTAAAATAGCTACATATTATTTCATTTTTTAAAGTACCAATACCAGTTACCACAAAAGGTTTTTTGTTGTGTTGTTTTTTCATTGTGTGGCACCCTACACATATTCAGGCTGTTTCAAAAAGAAACAGAAGATGGTGAGAATCAAGCAATCTTAGAACTAAAAGTTCTAGGCATCAGCCTAATCATAAAAAGGGGCGTTAAGAGTATTGTTCAGGAAGGTGAGAGCTAAATCCTCCACCATCCTGTAGACGGACAGTCCTTCCTTCTGTCGCTTGACATGCCAAAACACCCACAGTACTGTACTTGAAGCAACATCTCTAATCAGTAACTGCTAAGCAATGTCACCAGATTGGCTCCTTCTGTACTTCAGTACGCGTAGGCTAAGGGGAAGTTGACAAAAACTTAAAGTTCAACAAATGCTTTGGGTCAGATGTACTTTGCTGTATGTGCAAGTTGTGTATTACAACTGGGACTTATTTTGATAAGAAAGGAGGCATAGGAGAAAGAAAAGTGCCTAATCCTATGTTTCCCAGAAATTACCTACCTTGGTTAGGGTGGTCTTGGCATACACACACACAAAGTCATCAGGATTTTAGGGGAAAAGAAAGGTAAAATGAAGTAGTTGGGCTAAACAGAAAGTCCAAAGAGAGTCAGGGCAATTTGTCTGTTATTGTTTTGCATCTAAAAGAATGTTTTGCTGTGAAGTGAGAGGACAGATGGGAAGTCAGGGGCTGGGGGTAAGGTGGCGGAGGGAGGAATAATATCATTCCCTGGAGGCAGGTCTTTGAAATCCTGTTCAGACCCCTAAATTGCATAAATTATCATTGCTTAAGTTACTGTGACATTGGGGCTGCCATAACATATGTGGTTTGCACTGATCCATTATATACAAATATAGCCATTAGGGCCAAATCCTGGTCTCACTTAACTCAAGGGGAGTTTTCCTTTTGGCTTCCATGGATCCTAAAGATGAGATGTAGAAAGCCCACATCTCTCATTGGGCTTTACATATGTGTTCTTAGGGCCTGAGGATGAGAATCCCACATCACAAAAAAAGAGAAAGTTGTGAGGCTGCACCTCCAGGGATTGCCAGTGCACAACATGCTCCTGCCTCACTCTGTCCCACTTCAGCATGCCCCCATGTTTAAGGCAGCCTTGTAAATTATCCCAAGGCAGATTTAACCCAGTCATTTTAAGGACCTAACTAATGATGAAGCACTTTACTAAATTGTAGTGCCTGTTTATTAGCTAAGAAATAAACTAGTTCTCTGACAAATACTGACCCTGATCCAGCAGTCCCTACTCAGGCAAAACACATTAAAGTCAATGTGAGTTTTGTTTGACAAAAGGACTGGAGCCTGGGTAGAATGATGGAAGTAACATGAAATCTCAGATATGCTACAGATAAAGCTAAGCCTTTTAATTAGGAATACACAGAAGCTGTATATTGTAGCTGCAGTATATGTTATTGTATCGGGGACTAAATCATATTTGAAACTGTAACTAGGGTTGCCACCCTCCAGGATTGTCCTGGAGTCTCCAGGAATTAAAAATTAATCTTTAACGGAAGATTATATCACGTGATAAAACCTCCAGGAATTCAGCCAACCAAAATTGGCAACGCTGACTGTGACTTTGCTAAAAGATTTAATTAGAACTAATATAAATGCATCTTTCCTACACAGTTGATCTAATCAACACTGGCAGTTTTAATTACAATACTATTTAAGGAGAAAATATTGCATTACTATGAAAAAGGATGAATTATTTTACATTGTAGGTGTACCTTCTAGTCCTGTATCTGTCACACTAGCAGTGTCTTTAATAGTTGCTAATCTTATGTCTCTTTCTAAAGTTGCAGTACAATTTGATAAAAGCGGACATAAATCAAATAATTGCCACATATTTTATTTTCGATTATTTTCTCCCTACCTAGTCTTCACTACAGACAGACTGACAGGTCTAATGTGAGGCTCCTGAAGTGTAGTTACTTCTAAGCTTCAGCACTCCAGAGCACATAAAATAAACATATGATCAATGAAATGAAACATGACAAAATGTTTCATATTGATGTTTCTGTTCTTTTCAAAATGTCTTTTTTTGGTTAATGCCCTCAGGCACTTTTTCCATACATTTTCTTTTTTGTAATGTATAGCTTTCCTAGTTCTGATTTCAAGTTCAGGGTGTCTGGGGAGAATTGGAAGATTTCTTCAAACCAAGGCTGTTCCTTCAGCCTTTCACATGAGAAAATTGTTAGGCGCATTAAAGTATTCCTGACTAAGTTGCATTCCTTTGTTCAGAGTGAGTTTTGGGAACACATCCTTTTCTCATTATATTTCCATAAAATATATTTGATCTATTCTATTCTTAGAATACCTCTGATGTGGTCTGTGAATGAAGCACAGTAAAAAAAAAAATATTTCTTTTTTTTTATATGAGACAAAATGTTTCCATTTCTTAGACACATAAAAAGTCACTATATAGCACTACACAAAAGTAAAACTTTACAGAAAGTTTTAGTGCAGCTCAACACAGATCACAAAAGGCATCCATCCTTATATTATTTTTTTGTGATTCAGTGCCTCACCAAATGCATACAAGCAGCTACAGAATGACGGAGAGAGAGAGATAGACATGAAAGGAAAGAGAAATGGAGGGAGATACAGACCTGGATACTACGATTGGGAAGCAAGTTAATATTTAGAAGCAAAGAAAAATGTTAACCCTGTGCCTCCTAGAGCAAAATAAATCTGCTGTAATAGTAGATGACAATAAAACCACCTTTGAAAAGTTTTAATACTTTCAGAGTACAACTCAGAATATTTCTAAATGTGGACAGATATTTGAAATGTTTATCTAGACAGTTCATTGCAACAGTCAATGAATTTTTCCCCTTCCACTTTCACATCCTCTTTTGGTTCTTCTGTATTTTAGGGCCCAGTTGAACACCAAGTAGCAGCTGCAATTACCAGTGCAGAATTTTCTACATCTCACTCTGTTGTTTATTGTTCCTCTTGTAAAATTTATTGTTTTTTGAAAAAAATTCTTCAGAACACTTATCTCTAGAGCTTTCCATTCATCTAGGAAAGACTGCCCTGACCTGACACATTGAAAACATTAGAGAACTAGGAGTTCAAGGCCTTGTCTGTACTTGAGATTGGCCCCGATTCAGCCATTGGTGGACAGTGTCAGTGCAACTGCAGTGGTGCAAACACCAAAAGTAGCCAAGGTAAACCACAATTTGCAACAGCTGAATTTATCTTGGTTTCAACAGAGGTAAGATCAACCTGTGCAAAGTGAGGCTCTCTTTTTCTACAACTATGGTTTGCAAAAGTGCAACTGCACTGGTTGCTGACTACAAATGACTTAGGGACAAATTTTTAAAAGGTATTTAGGATCCTAACTCTCATTCTGGGAACTTTAAAAATTTGACCCTTAATATAAACTAGGATTAGCTCTAAAATGAATTTGCCTGCTCCCTCATAATATCCCACTCCACAGTCCATTGAAGAACCTTTCCTCCTTATTCCCCACTCTTGGAGGGTCTGTATGAAAGGCTTAAGGGAAAGTAATATAATTAATTTTGAAATGCAGGTTAGTTTTGTTCATTGTATTTTAAAGCTGAAGGTAAGCCACAGAAAGGGATATTACACCTCACATCAATCACAGGCAGACATAGGTCCAGGCATCAACAGCAATCAAATGGGGCCAAGTTTGAGCCTTTCATTCTTCTCATAAATACACGTATTTACTGCCAAGTGTTTAACTGACAAACAAGAGCTCCCTACAGGTGATTTTAGTACAGCTTTGTAATAATAATGAAATAGTTTATTTTCCTATAACCACTGAATAAATATAAAGGAAAATCATTTACACTGGAGGACCATGCATTCTTTGCATGAGCCTTTCACTTCTGGAATCAAATATGGCTAAGGTTTCAAATAGAATGAAGATTGTGGTTTCTGTCAGTGAACATCTGGTGTATCTGTATCATAAAACCACTGCAAAACTTTGTACAAATTGCAGTGACCTAATATTGAAATAGAAATGTGGGAAGTTAGGACTTGGGTGCGTTGGCAGAATTGTATGGGGAATGTCATCTACCATGGTAGATACCTGGTTGTTATTTTTTACTTTCAAGAGCACAAAAATTCAGCAATACACATAATACACAAATTGGAATATTGGTACAGAAGGATACAGCTTGCACAGGAAAGACAGGCAGGGAAAAAAGTAAAGAGGTGTAGCCTTATATATAAAAAATGCATACACTTGGAATGAGGTTGAGATGGAAATAGGAGACAGTCTCTGAGTAAGGATAAAAGGGGTAAAAAACAAATGTGATGTCATGGTAGGGGTCTATTACAGACCACCTAACTAGGAAGAAGAGCTGGATGAAGATTTTTTTTAAACAACCAATGAAACCATCTAAACTAAAGTATTGGACTTGGTGGGTATAGGGGACTTCAACTGCTCAAACATCTGTTGGCAAAATAACAAAGCAGGGCACAGATTATACAAGTTCTTGGAATGTACTGGAGTCAATTTTTTATTTCAGAAGGTGGAGAAAGCTATTGGGGAGAGGCTATTTTCAATTTGATTTTGACAAATAGGGAGGAACTGCTGGAGAATTTGAAAGTGCAAAGCTTGGGTGAAAGTGATCGTGAAATGACAGCATTCATGATTCTAAGGAATGGTAGGAGGGAAAACAGCACAATAAATATAATGGGATTTCAAGAAGGCAGACTTTAGAACGCTTAGGGAGTTGGTACGTAAGATCCCATGGGAAGCAAGTCTAAGGGGAAAAACAGTTCAAGAGAGTTGGCAGTTTTTCAGAGACACATTATTAAGGGCACAAGAACAAACTATCCAATTGCATACGAAAGATAGGAAGTATGGCAGGAGGCCACCCTGGCTTAACCAAGAGATCTTCAATTATCTGAAACACAAAAGTGGAAACTAGGTCAGATAACAAAGATGAATATGAACAAATAACACAAGTATGTAGGGACAAAATTAGAAAGGCCAAGTCACAAAACAAGATTAAACTAGCAAGAGACAAAGGTTAACAAGAAAACATTCTACATATACATTAGAAGCAAGAGGAAGACCAAAGACAAGGTAGGCCCATTACTCAATGGGGGATGGAGGTGGGAACATGGAAATGACAAAAGTGCTAAAATTACTTTTTTGTTTCCCCAAAAAGTTTCCTAGCGATTGGACATCTAATGTAGTAAATGCCAGTGAAAATGAGGTAGGATGAGAGGCTAAAATAGGGAATGAACATGTTAAAAATGTCTTAGACAAATTAGATGTCTTCAAGTCACCAGGGCCTCATGAAATACATCCTAGAATGCTCAAGGAGCTCGCTGAGGAGATATCTAAGCCATTTGCAATTATCTTCTAAAAGTCATGGAAGACAGGAGAGATTCCAGATGATTGGAAAAGGGCAAATATAGTGCCAATAAAATAAAATAAAAAGTGGAATAAGGACAACGGGGGGAATTACAGACCAGTCAGCTTAACTACAGTTCTGGAAAGATAATAGAGCAAATAATTAAGCAATCAATTTGCAGAGACCTAGAAGATAATAAGGTGATAAGTTATAGTCCAAATGGATTTGTCAAGAACAAATCATGTCAGACCAACCTAATAACATTCTTTAACAGAGTAACAATCTTTGTGGATAGCAGGGAAGCAGTAGATGTGGTATATATTGACTTTAGCAAGGCTTTTAATATGGTTTCATATGACCTTCTCATAAACCAGGGAAATACAATCTAGATGGAGCTACTATAAGGTGGGTTTATAACAGGTTGGAAAACTGTTCCCAGAGAGTAGTCATCAGGGGTTCATAGTCCAGCTGGAAGGGCATATCAAGTTGGGTCCCACAGGGATCAGTTTGGGTCTGGTTCTGTTCAATATCTTCATCAATGATTTAGACAATGGTATAGAGTACACTTGTAAAGTTAGCAGACAATAACTGGTTGGGAGGTTTTGCAAGTGCTTTGGAGGATAGGATTAAAATTCAAAATGATTTGGACAAATTGGAGAAATTCTGAAGTAAATAGAATGAAATTCAATAAGGATAAATGCAAAGTACACCACTTAGATGAGGGTTGTAGGACAGCAGTAGTCACCTGCAAATGGGGCTATGGATTAGAACTGGCCAAAACAGGCGGGGGCGGACTTGTTCTACTACTACGCATTGTGGTTAGGTACTCATGATCCAATAAGGTGAAGAAAGCTGCAGGCTGGCAAATCTTAAGAAGTTGGAGTCCAATATACACCACTGGGTACCAATAGCAGTGAAGCTATAGCAGCATGGCCTTTAGCACAGACTACCCATACAAAAACCCAGCCTTCACTGAAGCATGCCCTGCCATGGCTTCACGGTCTTTGGCATCAGCGCTAGCTAGATTAAAGCTAGTTTGGTTACATCCACACATGCTACAAACGCCGCCACTTGCAGTGAAGACATACCTTCAATTACTTCCCTAAATTTAAGCAGTACAAAGCCACCTCCCCTCGAGGAGAGCACCAGGAGAAAATGTCTCCTGGCCACAAACAGGCTGCATACTGGCTGTGGATGCACCTTTTTGTGGATGCAATTTACTCCACTTCACTGACTGAAAGGGTGTGGAGCCAGACACCCAGGACAATAGGGACAGCATAATCTCTGTGATTTTACCTGGCTGCTATGTGGACTTTGCATGGAAAGGGAATAAATAATACCTAGCTCTTGTATAGTCCTTTTCAAAAGTAGATTTCAAAGCACTTTACAAAGAAGGCCAGTATCATCATCCCCATTTTACAGATGTGAGAACTGAGGCACAAAGAGGTAAAGTGACTTACCAAAGGTCACCAAGCAGGCCAGAGGCAGAGAAATAAAACCCAGGTACACTGAGTCCCAATCCTGTGTTCTATCTACTCAGCCACTCTGCCCCCAATAGGTTCCTTATGCCCTGTGACAGGTTTCAGTCGGTCCACTGAGCCTCTAGGGGGCGATGGAGAGCTACTGTCTGACTGGCAGGCCTTAGTCACACCTTTCGGTCACTGGGGAATTAGCGGAGAAGGTGCGCCGGCCCAGGCGGGGGGGAGGGAGCGCCGGCCCGAGCCTGCGGCGCGCCCCCCAGGCGGGGAGGGGGGGGGGGGGCGCCAGCCCGAGCCTGTGGCGCGCCCCCCAGGCGGGGGGGGGGGGGGCGCCGGCCTGAGCCTGTGGCGCGCCCCTCAGGCGGGGGGGAGGGAGCGCCAGCCCGAGCCTGCGGCGCGCCCCCCAGGCGGGGGGGGGGGGGGGCGCCGGCCCGAGCCTGCGGCTCGCCCCTCAGGCGGGGGGGAGGGAGCGCCGGCCTGAGCCTGCGGCGCGCCCCCCAGGCGGGGGGGGGAGGGAGCGCCGGCCCGAGCCTGCGGCGCGCCCCCCAGGCGGGGGGGGGAGGGAGCGCCGGCCCGAGCCTGCGGCGCGCCCCCCAGGCGGGGGCGGGGGGAGCGCCGGCCCGAGCCTGCGGCGCGCCCCCCAGGCGGGGGGGGGGGGGCGCCGGCCCGAGCCTGCGGCGCGCCCCCCAGGCAGGGGGGGGGAGCGCTGGCCTGAGCCTGCGGCGCGCCCCTCAGGCGGGGGGGAGGGAGCGCCGGCCCGAGCCTGCGGCGCGCCCCCCAGGCCAGGGGAGGAGGAGCGCCCCCGAGGCGGGGAGGGGAGCGCCGGCATGAGTCAGTGGCATTCGGGATTCTGCTACCCAAGGTGGGTTGGCCGGCGTAGGGGAACGCAGGCTCACCCAACTCCGCTGCCCCGCTAACCAAATACACCCACCACACTGGGCAGTTCTGCCCTGGGTTACTTCCTACCCGGTCTCTCAAGCGGGCCTCTCCGGGCCCTCCAGCCTCGTCTGGGTATTCAGCTGCTGGCAGCTCCAGCTCCCTCTCTGTGTCAGGCTCACGCTGGCCCAGGTTACAGCCTGGCCCCTCCAGGTCCTCCGGGTACTCGGCTGCTGGCAGTCCTGGTCGCCTCAGTCCTTCCTCCAGGTCAGGTTTCTCCTGGCCCAGGGCCCTCACCAGGCAAAGGGCCCCGCCCTTTGTACTTCCTGCTCCACCCCTCCCCTTCCGGGGATTGGAGTAAGTTTGGTCTGGCCCCGCCCACTCAGGCTGAGAGGGTGGTTCTTTACCCTCTGGTTCAGAGGGAAGCCACCCTGGCTCCCTAATGCCCCTTCCTCCCACCATCACATATTGCATACCTGCTTACAGTCTGGTGACAAACAAGAGCATTTTGCCTCTTAGCACTTCTAGATGTCAGCTCAGCCACCTGCAGGACCAAGCCTGCAACATCACATCCCTTAAGCATGTCAGAGATCACAAGCAGACCATATCTTGCTTCTTAGTTAAGTTTCTCAATAAATCACTGCCTTATTAAAATGAAAATAAAAAATCCCACACTAATGATCAAAATACTGCAGATTAGCAGTGTTAATTGGCCATTACTCTACTTGTTTTTTTAACAACCGTTGAGAGTTACATTGTATTTACAATAAGCAAGGTATTTAATTATTTAAAAGTTTGATTTTTTTAAAGAAAATTGACACATAAATGTGATCTTCAAATGATGTCACATGCATGTGTGTTCTATGTAACTAAAAAACACTCTTTGGAAAGTTGTAGATAGTCTAGAAAGCTTTTTACTCATAAAACTTCATAAAATAAAAAATGTGGGGGGAAAAAAACCAACATGATTTCCAGCAAATTGCCTTTGTTTTAAATTCACATGCTCACATGTCTGCACGCCAATGTGTCATGCCTGGTTACATTTGTCTTGTTGTGTTAAAATTATGTTCTTGACATAACCAGGCTCGATGCCTCAGCTCTGTCATATGCCAGCCGACACATTTTAAAGAGATTTTAGTTTGTTTAAATATTTTAACATAATATTTGCTTGCTTTTTTGTTGTTAAATAAATAGGTAAGGAGCTGTTGCCTGTTTATCACATTTATGAAGTTTTGCTTAGGCGTGGCAGTATTATCATCATTAGATGTTTGTATTAAGCAAGTCAGTACTTTGCCACTATTCTCCTCTAGGAGCCAGGATTCATTGCAAAGGAACAGGAAGGACTGTTGGCCCAGTGATTAGGGTGAGACCTGGGTTCAATTCCCTACTTTGCCAAGCCATTTAGTCTCTTTGCCTTAGCTGGCCATCTGCAAAATTGAGATAATAGTACTTCCCTACCTTACAGGTGTATTATGAGAACAAATAAATTTTGTGAGACACTCAGATACTATGGGCGCCATGTAAGTATGATTGATTAGTTGATAGATAGACAAAATGGCTGAGGTAATATCTTTTATTGGATCAACTTCTTCAAGTCAGAAGATCTCTCACCAACAAAAGTTGATCCAATAAAAGATATTACCTCACCTACCTTGTCTCTCTAACATCTTGGAATCGACATGGCTACAACACTGCACAGATAGAGAGAGACACAGACTATAACAAATAGGAAACAGTATTACTTGAAAGGAAAGCCAAGTTTTCTAACAAAACAAAAAAAAGAGATGTTGTGTAAATACTTCCATCAGTAAAAATGAAATAATATGCTTAAATGTTAAGTATTTAAAGCACTGTGTTTATTTTTGCTCCCTGGATTTGCTTGCCTAAATATCAATTCACTACACTGAACTTACTTTAAGGAATATAGATAGTGTCAATATATACAACTGTCTAAGCAGCACAAATGTGTTTGTCTCAGCATCTCACTAACAGAATTTATTTCCCTCGAATGTTCCTCAGTGTTGGAGATACAGTCCTCTCATTTCTTTTTGCATGATGGATAGCAAGTGTCAGAGTTTAAAATTATACTTTAATACACTGATGACTATAGTATATCCAAGTCCTCTCACAATAAAGTAGGACTGAGACAAGAGCAACGTACACCTCATTTTCATACTGACTTTGATATCCTGGGGTTTGTATTTGCATCTTTGATGTTTCAAAAGATGTCTGATCTTTTTTAATGCACGTGAGCCTCTTGCTATTGAAGTAGTATACTACTGTCATGAACAATGATAAAGTACAGTATCCAAACTGTGTAATAATGTTCTGTGTTGTTCCAAGGATAACTACAGACCAGGGAAGTGGGCTGGATTAAAAAGAAAGAAATAAACTGTTACATTATCTTTGTTGGGTGGTTTAAAAATGTTCCGGCTTGTTTTAGGCTGGGATTTCAATGGGGCCTAACTCCCCTAGAAGGTTTTGAAAATCCCAGCCTTAGTTTTAATCACATCATTGCTCTTTCTCACATTCCTGTCAGTCATAAAGTGAAGTTCTCCCTGAGTATGAGATTCCAGAGAGCAATAACCTGCAAAAAAAAATGAGTAGCTCTACTTTTCTATAGCTTTTATTGACATAATGGCACTATTCAAGTGAAGAACAGACTAAATATAATATGACATGCAACAACAACAATGAGAGGCAGTAGCAGGGGGGCAGAGAAATGCCTAGCCAGGGGCCCCTGCCCTTCCAGACTCTAGCATGAGGACGCACTCACTCTGCAGGAACTGACTCTTGGTTCCTAGAAGCTTGTGCAAATAAATGATGGATACACATGCCAAAATTAAGGATGTGCTTTTAAAGAGAGAGCTGTTTTCTACATCTATCTTTGAAAATCTGGCCCACCATGTTTTGGTTCTGAACTAATGCACGAGAAGATTCCTATAAATGAAATGTAAAAGCAATCATTAATGCAACATTAGGGCTGAGCAATCAAACTACCAAAAGTCATGAGATTTCAGATGCTGAAGTTTCTCCCACAACAGTGAAGTGGCCACATTGTAGACCCTATGGCATACACTCAGAACAAAGAAAGTAATGCACTGTATTTTTCCAGGCTGAAATGGCAATGTATGTGCATAATGTGACAAAGTTCCTGCTCTACCTTGCTGGGTCTTGCGCTTATTGGCGGATTTGCTCACCTTGGAGCTTCACGGCAGCCCTCAGCTTGGCCATTTTTCTGAACCCAAAGTCCAGGTCAACTCCTCCTGTGTCTGACCAGGAGTTAGGAGGATTTGGGGGGAACCCGGGCCCGCCCTCTACTCCAGGTTCCAGCCCAGGGCCCTGTGGAATGCAGTGTCTAGAGTGCCTCCTGGAACCGCTGTGCAGCAGCTACAACTCCCAGGGCTACTTCCCCATGGCCTCCTCCCAACACCTTCTTTATCCTCACCATAGGACCTTCCTCCTGGTGTCTGATAATGCGTGTACACCTCAGTCCTCCAACAGTCCGCGTTCTCACTCTCAGCTCCTAGTGCCTCTTGCTCCCAGCTCCTCACACGCACACCACAAACTGAAGTGAGCTCCTTTTTAAAACCCAGGTGCCCTGATTAGCCTGCCTTAATTGATTGGCTGCAGGTGTTCTAATCAGCCTGTCTTAATTGTCTCCAGAAGGTTCCTGATTGTTCTAGAACCTTGCCTGTTACCTTACCCAGGGAAAAGGGACCTACTTAGCCTGGGGCTAATATATCTGCCTTCTATTACTCTCCTGTAGCCATCTGGCCCGACCCTGTCACAATAAATACCTGACTCATAATCAAACAGTGAGGATTTAGGTGCATAAATTAGATGTTTAGCAAGCATCTATACATGCATGAGCTTGAAAATCTAGCCCACAAGCGATCGAGAGTCTGTGCTAGGGTAAAAAAAAGTAGATTTATAATTTCTTAATTTGAAATATCACTTTTACCTAATAAAAGACCCAACATGTTCCCATTCAGGTCAATAGCTTCAATGGGAGAGAAAGCGGGCCAAATGTGGTTATTTTCAGTAACTATTCAAAAGAAATGACCTAGGCATTGAAGAACTCCAAGATACTTAGGGGTTCTAATCTGGGACTTTTTGAAGGAAGTTGTATATGCTTAACTGACCATATTAGAACTTTTATGAAGAAAATTTAAAAGGAAAATTTCTCAGTGTGCAACCAAACATACTATTCCAATGAAATTGTCTGGTTTACATCTTGCGGCATTTCAAAAAAAATAAAAATAATAAACATCTCAGACTTGCTGCCTCTTTAGCTGGACAGGTTTCCCACAGCTGAATCCTTTGATGATACTCTTTGGATTTTCTATTTTAAGAGCTTCTCCCTTTCTGTTTCTCTGGAGACAAACTTTTTTGCTCTCCTGCCAATCTTCCTCTTGACCTCTCTCTGTCTTCTTGTGTACTTGGCCTTTCCATCTTTTTTGCACTGTCCTCTCTTTCCACATTGCTAGGCCCTCTCCATTTCCAGTGCCAATAATTCTCTTTCAGTTGCCAGGAGTCCTCTTCCTGTATCCCAGCTGTCAAATTATTTAATCTGCTAGACTTTCTCCTTTGCTGTTGCAGACCAGTTCTCCAGCTTCCAGAGATTTAAATACTGTATATTGTCAAGACGACCACCACAAGTATTTGCACCAGTGGAGGAGCCAACTCTGAGACAATTATCTATGAAAACTGAAGGACCCAGCTATATTAAGAAAGTGTATATTATGGTTACATTAAAATATATGTGAAAATCAAGGCCTGATTTGCAAATCTACGGAAAATTACTTTTTGAAAGATCTATGGCATAGCCTTTTACTCTCAACCTACATAATTCCCAAAGCAAAAGACTTTGTTAAAGAGGAGATACAACTGAAAGGATGTTTCCAATACGTTTGTGCAACATCAAAGAACTGATTACCACAATATGATAAATAAAATTGATATGGTAAATTGTCTACAATATCAACACATCAATTACTTAATACAAAATTTCATGTAAATTACATCAGAAACAAGGGTCTAATGAAACCAATTTCTCTAATTACAGCAGAGTATCTAAATTCTCATTCCTGAACTAGCTCATTATGCAGTTTTCCAAGGGTCACCTCTAACTCCAGACAGAAACTGCTTGTATTCTGTACCCCTCCCAATCACACTTCATGTCAAGAGTGGAACAGTCTGCACTTACGGATAATCTCCTGTTGGCCATGGACAAGAACCATGCATCCATATGCATACTGTCCTTTTCCATACACAGCTGATATAACTCTGTCCACTTTTGTCAGATTCATAGTTAGCCATGGTGTTGCACATATGCCTGACCTACAGGCTTGATTATTATTATTCTCCGTACCTAGGTTTGAAACCACTGACCTTAAAAAGTTACAAGCCATTCAGAACACAACAGCTTATCTGCCCAGCAACACAGGTTGCCAAAACCCCATCACACCAGTACTCTGCTCTCTTCCTGTTGAATATCTGGCAAGATTCAATATTTCAGTCTTCATCTTCAAAAGCCTTCCTTGAGATTGGTCAATGTTGCTTATCAGACTAACTTGCCCTATGTAAACACCTCACACTGCATCCAGCTAGGAACAATGGTCATCCTCAAGAACCAAACTCATGTATACAAGAGGGGTGACTGGACCACAAATCTGGGACTCACCCCTGGAAAATATTAAAATTACTATGAACATCAGTGTTTTCAGAGACAGTAACAAACCCCTTCTTTGACCTACAGCAGCATTCCCACAATACTAGGTGTAAAAGAAAACAAAAAACTCCATTCCACTTCACTCCACTCCACCCACCCCTCTTTAGAATAGGGGTGGGAGAGAGACAAGATATATGTTCTCAAAATTTTGAGGGGCACTCATATACCATGTGGTGATGGGTGTCATGTAAGTACTAGACATATTGCAGTACATAGGCAATGGCTGAATTTAGACAAACATTCTAACAGTGATCTCTTCCCATCCCTGGTGGGTCTTCTTCCCTCTTCCCCTCCCTGGTGGGAGGGGATTAATTTTGCACATTAACTCTGGTTGTTACTGAAGACATCTGGTCAATAATTGAACATTAATGTTTTATGATGTAACCTATTGTCTAAAAACTAACATCGTTTGCTAAATTCATCATGCTTAAGACTACAAGTTAGTTTGAGTCTACAGTCTAGGTAGTATCTATAAAGGCAAAGGACTGAACAATGTATTGTAACTACTAAGCTATTGGTAGGCACCCCTCATTGTACCACCTTTACCTGATTACAGGTAGCAAATATTGTAATCAGTATGAGTTCACATTCTATTTTATATATACATATCTTTATTGTGTATTTTAAGTACACAACTGTATGTGCATGGAGATCATATAGAACATCATACATTTTAATGCAATACTAGTTTGAAGAATAACTTTCAATTTAAAGACTAAAACGGGGGGGGGGAGGAGTATATTCTCATGTCAAAACTTTTGTTGTTGTTTTTTTTAAAAAATCCTGTATATTACATTTTATACAGACTAGGTGAATTCAGAATTATAGATCATTTCAAAAATATTCATTATGTTATTTATATACATCAGTGTGGTCATATAAAAAGTAAAACAAGAATGCATTCACAATTGGTTTAAGCAACTTTCTCTTGGCAAACCACCATAAAAAACAGGGGCATCATGGCGCCACCAGAATTCTAAATTGTGGCAGAGAATCATAAGTACACATGGCATTAATCTTTGTCTCGTTGCAGGAGACACCCTTGCTTGCATTAGCAGACTGCCTCTTAAATCGAAGATGTTGGAACTTAAGTTTAAATGACAGCATAGACAAGATACACTTTCCCATCCATACAAAAAATAATCCAGTTTGTTAAAAAAAACATTTCATACAGTTTATTCCAGTTAATATTCATTATTGCAAATGTACAACAAAAGTGTAATAAAATGGGTTAATAATAGCCCATGTAATCTCCAGTATTCATATTGGACATGATACAGACTACTGAGAGACTTTTTAAGTACATACATATAATTAGTTAACCCATTGGTATTACATTCTTGTTATTCTGGATTGATCACAAGACTTTAGGGATCTCATTATACTATCCTACTTTATTTTCCCTAGTGAATGAGAACACTTAGCTGTCTTTTAATATGTTACTATTAAATGCTTACTAAGTTTTTATGTCTTTTTCCTTTTTCCAAATTTAGGCAGAGTAGAGTTTTGCTAAAACAGTAATTTTAAAAATATGATCATCTTTCTTTGTCAATTTCTCAATGACCTGTAAACATTCAATAAAAATAAAAAAATCTTATGCCAGATGAAAGTCACGTCTTTTTAAAGGAAACTGTGACTATTTTGGTGGAAAAGTAAAAGACTGATAGTCCAGGAACACTGACTCACGATAAAATAAGAATCTTGAAGATTTCCTGTGGGGGTTAATGGAGGTAAGGCCAAGGGTAACTGACCTTGAAATCCCTAGATGATTTACATTTGTCCATAGATTATTTATATAGTTTTTATAAGATTATTTAATACACAAAGCTACCTTTGTTAACCTCTGGTACCATCATAGTCCAAACAATGTCAATTGTAAGTGTCATCTTTATACATGTGTACAAAAATGGAACTAAATATGGTAGCATTTCAAGTTGTCTTTCTTACAGTCCTCTAAGTGCTGCATTGCCAAAACATGATAAAATTATTCAGATATAGTAAAGTAGTATAATATTAGCATTTTAAATAACAGCATGAGATATGAGAATGAGATTTAAGTATTTTAAATAAAACTTACTCACAAGTCACATGTTTAATTCAGATAGTAAGCTAGGGTGAGCTTTTTCCAACAAGTTATATGACTGTAATACATTCTTAAGAACCTATTACTTTAGGTATCTTCCCCCCTTTCCCCTGCTAAAAAAAGTGTTAAAGATCCATACAACAGGGTTTCTTCAAAAAAATATGATGTATTCCAGAAACAACATGCATTCACACGACACTCAGTAAGAAAGGGACTGTTTACTCAGTTTATAGCTTGAAAACCACTAGGGACGATGTTCCAATATGGGAAATTTTAGTAGTGTGTATTGTTAATACAAAATAAAAGGCAAGCCTGGGAAGTTAGGATTATATTTTTTGCAATGCTTGTTTGGAACATTAAAAAAAATCCCCTTCTAATGTCAAAGTATGAACAAATACTTTTTCAGATGAATAAAATCTGTAATCAGTTAGATAGGAGCAATATGCTGTTTTTCTGGCATTTAATCAAACAATGAAATCACATACACATTTCCTGACACAAAAGACAAATGATGTAATAATCTGAAGGAGTTTCTCTATCTCCTTGGAACTTTGCATACTTGACTTGTTTTCCATATTTTGTGACTTTAAATGGTGGGAAAATTATATTAAAATGCTTGTAGCAGTTCTTCTAAACTAGCATCCTTTTTGTTTTATTGTATTTAATATAAAAGCAGCAATTATTTGATTTCAAAGTTATGAAAATATGTACCTTATGAGAAAACAAGCAATTTAAGCTTTAATTGGTGTCATTTTTCACAGAACTGGCAAGATTCTTGCATCCCTGGCATGTTGTTTTCTATAAAACTGCAGAGCTGCCTTCAATGAATGTTTTAAGAATGTATAAGTTGTTAAAAGAAGGTATGTGAGAAGATGCCTGGAAATATAAGATTTCTGGGGGGACTTATTCACAAAAGATACATTTCATTTCACAGGCTATATGTTCCAATTTTTCTTTATTATTCCTAATATGTCTTGCTTCACAATAAGAATATCCTCTGTTCCTGTATGGGAATGAAGTGGGGGGGGGGGCATGTGAGAAGTATATTTTGCATAGGAAAGATAAGAAAAATGGAAGGGGAAACAATAGAAAATATGATTAAAAACATAAAATAGAAAAAGACATGAAAATTAATCAGTTGCTTTGAACACACGATCCTAGCTTAATCAAATGCGCAGTTCATATAGTGTGTACAATACTCACATGCTGTGTGTATAGATGTGCTTTGTTTCTCTCTCTCTTTAAAAGGTACCCAGAGATCCCAATCAGGATCAGGGCCCCATTGTACTGGTTCCCATACACACATATACAATAAGAGACAGTCCCTGATCCAATGAGTTTATGGTGTATTTCTCTGTAAAAAGATACACACAAATAGTATGTATATAGGTGGGTTGTGTATTACTGTAAATTACAAGCCCAGAAATATATCAAGGGGTTGTGATGAGAAGAAATCTTGAGCAGATTGGGATATTATTGGAACCCTGAAATGACTTTTGTCAAATCCAGGTAATTATTTAAGAGATGAAACCCTGTGGATTTTGTACCCAGCTGCTCTGTTCAAATCTCCGATGCCATCCTCATAACTCCTCTTACTTAACAAGCCTCGCTCGGTCAGAAATGGGTGGGTGTGCCTCTGAACAGATTGCCCCAGTGCTGCCAGATGGTCACACCACTGTTGGATGTGTCATTTCCTGTAGTGACATCATGCAGCACGGCCACAGGTAGGATGGATATTTGTAGGGTGTAATTAATTCACAAGGAATTTAATGCTGTCTTTTAGCAGCCAAATACTTCCTCCAGCGTTTTAGCCAACCAGGTTTCCATCCAGAATATAGGTAGAATGGGTTAATTCTATTATGGATTAAGAATACCAGTAAATATTTCTTCCAGTACAATTCCTTTGAAATATTTAAATGAATTACTTTTTCAAGGGCTATTGCAGCCACTGAATTTGATGGCTGCACTTCGCAAACACAATTTTGTGGGCACATGTGGCTGTGTTGAGAGAGACGGAGAGAAAATTTAGTGCCCAAAGGAGCCTAGGAGACGGAATGCTTTGTTTATCCCCAAACCAGAAACATCATGAGCAGCAGCTTCATAAGCGTCCACATTCAGAGCAACAGAATAACTCATCCTTGAACTAAAGTGTCATCCAGAACTGAGATATTGGTTCAGTATCCTTATCTATTCAGTCTGTGACCTCTTTGTTCCAACTGGTAATCATGGGACTACATAGTGCCAATAGCTTTTAAGATGTGGATACCTGTCCACTGGGAGCTGGACTCGGACTGTAAATTAATTTGACCTGAGGTTGTGCTTTAGTAGAATTGGTAGTGAATATTTAGGAAGTACTCACAACCATCCCTCTTCCTATCTATGCGCATAATCCTTTTTCCTCCTCACAACTAGTACAATCAAAATGCCTGGTGCCACAGATTTGTATCCACTTGGGACCATCCCTACTTTATACTTTAACATTTGAATGAAAAAGCATTAAAACACTTTAATTTGAACTATTGTGCAGAAAAAATACAAGTTACTAATGGCCTCAACACTGGGCAAGCATTATTGAAATCTGAGCTGAAAGGCCGTTAGAGTAACTTTAACCACCGGAGGAACGCAATAATCACCCTGAAATGTACAACCTGGAATATTTTATTGGTATTATAAACTGCAATTTATACATAAAAATAAGAAAAACAGTCAGACCCATCCATTTATGAGCCATAATAAATATGATTATGACATCACTGACAACCAGCCAGAAACCTCCAAATGCATCCAGAGTTCTACAACAATGCCATGATTACCTTTTCAATCTGTTTCCCATCAGTGTTTGTGTGTATTTTTGGGAGTGTACATATCTGTGACCCTGATTCAGCAATTCTATCCCCACGAGTGCAGGCATCTGGTTATACAGAGCTAGTGGCAGGAGTGGGCTCTAGGACTGTATGTGTGGCTGCTGCTCAAGAGTATTGAATCCATCCCAACTCATGCAAAACAAAAATACAGAAACAAATGAAAAAAAGCACTTTTGATATGCTAAACACTATCATATATCATGCTCTTGTCACTTACAGAAAAGCTATTTCAGAGGTATGCTAAGGATATTTTAAAAAGTGTATTCACACTGTTTTTGGGTCTCCTCACTGTGACACCATGAGTCCCAATGCATTAGCAGAGGAAGAGAAATAATAAAGCATTAATACCTCTAAAAATGATTGATAGAGCATCTCCATAAACACAAATTTTGCAGCTTTGAGGTACAATCTCTCACTAATTGCTAGGGCTAGAAATAGCTGCAGAATCACTGAAAAGCTAGCATCTCCAGCTTTCCAGGGGAAGGAAAGATGGACTTGAATCAAAAGCCCTGGATGTAAACACTCACACACCTTTACTAAAATTCTGATCCAAATCCAAACCCAATCTTTGTATCTGCCCACTGTACCTTCTCCCATGAAACTGAGATACATTCCATATTAATTAAATTATAAATTAGGAAATAATTAATAAAATAATTCCAAAGAACCAGCCTAAACTGTAACATAAACCAAACCAAAAATATTTTTAGTTTTCTTTCTTACGACAACCCTCTCTGGCTTTCAGCCACCTTCCTGCCAAAACCCATCATGGTGGCTCTGCTGGGCTGGCTTGCTGGATCACTTTGTATGTCCCATGTGCTGGAGCTTCCCCTGATTCAGGGACTCATAGTTCATTCCAGCACACCCCAGGGAAGCTTGGAACATGAAATGTGGACAGAACAGCTGGTCCCTGACTTTGCAGTGACCGCTACAAGAGACATCATGGTGAGAGACATCACCATGGGATTAATAAAAATAGCAGGGATCTAGGGAGGAAAGCTGAGGGAAGATAAAGAGAAAGTTAGGGGTTGTGGAGTGATGGAAACCAAGGGGTCTCATGTCATATGGATAGTGGGGTAGATGAAAGCTTTAGGGCTGAACTGTCCTGTCAAGTGATGGGGAACACAAGCAGAATGCTGGGAACCTAGTTGAGAAGGGGGGAAAGAGGTGTGCAAAGTGAAGGGAGGATAGAAAAGAGGAACTGAAAGGGCTTGGACATGTATGGGTAAGCATCAGGTTTTGCAGGATTGATTGGAATTGAACCTCTGAACTTTGAGGTTCTCTTTTTGTTTTTGTTTTTTTTGGAAATTGTATTAATCTCCCCTGTCCATCCTGCTCCAGCCCTTCTCCTCTCCTGATTCTCTGATGGTTTCCTCTCCTAAGACCTGGTGATTATTCTCCTTTCTCCCACCTATCCCCTGAATCAGTCCACTGCCATTTCAGCCCTCAGCCACTTCTACAGTCACTGATAACCTCCCAGATCAGCTGTTAGTCTCCAAATCTCTCATACTCGAGAGCTTTTCCCCACTTCATAAGTACCCCAGGATGCAACGTGTGCTTCTGCCCCCTGTGTAAACCTGGAGAAAACAATACTGAAAAGAGCAACTGGCCCAACAGTCAATCAGATTTCATGACAACCTGAGCAATTTTGTAGGCTATCAACAAAGATAGGATAGCATCCGTATTACTGTATGGCAGAACTGGAATAGACAGAGGGGTCCTTACAGAACCCTTTACAATGTTTACCTATTATAGGTGCTTCTGTGGCCCCATTACCATTGTACCTTAGCACCTTTTCAATGTATTTAACCTCACAACACCCCTGTGGAGTAGGGAAGTGCTAGTAGCCCCATTTTACAGATGAGAACTTAAGGTCCAAAGCCCAGATTTAAGATCTGAAGAAGAGCTCTGTGGAACTCAAAAGTGTGTGTCTCTTCCAAAAAGAAGTCTGTCCAAAAAAAGATACTACATGACTCACCTTGTCTCTCTCAGATTTTTAAAGGTATTTAGGCATTGCTGAGCTCAGTGGGATTTAGACTCCTAAGTGCCTAATTCCCTTTTGAAAATGATATTTGGGCACCTAAATCAGTTAGGCAATGTGATGCTGAGAGCAGCAACACCTAAATGCCTTTAAAAATCTGTGCCTAAAAGACTCCGTTATTTGCCAAAGGTCATACAGAAATCTGTGGCAGAGCAGGGAACTGAATTGAACCCGAGTCTCTCAAGTTCCAGGCTACTGACAAACTATTCAACATAGATTCTTATACTTCGCTCATCACTAGGCATCTTTTAGTAGTGCTTTAAGCGATGTGACTAACATCTGTCATGGGTTGTTTGTTCTCTCATCCTCTCCCCGTGGGGAGAAGTGTATGCAGTGAAGTATCTTGTAGTGGTAGTGGGCTTTTAAAATATACATATTGATACAAACAACAAGGAGTCTGGTGGCACCTTAAAGGCTAACAGATTTATTTGGGGATAAGCTTTTGTGGGTTAAAAAACCACTTCTTCAGATGCATGGAGTGAAAATTACAGATGCAGGCATTATATAATGGCACATGAAGAGAAGCGGGTTACCTCACAAGTGGAGAACCAGTGTTGGCAGGGCCAATTCAATCAGGGTGGATGTAGTCCACTCCCAATAATAGATGAGGAGGTCCTCGCTTACAGACAGCCCCCCAACCTGAAGCAAATACTCACCAGCAGCTACCTACCACACCACAGAAACACTAACCCAGGAACCAATCCCCATAGCAAACCTCATTGTCTACTCTGTCCCCATATCTACTCTAGCGACACCATCAGAGGACCCAACCACATCAGCCACAGCATCAGAGGCTCATTCACTTGCACGTCTACTAATGTGATATATGTCATCATGTGCCAGCGATGCCCCTCTGCCGTGTACATTGGCCAAACCGGACAGTCCCTACCTAAAAAATAAACGGACATAAATCAGACATCAGGAATGGTAATGTACAAAAGCCAGTAGGAGTACACTTCAATCTTCCTGGACATTCTATAACAGATTTAAGAGTAGCTATACTTGAACAAAAAAACTTCAGAAACAGACTTCAAAGAGAAACAGCAGAACTAAAATTCATTTGCAAATTTAACACCATTAATCTGGGCTTGAATAGGGACTGGGAGTGGCTGGCTCATTACAAAAGCAGCTTTGCCTCTCCTGGAATTGACACCTCCTCATCTATTATTGGGAGTGGACTACATCCATCCTGATCGATTTGGCCCTGTCAACACTGGTTCTCCACTTGTGAGGTAACTCTCTTCTCTTCATGTGTCATTATATAATGCCCGCATCTGTAATTCGCTCCATGCATCTGAAGAAGTGGTTTTTTACCCACGAAAGCTTATGCCCAAATAAATCTGTTAGTCTTTAAGGTGCCACCAGACTCCTTGTTGTTTTTGTGGATACAGACTAACATGGCTACCCCATGATACTTGACATATTGATATGTATTTGTTAGAGAAGTCAATGTCAAAGAAATGCACATTGCACTTGAAGCAGAAGGTGGTAAGGTTTGTGTTGGTCCTTAGTTCCTGGGAGAGTTCATTCTACTGTCTCAGGCCCAGGAGAGAGCTCTGTCTCGCACACAGCTGAGCTTTACTGTTATGGGAAAGAGTTCCACTGTACCAGAGGAGTGAAGTTGTCAACTACCATTGAGCTTCATATGCAATCTTCATATGCAAATCCCAGAGCTTTAAGCAATCTTTATGATATCTTAGGCTCAGGCCATGGAGTTCCCTGAAGATAAGAAGTGAGGTCTTGAACTTGATTTGTTATTCTATGGGAAGCCAATGTAGTGAGCAAAGGAAAAGTGTGATGTGCTCATGGTAGATATAGAGAGAGAGATATAAAAGATATCAAGTTATTCTGACAGGATCTATTTTCCTTAAACCCTTGTTGATTTGCATTAATTACATTACCCACCTTTAATTCTTTATTAATTGAGTCCTATACCAGCTGTTCCATTATCCTGCCCAAGATTGATGTGAGGCTGACAGGTCTATATTTACCCTGGTCATCCTGTTGACCCTTTTCAAAAATTGGCACATTAACTTTCTTCCAGACTTCTGGACCTTCCGCAGTGCTCCAAAAGTTATTGAAAATGAACAATACTGGTCCAGTGAGGTCCTCTGCCACCTTTTAAAAAACTTCTGCATGCAAGTTACCTGGACCTGCTGATTTTAAAATGTCTAACTTTAGAAGTGCTGCTCATCATCCTCTTGAGAAGCTCGTGGAATGGATAGAGTGTTATCATGATATGATGAGACTTGATCATCTGTTTTTTCCCCCAAAACAGAACACAAATATTTATTGTACACTTCTGCCTTTTCTGCATTATTATTGATTATTCTACCAGTTCCATCTATTAATGGACCAATACCATTGGCAGGATTCTTTTTGTTCTTTATTGTCCTTAACTTTGCTAGCCATACATTTCTCCTTGTTTCCTTTTTCTTCTCTTATCAATTTTCTATAATTCCTAACTTCTGATTTATATTCATTCCTATTAACTTCCACCTTCTTCCATTTGCTACATATTACTCCAAGCAAGCACAGAACTAATGTCCCCCTCAGATTTTACTCTTTTTCTTCAGAATAATTGAGTCTTGCGCCCCTCCCCCAGCAGCAGTCCCGAGCAGGCATGTCAGGAGCAGCCAGGGAGATATAAATCACTGCCCATGTGGGCAGAGCTGGGCCTGCATGCGTGCAAACTCTGTCCTTCTCACTCGCTATCAAGGTGTGCCCAGAGCTGGGGAGGGCTGAGGACTCTGCAAGGTGGGAGGGTCCCAGAGCTCCAGCTCTAGTCTGAGCCCAGAAGTCTGCACAGCAATGAAATAGCCCCAGAGCCTGAGCCCTGAATTGGCTGGCACAGGCCAGCCATGGGTTATTCTTTGCTATGTAGACATACTCAAAGTCTTCTGTTCTTGACATAAACCGAAATTTTAGTGTTGCCATCTGCTCTATGAAGCCATATAGATGTGCTAAGGAATGTATTTGTCAAAAAACATTTCCTGAATCTTTTTTGTTCTCTGTATTGTTACAGACATACTTGCTGACAAGTATTTTGAAATAAATGACCAAAATAAGTGAAAATGGTGTGATTATATTGTGTTATTTTGACAAATAAAATATGCAGAATTTTAAAATGTGCACAAAATTTTTGATTTTTGGCACAGAATTCCGTCAGGAGTAATACATAATTGTATAGCTCCCTTCCCAGTGCTGAAGTCTTCATGCCAGCTATATCATATTCTCGTAATCCAGCTGAGAGGCAACGAAGGCATGAATAACTGAGGCCTGGTCATGATCCACCAAGTTGGGATGGCATCACTTAACCAATCAGAGATGATAGAAAGTGTTACCCTCACCACCGGACCATTCTCTCTCTCTCTCTCTCTCTCTGGTTAGCTCAAGACTTGATTCCTTCAAATGTCTGAGCCAAGGCTGAGGTGATTTTTATCTTGTTATGAATTAGCTCACCCGTCATTACCACTTATATTCTCTGATGTCAATATTTGTAACTTTTACTACATTATTTTGAATTCTGTTCACCAGTTTTACTTTTCATTCAGTTCATATTTTGTGTTCAAAGAAGGAGGCTGACTATCAATTCCTCTTTTCTGCAGGGAAGCTCCTACTGAGATTGGCAAAAAATGTGAGGGGGGAAAAACCTGCTTATTCTAGTTGCCATATTAGCTACAGCATACATATACACTTATATTTCTTCTCTGGTGTCATTCTTCATTACATAATTTTGAAACTTGCATTGAAGACTTTCAGTAACATCTTTTGAAAGTTCAGCAAGCAAGCTCTGGGTCAGGCTCCAAACCTCTGGCATGCAAAACTATCTACGGTCATGAAGTTCCTTGCTTAAACCCACCAGAAAGGCCATGGTTTGGGTCTGGGGTTCCTGTCCTTGAAAGACTCCACTGAAATGGTCACAATGGAGCAAAGTTCAGCGCAGAACAATCATTGGGAGAAGTTTGCTTTTTCATATAAAATATTTTTGTAAATTGGTTAAAAGAAGGAAGTCAATTTAAATGCAACTGCAGAGACTTTTTAAAATACATGTTAACATTTAAAGTGAGTATTTTAAAATAAATCTAAAACCAGGATTAGAATGAAATTCTGCTGTGGGGAGAGCCAAAGGCAAAAGGCAACATGTATCAATATTTAAAATATAATTAATCTACATTAGTATTTAGTAATTATAGTAAAATTCTACAGGGGAAGTTGGTGATGGAGACCACATGGACTTTTCACTTCAAATTATGTTCTCTTCAACTTTCACTCTGCATCAAAGCAGACATGGATGTGCCATATTTTAAAAGCACAAGCATGTTTACCTCTCCTTTAGCTCATACAAAACCATACCTTGTAATTTTGTTGTTAAAGGAATGCAGCTTAGCTAACTGATTTTACCAAGTCTGCTCAGCTTTATTTTTGCTAGTAACTCTTTCCTTCTTTTGAAAGAAACCTTTCTGTTTATTTCTGACTTCTGAGAAAGCTCATAATGGAAATATAAGGACATTTACTGAATTCTCCAAAAGGAGAAATACCATCATGTACAAATAATCTTTCACAGAAACAATTTTTTCCCCATTGCCAGAAAACTTTGGTTAGCAGAGAAATATCTTATGACTATTTTAGGTCAGATTAGTAGAATCTGATCCATTCCAGATACTTAATTATTTGTAGGTTTCTGATTTTTAAGCTTTGGGTGGGGGAGGGGAGATGAGAAAACTATCAATATAACAGCTTTTTAGCTTTATTTATTTTTATTTGAGAAGTCCTACTTGGGAAATTGTTATAACATAAGAAGACCACAACTACAGAGTGTGATCTAGAAATCAGAATAGCTAAAATCTTACCTCTCAGCAATTAGGCCCTGATTTGGTTTATTTTCTTAACCCAACACAATGCCATTCTCATCAGTGGAATTACCCAGATGGAAATGAAGGTAGAATTTGCCCCTTGATTACTGCTTAATCAACAACGTAATTACATCAGATTGTGAAGTTTTAGAATATGTAAAACTAGAGGTATGACTTCACTTTGAGCTTGGGCGTTTCCCAGCTTCACAAGACATTTTCGTGCTAGCTCTGAATTCAGCCACAGCAGTGCAAGCTGCAGGACAGGCTAGCTACCCTGAGTATTTGCCTAGGGTTTCAAATGGGTATATACTAGGGATAGCTAGCCCATCACACTGCTCCCACCACTACCCTCTATTTTTAGCATGCTTGCTCAATGAGAATGAACACAAGAACATTTCCTCAAGCTGGGACTCATACCCTTAGCTTGAAGTGCAGACATATCCTAAATGAGCTTTTTAAATATTAAAATGGGTAACTGGTTGAAAAATGTGTAGGCAATAGTATGGGCAGAGCACATGGACCAGATTCATCTCAGCTCATCCACGGAGGCATAACTCACACCTTTCATTATGTCACACTACATCTGTTGGGTTCCCTGTCCCTTTTCTATGATTAACCACGAAAGAGGTGGACGGTACAGGGAGGAGATGACTTTAGTTTTTATTTGGGTACTCCGTAGGTGTCTGGGCTGGCAGAAGCTTACTGTGCTGTAGCACAAAGTGGGGAGAGGATTGGTGGGAAAGCAGGGCAGGCCAGGGGATCTCTGATGACCCAGAGTCTTAAGCCTTGTATACCAAGATTGCCCCGTATTAATGACCTGCCCTCTTCACTATTTAGCACTTCCCCAGTCTTTGTGGCATCTACAAACTTGATCAGTAATGATTTTATATTTTCTTTCTGGTCACAGATAAAATGTTGAATATCACAGGGCCAAGAAACAATCAGTGAGGCCTTATTAAAAAGACACCCTCTTGACAATGATTTCCCATTCATAATTACATTCAGACCAATCATTTTTATCCATTTAACATGTGACATTAGGTATATATAATGTGCGCCATAATGAAGATTTTGTATTTAGTTTCTTAATCAGACTACCATGTGGCATTAAGTTAAATGCCTTACAGAAGTCTAAGTATTTTGACACAGTCAAGCCAGATGGCTGTAAAAGAGTCAGCCCTAGAATGGTAAACTCCCTATGAGTTGAAAAGAGGTTACCTGAGGTCAACTAGGGACACCTGAGTCCAAGTAAGGGCTGCCTGTGAGAGAGAAGAAGGAGAGATGAAAGACAAGCCTCAGAAAGGGTAGTGGCAGGAGGGAGAAAAGGCTTCTCCTGCATGAAAGGCTGCTCTCATCCCTAGAAGGGAAGCAACCAAGCTAACTGACTGTTTGGGGAAGGACTGGCACCCATGAGCCAGCATAACAAGGCAACACCCCAGGGAGGGGGCAGGGAAAGGTATTTCCTTTTTGTGTTTTCCATAAACCCATGTTGATTGGAATTAATTATATTGCCTGCTCTTAATTCTTTATTAATCGAATCCTATTCCAGCCATTTTATTATTTTGCCCTAGATTAATCAATGTCAGGCTGACAGGCCTAGAATTACACAAGTAATCCCATTTATTTTTTTTAAATATTAGTACAACGTTAGCTTTTCTACAGTCCTCTGGATATTCTCCATTGTAGCAAGACTTACTGAAAATTAACCTTAACAGTTTAGAAAACTTGTTGGTCAGCTCTTTTAAAGTTCTTGGATGCAAGTTATCCAGAACTGCTGATTTTAAAATGTCTCACTTTAGTAGCTGCTGTTTAACATCCTCCTTAGTTACTGTTTGAATGGAAAGTATTTTATCATGAGAGGAAAGATGGTCCAATGGTTAGGACACTAGCCTAGGAGTTGGGAAACTTGTGTTCAATTCCCTGCTCTAGTACCAAAGTCCCTTAAGTCAGAATAAGTTACTCTCAGGCACTCTAACATCTTCAAGAAGAGGTTTGTCAGCTCAAAGAGGGCTCCTAAAGGCAGCAGCATGATCTATTCTCCAATACTAGTCTGATTTAAACTACCTCTTAGGACTTACGTACAGGATGACACACTATGAAATCAGAAAAGGAGTACTTGTGGCACCTTAGAGACTAACCAATTTATTTGAGCATGAGCTTTCGTGAGCTACAGCTCACTTCATCGGATGCATCCGATGAAGTAAGCTGTAGCTCACGAAAGCTCATGCTCAAATAAATTGGTTAGTCTCTAAGGTGCCACAAGTACTCCTTTTCTTTTTGCGAATACAGACTAACACGGCTGTTGATTTCATAGTTTTCAGAGTAACAGCCGTGTTAGTCTGTATTCGCAAAAAGAAAAGGAGTACTTGTGGCACCTTAGAGACTAACCAATTTATTTGAGCATGAGCTTTCGTGAGCTACAGCTTCCGATGAAGTAAGCTGTAGCTCACGAAAGCTCATGCTCAAATAAATTGGTTAGTCTCTAAGGTGCCACAAGTACTCCTTTTCTTTTTGCGAATACAGACTAACACGGCTGTTACTCTGAAAACTATGAAATCAACTTCTTTAGCAGATGATCTCTGCATTTAATGACAGATGCAAACAGTGTGGTCACACACACACACACACACTCTATGGTTTGCAGTACTGCAAATCATGGTCTGCATACAGCAATACCTTGTAACAGTACAAAATTTGCAATTCTGCTGCATTTGAAAACTAACTTTTGATAATGAGATAATGCTGCATGTCGCAAAATTTTATTAATTATCTTTATAAAAGACAAATAAAAAGTTATTCAGAATTTTTTAATATTATTTAAGGGAATAAAGCAGGAGTTTGATCTTTTTGACATACAATGTACTTTGTTTATCATAGGCAGACCCAATGCTTATTCTGGAAGATTACCATTCTGGATCAGTGACCTATAACTGTTAAAAAGCCAAAGAGAAGATGGGGATCAATATTACAAACAAACCATTATATTCCTAGAGCATCTCCCTTAACAACAAGATCTATATGAAGATGTTACTGACTATAGACATTGTGCCCCCCCCCACACTTTTTTTTTAGGTCAAAATCACGTTCCTCCCAAGAATGAAAAGTTAATATGGGACTCATGATCAGCTTTTTGTGGTTTAAAAAACAAGAATCACTTAGCCAACTATTTCCCCAGGACCATCAATCACAGCACAGAATCATGTCTTAGCACTGACCCAATTATACTACTAACAACATTCATGTGGCTTTAAAAAAAGTGTGTAAACCCCTTACTAGAAAGCACTGCAGTGTTCTACAGCAATGGCCCAAACGCTCTTACAAGATGATTACAGTGTTTTGGATCAATGATGAAGACAACTTTATATTTTAGATTTTTTAAGGGATAACCTTTAAACTAATTTATATTAAGGCTTTTCCAACTACTTTTCCAAATCTACATTGACAGGTTATATACAAATCAATAAACCCTTGATGGGCTTCCTACTCAGGCTTAATATACAATGCTTTTGCACACATATTATTTTCATTGTACAGCAATACTTCAAACCAAGAGGTCCAGGAAGGATGACTGAACTTGTTCAATTAATGTAACAATTGATCAAATATCAGAATTTCCCCCAAAATGAATAAAATAAAATGTTAAGGCCTCTAGTCCATCTCTCTGACCCCAGAAAATCCCACTAACTTCTCTCTTCTTTCTATATAAGTTCATGAAGGATAAGCCAAGATGGTCAACCAGTGCAACCCCATGATCCAAGTGTCACTAAACTGACTGAAACTGGACATCTGAGGATGGATCACTCAATAATTGTCCTGTTCGGTTCATTCCTTTGAAGTATCTGGCACCGGCCACCATCAGAGACAGGGTACTGCGCTAGAGGGACCATTGGTCTGATCCATTATGGCCGTTCTTATGTATACCTTTCTTATGGCTCTCAGATGTTTCCTATGGTTCCTGTTTCCCACTATGACATCCCCACTCAAATTTTAAATTTCCAAAGTCTTCTCTTTTCCTGTCTCTTTCTACTTCCCATTGGAGGCTAGTGATATCTGAAAGTAGGTCGACAAAGCAGACACCAAGTGAATTTTGGGCTAAGCTACAGGAGTGAATATGTGACTCCACACAGGATAGCCATCACTACTCCATTCAGAGGAGCTTTCACTGCTGCCTCTCTCCAGCTCCCCTGCCTTTAAAACTCCTAGAGAAGCCCAGGAGGTCTTTTTATTGGGCCTTTTTCCTGACGCTGGAGGCAGTGTTATGGGCCTTCCCTAGTCTCATGCTCATCAGAATGCACTGCTTACCTCGGCAGTATTGCCAACCCCCTGCATTCAAAAGTAATGAGTCAAAATATATCATGGCATTAGCTCAAAAATCATGAGATTTAAAAAAAAATAATAAATTTGGGGTTCTTTTTGCTTGCCTCCTTTCTAAGTTATCCTTTAGGTTGCACGTGCTTCACATTTACATGGGTTTCTTCACAACTATGGGGACTTACTTAAAAAAAATAATTTGAGATTCTCATGCAATCTGTTGCTTCCAGCATCTGAGGCTTTAAGAAAACAAAAACTATACAAGACTCACAATAAAAGTCACAAGAGGTGGTGATACTGCCTCTGCCTGAGGATGCCTTGGAACATGCTTGAGTAGATAAACAGTTGGGAGGCTCAGCCAAAACATTGTATTTGACCTCATTAGACTCTTCAAAGATCTTTAGGAGGATGGTTTTCTGATGCATGTGGCTGTAGGAGAGCCCATGGCTAAACAGGAAAACTTTTAGAGGTAGAGAAAGGGGCAGGAAGAGATTGGTACAACCCCGTTAGTTTTGAAATTTTTGAGGTTTAACCCCCCAACTCGAGCTTCTAGGCTTTACTGATCAGTAAAGCACAAGGTCTGTTTCCTTTTAATTGTACTTAAAGGGGTATATTGCTGAGGCCTGGCTTTGAGTTTGCAGTTTGTGCCCTGCACAGATGCATCTCCAACTATGGTACCTAATTTGCACTCACAAAAAGGAGGCAACTCTTCTGAATATTTACACCATCAACACCATTCCACCAGAGCAACAAGTTATCCCACATAGTACATCTAATGTAATCATTTCACATTCAGCCAGCTAAAGATACCCAGCCTTCAGCCTCATAGTTTATAGCATGCCTCATGTGGTTTTTATAAGAACACAGAACTGAAATACCTCATTTATTCAAGTTTTAGCACACTGAATCTTCCTTTGAGTTAGCTAGTATATTCCATCTTGTTGATACTCCATTGGTATCATAACATTGGTAGTTTTAATTGTTAGTGTACCTCAAAAACTAATGAAAATAAAAATAGGAGGCACTGAAGGGTTGAATTTTGTCAACATTTGGGTTTGTCATTCAATTTTGCCCCTCTCTTGGGTTTGCCTCATTTTTCCCTATTCCATGCGGCTTTATTGCTTCAGTTATATGCAAAAAGCAGTATCTGAAAGTGGGCAGCCCATGTGTACAATGCTCCCCCATTCTTCCCCAGGGCCAGCACAATATATTGCCCTTAACATAACCCTTTGCTAACTTTTTTGCTCTTGTGAGCTAGGAATGTAAATATATGCAGGAGCCTAACTTCACCTTGGGAGAAATGTATTATAGATATAAATCGGTCATCAACAGCTCATTGCTGCATTTATACCTGCTCATGCATTATAATACCTGTGCTTTGCTGACAGTGACTTGGCAGCCATATAGTATGAGGTTCAGACTTAACCTGCTACCTTTGGTCAATTACATGAATTTTGCTCTTGGAATTTACATAGCTTCGTTGTCTTCAGACAAATAGATCCATAACAGTTTAAAATCTACTATGCAGACATATAAACTGAAAGAAGCATCAAATGGAGATACATGCTTTGCTAAATCAAGAGGCCCACTAAAGGCCAGATTTCCAGAACTCAGCAAATTGGATGCAGGCTGGACAGCCAGATTACCACCACATGGGAATTGTGCCTTTCAGAAAAGATTTGGTTAACTTCGTACACTTATTCTAAAAGGAAGAAAAACAATTTTACTTTTTTCATATTCATGATTGTGTAGACATTTTATTTCATATTTTTCACAGGCTACACTGTATGTTGTACAATGTTCACTGGATAAGAATTGGTTATGGGATTTTGGAATGATGCACAAGAATTCTACTGAAAGTGAAAATGGTAAGTGATGAAAACTACTGGTGAAGTCTATGGGACAGATTCGGGGAGACAAGGGGGAAATACAACCCATATCAATGCTGCAGAATAGCTATGCAAAGCCATTTCTGTGTCAAAAAGAAAATAGAAAGACTTATTCTGAATCTAATCCTAAATGTCCAGATTTCAAGACATAGTTTGCATATGTGCAATTTACAATATTAAACCATAATGTCTACTAAACCTTTCCAATCTATGGGAAATGATTCTGCTTGTAGTCTTCTGAAAGAAAAAACAACAGATTCTTTTTTAGTTTGATCAAAGTTGAGAGGTTTTTGGTTTTGGTTTGGTTTTAAATGATTCCCCTGAATAAAAATTACATCACAAGATAATAAAGTCCGAAGCATCAATATGCTATAACAGATTTTCTCTGCTTTAAATATCACTCTTGTTCATACTGCAATTCAATTTAAAGAATCATTCAAAAATAAATCTAAATAAATAACAACCTAGCTTTCAGGCAAACAAATGAATTTGCATTGTTTTATATTCATCATAAATATTTCACTTAATTACTGAGGTACCTTGTTCAGAAATACAAAACAACATTATAAATTTATTAGCACTGTCCCTACTGATTTTACAGCAGTTCTGTGGAATGTAAAAGCCAAAAGTAGAAACAGGCTCAAGAGCATAACCAGAAGGACACACACCACATTCAAATGCTAAACTAGACTGACACACTATGCTTTGCTGGGTATATTTTCTATAACTAAAGCTTTCCGTCTTTAATCAGGTGTTACCCTATTTATTTTCAAAATCAAGATCAACGAAACCCTTTTCCTTCTGTTGCTTTACAAAAACCAAGACATCTGAGTTCGGCAAAAACAATATTATCTTGAAAATTATCACGCGTTATTTTCCTCTCATTGTAAAGTTGTTAAAATATAAAAGGATAGAACAACGGTTTTCAAAGGTTTAGCAAGGTCAGTTATATGAAAAAAACAAAAAATGTGCTACCCAAACATGAAAGCTGCAGTATATAGCATTTATCATCAAAACTATTTAAGTTCCTTTAATGCTTCCAAAGGCTTGTGGAAATACATTTTTAAAATGTAAATAAGTAGGTCTTTTAGAAGAGGTTATTCTTCTTTGTAAACCACAGTCGCACTGGCAATTTATACTTTTCAGAAAATCTTAATCCCGCAGGAAATATACACAGTTCATATTTATTTTTAATATAATGCTGAATTTAATATGTGCTATTTTTATTATTTCTGCAAACCATATTATTTTAATTTGCTTCTAATAAATTAGGTTGATATTTGGAAGAAAGTATCAAATAGATGCAAAACTGGTCTGTTTTTGCAAACAACTTCAAATGTAAATAAAATTGTAGATGTACCATTTCCCAAGGGATTAAATACTCTTACTGTTCAAATGTCATTAATTACCCTTAATGCTATTATGAACTATTTTGAGATTATCATTATTAAACTGTTAGAGTATTTCTTAATTCTTCACTAGAAAGCTACACTAACTATCTGGGTTCCCCCCTCCCCTTGCTGAAATAAGAATAGCCTTCAGGAAATGCATTCAAAAAGAAAAAGTCAAGAAATAACAAAAATATTTTGTTTGACTAAATGAGAAGTAAAGAGAACAGTTTAAGTCTAAATCATATTCTATTTCATAAACACTGTATCTAGGTCTGATGCAGCCTGATTCAAGCAGCTGGGTTTCTCTGAGTGGCTAGGGAATCAACATAAATCCCTCTAATGCAAGCATCTTATCTTTAACATGCCTGTTTTGGCAATACTGGAGAATGTCTAATAAACCCCCAATGAAATAAGAATGTCACTTATATATAACTACAAAGGACACGAACACATACAGATATACATTTTGTTTGTGTGTGGCCGGGGAGGGGAGAGGGGGCATACATGTACATACACGGCCAAATTCAGTGGTTATTGGCACTGGAGGTAATTCAGCAGTGAATGTTGTGCAAGCACACAAACACATGCACGGTGCACCATACCTCAGTTTTCACCCAGCACCTTTGAAGTAATTGGGAGCTTTGCCTGGGTTAGGCCTACTGGCTCAGGGACATTGTGCCTAGTGACTGGATTTGAAGGCAACAATGCAGATTTTAAAATGACCATATGGGGCCCAAAACAACACCCGTTGAATTCAACAGGCATTGGATGGGGAATTTGATGCTGTTTTATTCCTGAAAGAAATAGAAAAAAGTGTAAGTGTACACTATACAGCTAATCTGATGCTATTCACTGCATTAAGCAGGGGTGAAAAATTCAACATTAATAGTTAATTCTCTTAATTTTGCCTTCTCCTCTTATCTTTGCAGATTACTAAACCAATGACAATTTTCTCACATGTATTATTCAAAATTATTCAGCAAATTATTTCCACTAATATGTCTTGGTGTGTAGGCTGGTCACAAGTGGAGCTGGCCAGAAAACAAGAATTCCACTTTGTGAAAACTTCCCAGAATTTGTTTTCATTGAAACATGGAACAAAACTGAGATCTACTGATTTTTTTTTTAAATGAAAAACCATGAGCAAGACACCAGAATAGCCAATAGCCTAGGGCACTTACCGGGGATGTGGGAGATTCACATTTTAAATACAGTGGTGGCTGATATCGACACTACCCTCCTTCTGAAGAGGGGAAATGTTGGGGACTAAGAGTCAGGGGTCTCAGTTCCACACAGCTCACTGGTAGCTCAGCTGCCCCACAGCTTCTCACGTCCCCAGCCCCAGCCGGGAGCAGGGTTCAGCCACCTGGGCTTCTTGGCCAACAGCTAAAGTAAGTAATGCAGTGTCTTCACAAACACTGCCTCGCCCTAACTACAGCAACATAAGCCCTATGCCTTTCATGGAGGTGGAGTTATTATATCAGAGTAGAAGGGCATTTACATCAGTGGTACAAGGCTGTAGTACGTACACTGACATAATTAGGTTAACATAAGATGCCTTACATTGACCTAACTGCATAGTGTAGACCAGGCCTAATACTCCCAGACATAAAAGGGGCATGAACACAGCGGAAGTGATTTGACAAGAGGAATGGTTCAGTGGTTAGGGAGCTAGCCTAAAGACAGGGGAGACTGGTCAAGCCCCTTCCTCCCACAGACTTACTAGAGGACCTGGGCGGAGGGGCGCTATGAGAATACATACAGTAAATGATTATGAGGTGCTCAGATAGTACAGTAATATGTTAAGAAAGCTAATTTTTAATTTACCCGGGGGGGGGGGGGGGGGGGTGAGAGTGGAAAGACTGTCTAATTTCTTGAGGAAGTGCTTTTCCAAAGAGGCTAGCTCCCGAAAAGTGGAACTGTACTCTGGGGAGGAGCAAATAACTGACTTCACTTTTTCTTAAGTAAGAAGCCAGTTTATCCCTGGGTCTGCACTCCCAGCCTGCCTACCCACCCTTGCCCCCATAGCTAGTTCCCAATCTATCCTTGAGGCTGCGACCCAGCAGGTATGTGGGAGGTTAGTAGTTGCAAGGTAGAACCCACACATAGCCGGCAGCACAGGACCTCCACAAAGTGGCCAGAGAGATTAAGGCTCATGGACCACTGGAGAGGGCTCTGGAACTCATTGAGATGGGAAGGGTGGGATGCAGGGATTGCTAAAAAGTTGGCAGAAGGGTCAAACTTATTTTGGGGGATAGGACAAGGAGTGGATTTGGAAGCAAAAGTTTCTTATAAGGGTATGGAAACCAAAGGATGGAGAAGTAGGGCCAGGTAACGAAGATGGCTATCGTAAGGGTTAATGGTGACAGCACCAGAAGTAAAATATGGATTACATGGTGTGATTTGAAAGACACACATCACTCTGAGATGGGAACTGACTTTTGCTTGTTCTTTCCAGTTCAGTTCTGAATATTGCAATCAGCTTGCAGTATGTGGTTCGCTCTCAGTATTGCACTAAAAGGTAGCACAGTTACTTGGAATCTGTTATTAGTTATTTCAGTATGGAATGTCTGGCTTTTTATGGTTATTTTAATTGGTGACAGTACTCACTACTTAACATCCTCAATCTGGCGCTGATGCTCTCCCATGTCCTGCTCCACGACATCCTGAATCCTCATCCTGTCTCTGTGCTGGCTTTCTATTCTCTTCAGAAGTTCCTGCCCACGTTGCTACCCTTCTGTTGGTGTTGTCTGGTCTGCCCTTCATCCCATCACTTCACAGCCTAATACTACTATACTTCTATGCAGGTTTTACTCGCGTTGCTTGTCCACATCCATATGGAGTGAAGCATCATTAAATGCCGCAAGTTAAAAGTGAAACTAGTTATTTAAAACACTAACCATATAACTATCAGATATGCTCCCACGCAGACAGAGCTGCTCCTTGTTACATTAAATAGAGATGGGACATGGGGAGAGAGAAAGGGGTGAGACAAACAAAGCTGGATACCTGGGAATTACCAAGATATATAAAATAGTATATTAAAGGATAAGCAACGCTGCTCTTAGACAAATATCTTTCAAGAGCTTTTCTTCCAAGGATCTCAAAGTACTTTACAAACACTAATTAAGATTCACAACACCTCAGCAAGACAGTTAATTATTACCTCAATTTTACAGGTTAGGAAACTGACATACGGAGAGCTTAAATGTCTTGCCCAAGGACACACAATGATGCACTGCCAGAGCTCGGAATAAATCCAAGATCTTTTGATTCCTATACAGTAATTTAAATACTGGCTCATTATTCTTCTCTTGCTGTCTGCCATCAAAGCTGTTTAAGTTTTAAGAGCAGGGCAGGCAACCTTTACCGTGAGTATGGCAAAAGTCTCACTCTCCTCACTTAGTCCAGTTAAGGGGATGCATCTGGGTGACCCTCCTTGGTCCCCATTCCACTTGGCCAGAGAAGTTGTCTTCCACGTCTCCTCACTTGGACCAGGGGAAGGGACTGTGGGCCAGTGTAGGAAAGGACCAACTTCTCAGACCTCATCATTTAAGAAACAGAAAGGACGTGTTGGGATGCTAGTGCAGGATCATCGTCTTCACCCTTCCAGATGGGCAGGAGAGGGAGCACCAGTAGAGTTCTTTCCTCCCTGTTTGGTTGGCAGGGTGGGCATTGCACAGGCAGATCTCAGGCCTGCTAATCTAGAAGAGTCTTAGTTAGCCCTGGTAACCATGAAAGTTTCTGTGAGCCTTGCTAATAGTAGCAGACTTAGAGGTATTGGCCAGCCAATACCAGAGATACCAAACTGCTGCTGAAAATATGACCAACAGTTTCAAATTTATCACTTCATTTGCCCAGCCTCAGGGGACTAGTAATAGACTATGGAGTCTTTCATGTGTAGGTCCCCACTTTGAATTCAGCTTATTAGTGATCAAAAATCATCACCGTGTGATGCTGGTATCTATGAAATAATTTGATGGCCTCAATCTTCTTACAACAAGTTAGATACGTACATCTAACTCTCCCACGCAATCCTCCCCCCAACAACTGGCACTGTTATTGGCAGCCAGAGCCCAGACATCAAGGACTGTGCAGTCTATGGAAACAGCACTCCCCTTCCACTCCAAGAGGTGGTCCTTTGAAAATAGGTCCAGGAACACTGACAGGGCATAACTGCTTCCCATGCCATACCTGCTTCTTTGGATGAATAGAAAACATCACTGTCCACTGCTGGCAGTCTAGCACCTGGCATCAACACCAAACTTGCTGTGTATTTAAGAATGCATGTGATGCTGCTAAATTCAGTTATCTACTTATAAACCTATGTTTGAGAATCTACTGTCTCCAAATTGTACATTCACTGTCATATTACAAAAATAGGCCAAGATTTTCCAAAGTGATTTGGGATGCTTCAGTTTTTGGGTACTCAACTTGAGATACTTTCAAGGAAACTGCTTTTTCAGAAAGTGCTGAGCACCCAGCCTCTTAAAATCAAACCTCATTGAGGTGTCTTGTTTTGGGCACCCAAAAATATACAGCGCCCAAAAACCTGAATCACTGTAAAATCTCAGCTATTCTGTCCACAAATGCTAAGAATACCCTGAGATTAAATAGCCAGTCTCCTGGTATTGTTCTCGGGATCTGTGTGTGTTGAGGGAAAGAGAACAATGGAATTATGAGGAGCTCTTACACAAGTAAAGTAAACATCTTTTGGCAATTTACTGCTACACATTGAAGCTTCACTAGGTCATACAAAGTAGTGGAATAGCAGGAACACCCTTATACTAAGCAGTTTGTTTAACAGTGAGTAGTGAGTTTCCTGAACACTCCACTCAGGAATGGAGTTCTTTTATGAGATTGCCAGCTAAAGGAGGGAAAGCATGGAAGAAGTAGGAGATGAATGTTTAAGCAAGCTACAGCTGCTTAGAAACTATTCGAAGCTGCTGCCTCAGAGAGAGAGCTGTAGGGATCTACTGTGGGAATCCTGCAGTATGTTACTGACTGCATCACCAGTAAATACCACTGCAAGAACTAGGACTGATCAGCCTTTGAGAAAGAAAAGCGGGAAGGAGGGATAGAAAAGAGGTAGTGGAGAAGGGAAAAAACCAGTAAAAATATGGGGATTTTTTTTTGTGGAGAATAAAATCAATATGTAAAGATGTGTGTTCCACTTTTCACATATATGCAGTATGTAAACGAGAAACTGAGAGAGAGGGAGGAAGAGCTAGAGAGAAAAAGGAGAGACTACTAAAGAAATAAGCCCCCCTGTACAGACAGCCTGACGCCAGATGGCTTCTTCTAATAAATATTCAACCTTAACTCAGTTCCCATGTAACTTTGTTGTAAAGCTGCCAGCACACCCACACAGATCTGGGCCAGCAAAATGATTACAGTAGTACAAACAAAATAGTGCAATAGAGGAAACAGGCAGACAGGGTCCTGTATACAGAAAGACAGAGCTGTAAAGATGTGAGTTGATGAACCTTAAGATTTAACACTGAGAAACTCAAAATAATGACTTGGACAGGGGGAAGGGGAATTTAGGAAAATAACAGACTTATTTTCTCCCACTGCAGGTTTTATTGTTGGAAATATACAGAACATCAGACTGCAAATGGTACATTATAAATCAAAGATTACTCTGCATAATTTTTAGATTCAGCTGTAATTCACCTTGAGTGAAATAATAACCCAGATTAAATTTCCATTGTCAATTGTACCCACATGGAGTCCCAGTTAAAAAGAAGATTTTGTGCTGTGACATTTTCTATATTAATTGGGAGAAGAAAGGGGTGGCTTGCCATGTTTTCCTTCAGAAAATACTGGCTCAGTGCTCAAAAACATGCAACTTCAGTGGTATGTATGTGTGTTTTTTCAGGAGCTCTTTAATTTCAAAATTGCATTTGGAGACCTGAATAACAGAACATACCACGTTAGCAACCCCAAAAACTATTAAGATAGGCTCTTGACCAAATTTAGGATCCAGTGCTCAGATTTAAAAGAAAAAGAGAATAAGGGAAAGGACACTGCTTTGCAGACATGCCTTTATTAACACTTTGAAAAGGAATGAAACAAGGATAAGAACCAGATTACAAAAAAAAAAAACAACAACAAAAAAAAACAATGCTGGAGGTTTATGCTATTCACTTCTTGGCTTCCTTTCCAAAAGTTTTACATGCTGAATTTCTCATAATTAGACATTGGAAAAATGTGGGTATCCTGTTCAAAATGCCTACCTACAGCTAAGGTGGTTATTTAACTACCATTTATGCCCCAGTGATGGATCAAGTAGCTAAGATTATGCATTCAGTTTGATTCTGGGAGTATTTAGCAAGAGGCAAACCTTTCCTTTCCTGAGAATCCAGACTTTCAGTGCTATAAATTAGCTCACCACACTCATGGCAGGAAATTATTTAGGGTGATACCGGGAAGGTATAAATAGAAGTAATGTGATGGGATTAAGAAAAGGAAAAATGTAGGTTTAATATCAGGAAATATTTCCTTATTGTAAGAGTTCCTCTCTGAAAAGTCAGACAGATGATGAGATGTTGTGGGCTGCGGAATCAGGCTTCCACCACTTCCCTTGGGAGCAGATCACTGAGAATGTTTTAAAAACAAATCTGAACTCAGCACTAGGAAATATTCTGCAGGGAATAATCCTGCATTGGTCAAGGGATGGACTAGATCATTTAACAGGTCTCTCTCACCTCTAAATTTTCCATAATATTTTTTTTACTGTGACACCCACAATGTTGCATCTATGCTGATAGGAGGACAACCATGCCAAATAAAAGAATATAAAAAACTTTACCTGCCATATTACATTGCAAACTTATTTTAATTGCTAACCATTATTACCCCTAAATCTCCTCCATCATTACTGCTTCCCATGTTTCCCCCTGTCATTGAATGTGGTTTGGATTATTTTTTTCCAGATGTATTAGCTTGTATTTTCCCAAGATGAATCTACCTGACCTTCAGAAAAATACAGTTAGTAAAGAATGCAGCAGTGCATCTTCTCAGCAAAACTTTTTTCTACTACAGCTGGGCAAAATAATTTTAAAAATGCAGTGATGGATCAACCAAACTTATTCACAAATTCGGGTTTAATTCAGTAAATAGATTTGTCAAAAAAAGTGTATTTAAATGTTGAAATGAAACACTAACTTTTTGTTTTGAAACAACAAATTGCACTCTGAAAATTTACCTAGATTATGTAAAAAAACAAAAAGGGTAAAAAATATCCAAAAAAACCAAAATGGAAAAAAAAAATCACTTTGGATCAAATGAAATGTGCTGTTCAACCTGAAACAAAATTTGGGGATGGGGGAGTTGTTTTGGAGAGAAAAACTGACAGGTTTCTATTTCTGGTTAACCCAAATGATTTTCTTTTCAGATTTTCCCATTTTGGCCACCAAACCAACCAAACAAACAAACAAACAAAAATCAAAAAACGTCCAAACAGTTATTGACTCAGTTTTACTTACATCAGATTTGTCCTTCACTATGTTGGCTTGAACTTCAAGATACCCATCCTTAATAATCTGGGCCTGAAAGACTGCCTAATGCTCTGGGGTAAGGACTCATAGTCAACAGCTCTACTCTTCTGGCACAATGGAATTGACAACTGCAAAGGGAAAGCTTATTCATGAAGGTGTAGCCTAATTGATGGATTGGGGTATTGATTAATCTTTTAGACGGCATTGGTCGATAAGGGTTTGGTCTCCTGAGTGGCTACAGCATCAGGAAGATTGTTACTGATATTATTGGAATGAGAGACACCCCCGCTCCCCCAGGAGCATATGAGAAAATTGAAATTTATCATAAGTCCCTTTATTAACAAATCCACTAAGCAGATAAACAATCCCACAAACCCTGAAATACAACAGTAGATAGAGAGATTGCACCATTGCCCTTTGCTCTAACTGTTCACTCCCATCTGCTGCTGGGGAATCCCAGAGTGTCAGTCATTATCTTCGTCATCATCATCATCCTCACCACCAGTGAGGCATCTCCCCAGGCACATAAGCTGGGATTCAACTTTTATAATGTCTTATGCTGATGCCCACTGGGGTTCATCCATATTTATGAATATTCAACCCCTTTTCCTCATCTATGCTTCCACATCCCACTAAATTTGGGGTGCCCCATTTTCCCCTTTGTTTTCCCCTTATACTCACTAACATTTTTGTGACTCACTCACCATAACAACTTGTGTTTAGCACATTGCTGACAACTTATGTCTTCAAAAATCCCCAAAATATTCAAACTTTAGCTTTAACTGATACATTGTAATAGATATTTCCTAATCAGCAGCAGTTAACTGTTTCATCTTGTGACACAGGCTGACATGGGTAGCTAATTGATGAGTGACCCTATCTTTAGGTCTGAAGTCTTGCTTGGCTAATCTAAATATGTTACAGGCCTGAAGGCCCTGTGTTACTACATTATTTGATATTTATATTTCACTTCTATATCCTAAATGTATCTGATATCTTTTATCCTTGGCTACACAGGAGACAGCTTTTCTCAGTGGCTGGGCCAAGACTGTAGAGCAAACTCCAACAGGAGCTACAAACAAACTCAAGCCTCCCTGTATTTCCATTGCTAACAGAAACATAACTCAACATTTAGAAAAAAATCCACACACAGTTTTTCTCCTGTGGAGAGGAAGAGGGAAAGAACCACAGGAAACAGATGATTGTCTTGTCACCTAATATGCTTCAGGAAAGGCCTCAGGTGCCATTGGGATGGACACAGGCAGCCTAAAGGACCTCAACAGAATAATATGATTTTCCTTCGGTATATTGGTGTGATATGGGGGAGGGATAGCTCAGTGGTTTGAGCATTGGCCTGCTAAACCAAGGGTTATGAGTTCAATCCTTGAGGGGGCCATTTAGCGATCTGGGGCAAAAATTGGGGATTGGTCCTGCTTTGAGCAGGGGGTTGGACTAGATGACCTCCTGAGGTCCCTTCCAACTCTGATATTCTATGATAAAAACTTAATTTTAAAGGGCCTTTTTTTTCGGTGAGAGTGAGGTGCAGGTAGGATTACCACCTTTGAAATGCAAAAAATAAAATAAAAAATGCCCCCCCCCCCCAATCCCATTTCAACCCCAACCACAAGGCAACTTCACAACCCCTCCAGCCACTTATAATATCTAGATGGACAAAAAAGATAGATAAGATTAATATCACATGTCTCCTCACTCTCGTGTGACTCAAACCCTCTCACACACAAACCTAGATGAGAAGGTTCAGCCCAAGTTTTATGAAGTTTGACCTGTCCCTTACAGTATCCACTTGAAGGTAGATGCTTAATTTTAATATCTGGAAAGGAGGGCATATTTTCAAAAGTAACTTGGAGCCAATGGGGAACTCCTATTGTTCCAACTGTAAAAAAAAGTGGTACAATAAGAGTGTGTGGAGATTTCAAGGTCACCATAAACTCTGTGCTGGAAGTTGAAAAATACTCCCTGCCGCAAATTGAAGATATTTTTGCCAGTGTAGCAGGGGGACAAAAATTCAGCCAAATTGATTTGTCACAGGTCTACCTACAGATGAAAGCTCAGAAAGAAGGCATACCTCACAATCAACACGTAAGAGGGTCTGTAGCACTACAACAGGCTAGCGTTTGGTATTGCTTCAACTCCTGCTACATGGCAATGGACTAAGTTTTGCAACATATCCCAAGAATACAGTGTTATTTGGATGACATTATTGTGAGTGGTGGAACTGATGAAGAACATTTGGAAACACTGAAAAAAGGCTATTAAAATGTCTAGAAGAATACAGGTCACAAGGTAATCACATGAAATGTGAATTTTTCAAGGACTCGATGGCTTATTGTTGGCACATTATTGATGCACAAGGCCTCCATAAAACTCAGAAGATTTAAGGAGTCCTGGAAGCTCCACCACCAAAGGATATGCCACAATTTATATCATTTCTGGGATTTATCAACTACTACTATAAGACCAATTATAGTATATAACTGCTATAAGACCTAGCAACTGTATTGCATCTGCTGAACTGTTTACTGCAGACTGGTCAAAATTGGGTTTGGTCACGTGAGTATCAAAAAACTTTCCTGGAAGTAAAACAATTGGTCACATCAGACAGTGTACTTATACACTTTAACCCATCTTTGACTATCAGGTTAGCATGTGATGCTTCTTCACATGGTATTGGGGCAGTAATATCACACACAATTCCACATGGCAGGGAGAGAGACCCATAGCATTTTCCTCAAGATCTCTGAGAGTGGCAGAATGTAAGTAATAGACAAGGGAGCATCAAGTCTGGTATGGGGTGTCAAGAAATATGAAAGAAAATTCACCCTTGTGACAGACCACAAATTCTAGCAGCAATCCTTCATCGGAGGAAGGGTGTTTCTGTGACAACAGCAGTATGATTATACCAAGTAAACTGCACATAGGAGTATTAGAAGAACTCCACATAGGTCATCTAGGGGTAGTAAATATGAAGGAACTTGCCAGACATTTTGTCTGGTGGTCAGGCATGATACAGCAGCTTGCAAAGTAATGCTTGTGATGCCCACAGGAACAGCACATGACTAAACCAGCACCATTAAACCCCTGGGAATCCATCAGCTCCCTGGCAATTTCTGGATATTGATTTTGCAGAGCCATTTTTAGGAATGATGTATCTAATAGTGGTGGATGCCCATTCCAAATTGCCAGAAGAAAAACTAAAGTTTGTTTGCAAGTACTGGGCTGCCAGAACAAGCTATGAGTGACAACAATCCTCAGTTTAGTTCAGAAGAGTTTCAATGATTCATGAAGAAAAATGGTATTAGACATATTACCTCAGCACCATATCACCCAGCCAAAAATGGCTTGGTTGAAAGGTTTTTACGTACTTTTAAGAAAGCCCTGCGATCCATGGCAGAAGAGAAGGAATCATTACAGGAGAAGCTATCACACTTCTTGCTAGAATATCGACACATGATACGTGCCACGACAAACAAAACACCTGCAATGCTATTTATAGGCCAAAATCTCAGGTCATGCTTGGTGCCACCACACTGACCAATTACAAGATTCAGGGGTGATTCCAGGCTGACATTGCTGCAGGGACACCACTTCCTCAGGAGAGCGTTTAAAATGTTGGCAGACAATTCAGAAAGCAAATGCAAGCCACTTGAAAGGCTTGACTTATAACTGGACCTTGTTCCCCCACAAGTACTACTGAAATTGTTGTGCCCATTTGAGGGGGGAGAACAGATGTGATGTATCTGAATATATTGAGCAGAGTCTGGAATCTGTTTATGTGAATTTGCAGTTACAGTTTCCTAAGCAGTTGCTTATGTCGAATCTGTGGTTACTAAGTTTTTCTAATTTCTCGATGCAACACAGAGTCATCCAGTCATCATGGCTCCAACTGTATGCATGTGTCTGTGTTTACAATCAGGGATTTGTGCTATATCCACAATACATAACAATAGCTAACATAGGGAAGCACCTCCAAGGATATCTCTAAACTGCAGTCCCTGCTACTGTTCCTCCCATGTGCAAAGGAGGAGGCTTTGGGGCTTAATGTCCCAGGACAGGTCTGTCTGAGTACAGTAGGCTCAAATAATAGCAAAAGCATTTATTCCACAATGCGCGAATGACTATTTTAGCTCTCAAAATTGCCCAACCAAACTGGAATTAATAGAGCTTGCTATCACCTCAAAATCTGGCCTCTTCCTTCCATGGGATTTTCCATAGAAGTAAGCACTACACTTGGCAATAAGGGTTGGCAAGTTCACCTTTACCTTTAAGCAACTTTTTTTTTTTTAAAGTTTGATAGCCAAAGAATTAGGTTTTATACTGTCTGAAAGCAATTTTATTCGGAATAGATTCCTTCAGATAAAATCTATTTGACTGGAATTAGACTGAATCTCAATATAAGTAAATGAGCCAAAAAGAGAGAAACTCAATAAAGATGACCCAAAAAAAGTCTTCATCCAACACATTTGTGGTGAAACTGTGTTTTCTCTTCAGAGACGCCTACAGTGATTTTGGACATGAGACGGTAGAACACACCGTGTTGGTGCTCACAGCCATTACTTTGTAATTGAATAAGATAGATGTGTTCATTCATATGAACTAATGTAGTTTTTCTCATGAAGGTTTCATATTACACAAATCCATTAGCATATTTACAAATTAATCTTCCCTTAGGAAGAAAAGATCAAAGATTTACAGAAGGAAGTGCTTTATTACTTTTAAACTGGTTTTTCTTATTTAGGAAAAGTGAAAGGAAGAAAGATATGAAGGAGAATTATGTTGAACTATAAATGCTTTTATTATGGCTACTGTACAGCAGCTTTGTGGGAGACTGAAATGTACAAAAGTACATCAGGGAATTAAAGCAGTGTACACAAGTTCAGTATTAAAAAATATAACAGGTGCCCATATAAAAGTTCATACAGTGCAAACTATTTTATAACTGAACTCATTACTATGAATAATTTAGAAAGAGATTCTACACTGGGGAAAATATTTAGACTGTTTTATTCAGTTTACCTTTCACATGTTTTCTGTCATTTCTCTTACCTCTTTTGCTAGTTGCTGAAGATAGATGTAGTTAACCAAATGGTATTTTCACCTTGCCATTCCCCGTCCTACTTGATCCCAAAGGAAAGCCATACTGCAGAAGTGATTACATTATCTTTTCAATGGCTGCATCGCATAATGCCATAAAGGAATGATTATGCCTTCACATAGACTCAAAGTGAAGCACAGTTAGGGTAGTCAGGAAGATAAAACTTTTATTTTGAACAAATACCTTGCATAATAAAGAGTATTACAGGTAAAATCAATTGATTTTTCTTTGTTTAAACTTTGCTCCATTATAAAGTCCTTCTTTATGGGGACTTTTAAAAGACTTTCTGCTATGGAAGAAAATACAGAATAACATAGCAGCAAGACTGCTAAATGAGATGCAAACCTTTAATGATTTATTAATAACTACTTTCTACAACATTTCTAACTACTGAAGACAAATCAGAACACTAAATATATTAAGCCCTTCTCTTCAGAGAAAAAAAATCTGTTGGAACATGGCAAGAATATCAGCAAATTCACAAGAAAAAAAAATAGCTTTTGCCTGTCACTTGAGGTGCATTATGTTGAACAGTTTCTAAATCTTTTGTGGGCAGATATTGTAGTGGTTTGTTGTTGTTGTAAATGTTGAGACTATTCTGAAACAAAAATGTATGATTTTCCAAAGACTAAATTCAGAACATAATTCATCAACAGTTACAATTCCCATTTTCTCATTATTATTGTGTTCTTTCAAGTGTACCTTCCCCCACCTCCATGAAATAGTAACTGGCTAATAAAATGCCTAATGGAAAACTTATTTTAGACTTACAGTGATAGCTCTTCCTTAGGTGTCAATCCTCTCTCTCCTTCCCTGCCCCCAACCCCACTGGTGTGTACACAAGGCCCATGGAGCAAAAGAACTGCTGTGGTTCCACTGCACTGAAAGAGCAAACCATGGAAAGGCCATGCAGCAAGACTCTGCACCTGCAGAGTGCACTGCTTTACAGCAACTCACTCCATGGCATGAATGGGAGTTTAGAGGGCAGACCAGGAGAGGGTGGAGATTACAGCCAATAGATCTAAACACTATGCAAATGCACTCTTCACAACTCACTCCTAACTGGTGCACCACAGGCCTTGTCTGATACTACAGCCTGAAGGCTGCACTAGAAGCCAAAGTGTTTAAGCTCCACTCCCTAGCTCTTTTTTATATGGAGGATTCTCCCATTTCCACATAAGTCCCCTACTTTTGCAGGCTTTGGGTGGGCTGAGATTTTGGCCCTTTGACTATAGAGCCGAAGGAATTTTATTGCAAAAACCTTCACTTATCCGTTTTTTCTTCACATATGCTTTCCTTAAGAATCAGACAGAGGATTCTCTACACCCACTTCCTCTACTTTTCCCGAACAGTCAGAGGGAAAAGTGTTCTCTAGTACAGCAGTTCTCAACCAGGGGTCTGGGCCCTACTAGGGGCTGCAAGCAGCTTTCAGGGGGTTTTCCAAGCAGGGCCAATGTTAGACTCGCTGGGGTCCAGGGCAGAAAGTCAAAGTGCCTCTGTGCAGGGCTGAAGCCTGGGGCCCTGAGCCCTGCCACTTGGGGCTGAAGCCAAAGCCTGAGCAGCCCAATAACCACACAGCTGCGGCCCAGATGTGTGCTAAAAAAATCTCACAACTTGTCGCTCCGGTCTGGCAGCAGGAGGGGCCAGCCGAGAGGGAGAGGCATCAGCAGCCTTGCTGGAGTGCTTCTGCCAGCAGTGGAGCCAGTGAGTGTGACGAGGGGCAGAGTATGGGAGAGTGGGTCTATGGGGGTGGGGGGGCGCTCTGGGTAGTGAAGAGGTGGAGGGTAAAGGGCAGCATAAGCCCAGGAACTAGAGGTTCTGCTCCTGGCCCTGTGCCCAGAGTCCCAGCTGCCTGCCCCACAGCCATGGGGGTTCCACTCCTGGCCCTGGCACTGGGCATTAGGGTCTGTGTGGGGTTTTAGCGGGGAGGGCAGTGGGCATAGGGGCCTGTGGGGGGGTCTCTGGGCAGGGGAACACTAGGTATAGGGAGTCAGGGGGGCGTTGGGCGGGGGGTTGGTCGGGTGTCCCAAGGGGAAGGTCAGGCTGGCAGTGCAGGGCAGGGTGGACCAATGTGTGTCTGGCACAATGGTTCTCGACCTGTGGCCCACAAAACACATTGTGGACCACATATGGAGCCCACAATGGTACGTAGATTGAGAACCACTGCTCTAGTGCTAGCCCTGGCTTTGACATGTAACAAAACAATTGCTGTGACACTGGTGGGCCGTGGGGTTTTTATAGCTTATTGTGGAGGGTATCAGAAAGAAAAAGGTTATGAAACCCCACTCTAGTGGTTAGAGAAGGAGGCTGAGAGGCAAGATTCCTTAGTTATATTTCAGGCTTTGCCATTGACTAGGTTTGTAACTTTCAGAAAGTCACAACTTTTCTGTGAAAGGTTTACCCATCTGTTGAAATGGGTATAAATAATACTTACCTATCTGCCTATATAAATATTTCTACAGCACCAATCACCAGTTTCTATGAACTACACAGAGTTGTTTTCAGGCATAGTAACCATTTGTAAAGTACTTTGAAATCCTTGAAGTAAAGGCCGGATACATTATTACAATAGTCATACTTTGCAGTTATATAGTGTCTTTCATTCAAGGATCTCAAAGTGCTTTACAAACAATTAACAGACCCTTGCTAATCACAATGAGGTATATGTAAATATGAGGTATATGTACCTATGAGGTATATGTAAATAAAAATAATTCTATCTGGGGCCAGTTTCAAACCTATTCCCCAACATTTAGGTTTGTATGAAATACCTCAGCCTGATATTGCAATCCATCAATCATGTGAGCAGTGAGTCCTATTGAAGTCAATGAAACTTTTTGTTGAGAATGTGCTATTGACAAATTCTACTGTGGAGATTAATGCTAATAATCTTATGGTGGAAGTTTCAAGTTAAATGGAAATGTGATTAAAAAAGAATGGCTGGAATAGAGAATAAAGGCATAGTCTAGGGCCTGAATTTGATGATTGCAGTTCAGCTATAATTTTAAAAAAAACCAAAACACAGGGCAACATGCTCTTCCAAAATCCAAGTTAGAAGTCAAGATTGATTCCCTGCTTTTCCCATTCATCCAGATCTCCAACTGTTACCAGCTTCTTGGGGATAGTTGAACATTGGATGTTGACTGACTTGCAGATCTGAGGTGCAATTTTATACCCCAAGTCTTTCAGGTGATCAAAAATAGACAGCAACTATGTTTCCATTAATGAAAAATAATAATTAGTCACAGAGTTTAAGGTCATCCAGTCTGACCTGCATATCTCAGGCCACAAACATCACCCAGCACTCACACACTAAACCTAGCAACCAATATTAGACAAAAGCATTACAGTTCACAGGAGACTAAATTATTATGTGCCACAGATGGAGAATAGAAGGGATCAAGGTGCACCAAGGCCCTGCAATGGTAGGGAAATGATTAAGTGAGATAAACCCAGATAATCCCAGCAAGGGACTCACACCCCATGCCACAGAGATTCACAGATTCCAAGGCCTGAAGGGACCACTGTGATCATCTAGTCTGACCTCCTGTATAACAGAGGCCACAGAACTTTCCCCAAATAATTACTACAGAAGATCTTTTGAATCAAGATTGGATGTTTCTCTAAAAATGGTCTGTGATGGAGAAGCCACCAGAATCCTCGGTAAAGGTGAAAAAAAAAAATCCACCAAGGTCACTGCCAATCTGACCTGGGGGAAAATTCCTTCTCCAACCCACATATGGTGATCAGTTAGATCCTGAGCACATGAAGAAGACTCACCAGCAAAGCAAGTGAGAGAGAATGCTCAGTACCACCTCAGAGCATCGGCCCACCTCTTCCAGTGCCCTATCTCCAGCTGTGGCCTTCTCTGATGCTTCAGAAGAAGGAGACAAAAAAATCTAGAATATACAGGAGGGAAGGGCATGAACCTTCCTGACCCCTGCAGGTGACTGGCTAAAGGTTCGAAGCATGAGATTTTATGAATATAAAAGAAACCAGAAGGGACCCCAAGAGAGAGAATCTAAACCATGGGTGTGCTGTGAATGACTGTGTCTGTCATTCAATATAAGGAATTAATCAATCAAGTGCATGTTACATTAAATATGAATGATGAGTATGTAGAATAAAATAACTAGGAGACAAATCTGTGTCTTAAATATAAACTAGCAGTGCCACAGGCAACTTTTGCATTATATGAAATAAAAAGGTTCAACCTGATCTAGTAGAGTGCAAAAAATAAAGATCAGTGTATATTTAAGGGAAATGATTTAGGGTTTTTGTGAAATTAAGAAATAAAGTTTTATAAAGCTGGTTTCTATTTAGCAGAGTACTTTGCTTTAAAAACTTGAAGATGACTAGCGTAGTGCAGATTTGTTTTGTTCTTTTGTTGAGAATAGATACAAAAAGAACAGTTATTGTGAAAAAAAGAATAAGGCCAAATATAGAAAGAGTAGAAGTTGATAGAGGAAATGTCAGAAAGAACACGTTAGTTGAGTATTAATTGTGAGTCTGACTCCTTCATACAATATGAAGAATAAACAGCTTGAGCCACAAAGGCTCATTTGTGTGCCATAAAACACATTGCATGGGAAACCACTTCTCTAGCGCTCCAAAGGAAATGGTTTCTTTCATCTCTGATCAAATACCAGAGGTAAGCTTCTATTTTTCTTTCTTTTATTATTATTTTGTATTTAATTTTGAAGGGCCAGCAGCCAAATTCTGCTCTCCATTACACCAAAGTCAATGGAGTTTATGCCCCTAGAGTGGAGAACAGAACTAAGCCTAAGGTGTTTTTTGATAATTCAGAAAATTATTTGACTTTGACTGAGTTGATGGTGGAGAGAGCAAGTATATTTTGCTGGACCTTTTCAAAAAAACAAGAGTGGAAACAGCGTACCACCTGGTCACCACATGGAAACTTTGAAGGGAGGACAGGACAAATGGCTGCTCTCTCCAAGCTACTGGAGACGCTGGGAGAAGAAATCTGCACCATCCTCATCCTCACAAAATAGATTCAGATAAGGGATGAAGGGATGCTAGGACCCACTGGAAAGGGGAGGGAGGCACAGTGGGAAGGAAAAGGGGTGAGGATCCCAAAGGTAGATAGACCTAATCAAATTCAGATGGTATGGGTCATCCAAATGTGGCCATCATTTGAATCAGTATTCCCTGTTACAGCCTGCTGAGCATGTAATGAAAACACCAGCTGTTTGGAGACCCTGCAAAGTCAATGTCCAACTGAGTCAATTTTTAAAACTCCCTTATTTGATTTGATCACAGCTCTTTTGGTTGGCTGGGAAATATTTTTTTTAAAAGTGTAGTGGTTGACAGGGATAAGTAGGGGAAAGTACAAAGCAAAGGACAAAAAGAGTGTATAAGGATTTTACACACATACACACATACCTTTATCTTTTTTTCACTTCTTCCCCTATACCAAAAAGGGAATCCAAGCATCCCATTTTACATTTTTTAAAATAAATATGCAGTATTTTTAGTTCTGGATCTTTATGAATAATAGAGAGGTTGATCACAGGATATTGAACATGATTCATAGATTGATAGATTTCTGGGCCAGAAGGGACCATTATGATCATCTAGTCTGACCTCCTGTATAACACAGCCCATAGAACTTCTCCAAAATAATTCCTAGCGCATAATTCCTACTACATATCTTTTAGAAAAACCATCTAATCTTGATTTTAAAATGGTCATTGATGGAGAATCCACCACAACCCTTGGTAAATTGTTCCAATGGTTAATTACCTTCACTGTAAAACATTTACACCTTGTTTCCAGTCTGAATTCGTCTAGTTTCAACTTCCAGCCATGGGGTTGTTTTATAGTTTTCTCTGCTAGACTGAAGAGCCTAATATCAAATATTTGTTTCCCACGTAGATACTGATAGAATGTAATCAAGTCACCCCTTAACCTTCTCTTTGTTAAGCTAAATAAATTGAATTCTTTGAGTCTATTACTGTAAGACATATTTTCTAATCCTTTAATTATTCTTGTGGCTCTTCTCCAAACCCTCTCCAATGTATCAATGTCCTTCTTAAGTTGTGAGCACTAGAACTAGACACAATATTTCACCCACAGTCGCACCAGGGCCGATTACAGAGGAAAAATATCCTTTACTTCTATTTGAGATTCCCTTGTTTATGCATCCCAGGATCACATTAGCTATTTTGGTCAGTGTCACATTCAGAGCTCCTATTCAGATGATTATCTGCAAAATCTTTTTCAGAGTCCCCACTTCCAGGACAGAGTCCCCCATCCTATCAGAGTGGCCTACATCCTTTATTCCTAGATATGTATATTTGCAGTTAACCATATGAAAACTCACATTGTTTGCTTACGCCCAGTTTCCCAAGCAATCCAGATCCTGCTGAATTAGTGACCTGTCCTCTCTGTTATTGACCTTAGGCTTGAATAGAGACTGGGAGTGGATGGGTCATTACACAAAGTAAAACTATTTCCCCATGTTTATTCGCCCCCTCCCCCCCACTGTTCCTCAGACGTTCTTGTCAACTGCTGGAAATGGCCCACCTTGATTACCTCTACAAAAGGTTTTCTCCCCCCTTTCCCCCCCCCCCCCCGCTCTCCTGCTGGTATTAGCTCATCTTAAGTGATCACTCTCCTTACAGTGTGTATGATAACACTCATTGTTTCATGTTCTCTGTGTATATAAATCTCCCCACTGTATTTTCCACTGAATGCATCCGATGAAGTGAGCTGTAGCTCACAAAAGCTTATGCTCAAATAAATTTGTTAGTCTCTAAGGTGCCACAAGTATTCCTTTTCTTTTTACCTCGAGTTTTGTGTCACCGCAAACTTTATCAGTGATGATTTTATATTTTCTTATAGGTCATTGATAAAAACGTTAAATAATGTAGAGGCAAGTATTGATCCCTGCTGGACCAAACTGGAAATATACCCACTCAAAGATGATTCCCTGTTAACAATTACATTTTGAGAACCTATCATTTAGCCAGTTTTTAATCCATTCAATGTGTGCCATGTTAATTTTATATCTTTGTAGGGTTTGTTGTTTTTTCTTCCAATCAAAAGGTTGCGTGGTACCAATCAAATGCCTTACCAGATGTCTATTACGTCAGCATAGTTACCTGTGTCAACCAAACTTGTAATCTCATTTTAAAAAAGTTATCAAGTGAGTTTGACAAGATGTATTTCCATAAACCCATATTTATTTACATTAATTACATTATGTCCTTTAATTCTTTATTAATCAACTCCAATATCAGCCACTCCATTATCTTACCTAGGATTGATAATGTTGTTAATGACTGATAACGAGCATTGTTCTTATTCTAATTCAGCTATTGGGGCTGTCCTGCAGTGTTGTCTGGGATCAGTGCTCTCAACAAGAGAATCACTGATCACACAACATTTCAAGGCTGGAATAAACGACATGTGGTCCCCTGCTATACAATGCCTGACTTATTTAAGCTTTGTGCAGGCACTGAATATGAAGTGAGGGGTACAGAATTCATCCCCCAACCTGCCGGCAACACATCCTTGTGCAGCCACTACTCTGCTCATAGGCTTATAGAGTAGTTGCTGCCATTTTACACATGGAGCATTAGGGGCACTGGAACAGTGTAGCAATGGAACCCATAGGCCCCAGGCCTATGTGCCAGCCTATTCAGTAAAGTTCAGCTGGCATGGAGACTTCCCTGCCTAGTCAGTCCATTTGTTCTTAAATGCCCATCCAAGTGCTAGCTAACTATTTCAAGTAGTGCAGAGGGACTTGTGAATTTCACTTTGTATTATTTTTGTCAAAATAGGACAAGCTTTTTCACTGTGCCACAATCTAAAATGATATAAGTGCAAAGTCTCTGTAGCGAATTAACAATAAAAGAATAAAACAGTTAAACGAATATATTTTTCATGCTCAAGGGCTATGTGTTTAACAGTTTTCTAACTGTTCATTCATTTATATAAAAATACTTCGGTTATTATCTACTTGAGTTGAAATTAGATATTTAATTGACTGGAGGGAATAGAATTCACTCACTTTTAAATAAGGCAATGATTTAAAAATATTCCTGTAAAGTGATTTGTAAGACCACCACCAGCACTAGTTTTTGGCACACGGCCTTGCGTGTGCATATATTTTATAAGCTTGGTTGTTTTTAGTACTGTGAGAGCTAACTTCTTCAGAAACATGTTTATCTTAATTAGGAAAGTCAATAGACTTCTAATGGGAAGAAATGGGTATTTTTCTCTATGGTATCTAAAGCATCAAAGGCCTAATTCTTGTGCCAAACCAATCTTCCTTCCTGCCTGCCTTTCAAACCCAGGTGATTGCAGACAGATGAACAGACATTTTCCCAAAAGCTTCTATTGACCTGGCTCCAGTCCTTTCCCTTTCCCTTTCTCTGTTTCCCTCTCTATCTGCATGTCACTTTTCTTTCTCTTTATGTGTATTTTTTGTATTTTTGCCTCAGGAAACCAAGGGATATTCATGGCACTGAGGCAAATAATGTGGAATTAAAAACTAAATTCTTCAGGCCTTATCCTAGCAACAGGACCATCACCATCTGTTCAGAGGACAGGGCTGCCATTATCTACAACATTCTTTGTACATACTCCATCACCTGTGAGGGGGAAAACATTGCCCCTTACCCTGGGTTCTTTGTCTAAAAACAAAGTAGTCTGCTTCCTTCTAATGCCATACATTTCATAAATGTGATATACAGTTCATTTAAAGGGATTAGACATGAATAAAGGCCTAAAACCGAATTTAAAAAAGAAAAAAAATCTAAGAAATCACATCTGCATGTTAAACAGCAAAGGCAAATATTGCTTACTTTAAATAATCATTGGAGATATATTATTTTAAAAGTTTGTGCAAATTTTACAGTTGAATGCAAGCTTCAGCAATGCAAGCACAATACATTTGACTTTTTCTAGGTTTATTTTATAACATCAACAGTTCTGTTATTAATTTTTAAATTTAAACACCTAATTAAAAATCTGCATTCCCTCATGTGCTATAAAAGGCCATTTCAGCTGTTTGGAGCCAGCATTATCCAAGCTGAGGCCCCAATGCACAGGGACAGTGTATGAGGACAGCACATCTTTTACTCAGAAAAAATGTGGGACGGGATACAAAGTTTTAATAATACCTGCTAACTTAGTTCAAAGTCCCTTTCCTGTACTCTTTAAACACCACATTATATATTCCTAACTTTCTTGCTCTCTGTATATTTGAACAGAGTTAGAAAATAAGTGAAAAGGCATATGATAAATGTAGTTAGTAGTCAAAAATAAATAGTCTTAGAAATTCATCAACAGTCCAGAGTTCAAATTATATCCATGATATAAATAAATAAATAAATAAATAAATCTGTAAAGGTTGGCTGTCTGGTGTCTTGGTTTTTTTCAAGTCAATTATTAATATAGATATAGTCATATTTATTTCCCCACATTAAAAATATGTTTGTGGCATGCAACTTGGTCATATAAATTGGCCAGATCTGCCTGCTTTTACCAAATCTGCAAGGAGCTCATCCACTGTACGGTTATGAACCAGAGAAAAACAGCAATGGTAACATTGGACAACATCGGTACTATCATCTCCTTCACTGAACAAAATGTCAGTGGGCCCAAACTTGCAGAAATGAGAGAGAAAGAGAATTAGTGACCGGTGGCACTATCTGTGCCTGCCCCAATTCTAGCCTAAACAAGCGCTTCCCCAGGTGGGGGGAAAGGGTAGACTATCTGCCAGTGTCTCAGAGGCAGAGGGAGTGTGAACAGAAAGTAATGCATCTAGCTCAGGCACAGAAGTAGTGATGGAAATTTGTATTGTGAGGGAACAACTTCTTCCAGTTCCCATACCTCCCACCCTGTTCCCTACCAACTCGCATGGACACTGGCTACTACTGGCACAGTGATTCTGTTGACTATCTTGATCCATTTGCCCGTGCTCTATCACTTTTGGGGAAAATATTCCAAATTATGACAGTCTTGGTGCTGAATCACTGACACAGACACAGAACTGTTTAAAGAAGCAAGCTTCTTCCATATCTACAACATGACAACCTTGGTCCACATGCTAGATCAAATATTCAATCACTTTAAGATTACCTGTATAACTACTGAAATGAATAACCATTTATTTACATCTGTTTAGTTCATAAGGTTCCATTGGAGAAAAGCATATGCTAAGTCACCACCGTCAGACTCATTTCCTAGATGTTAATTTGCAGTGACATAACCCTCATTCCTCAAGCAAGCAGAGGCTCAGAATTCAGCTTGAGTGGAATGAGTGTCCAAATTTTTGCAGGTGAGATGTGCAGAAGCAGATACAAAAATGAAGGTAAAATGTATTAAAAACTGCTGGATACTGATCCCACTCAATCTATGAATGGTATTGGTTGTGTCAGAAGGAAGTCCCCCATCTCAAAGGATGTGGGGAGAGTTAAAGTCTGGAATGGGTGGGTGAACTGACTCAGGAATCTATACTGGACAATAATTCCCATGAAAGCTAAGTAAGTGGTTACCATTAAAAAGTCAACATTTGCCAACATATACTAGACATCTACCTCAGTTTAATCATTATTAGTACAGTACTCATAAACATGGTGTATGGTAAATGCTGAGGTTTTACAACCATTGTAGTGTTAAGTATATGATTTTTTAAAAAAAAATAAAATTCATCCAATTTTGCTGGAAGCAAGAAAACTGGAAACTACTTTAAAATGAATGGGCCAGATTCTCAAAGGAAGTTATGGCCTCTCTGTGTCATGTGGTACAAAGAAACTTATCTGGCTGCAAATGCCCAGCACACCATTCCCCTGACATATGGGGAACTCCTTGCTGATGCATCTGTGACTTATCTGGCTTTGTGACTCTGACTTCTCAAAGCTTGGGTGGAATTTTGGGTGAAGAGGAGGCATGATGGAGCTCTGCTCTGCTTCATGACACCAATTCTCCCCTGGTGTCGGGTTCATTAAGGGTCCTATGTTTCTCGAACAATTTAGGGGTTCTCTACACTTGCAATGCCACAGTGGCACAGTTGCACTACAGCACTTCAGTGTAGATGCTATCTAAACCGACAGGGGGGGTTCTCTCATCAGTGTAGGTCATTCACTTCCCCAAGAGGAGGTAGCTAGGTCGATGGAAAAATTCATTTGCCAAACTGGCACTGTCTACACAGGGAGTTAGGTCAGCTTAACTAAGCCAAATTAATTTTCTTGTGTAGACCAAGCCTTAGAGAGCAACAGCTCTAAGCAGCAGAGTTGCCCATAGGGCCAAATTGGGTCACTAAGCACACTGTGTCATGGGCCCCATACATGGCTCTGCCTCTTCAGCTCCCCCCACCCCCCACGCACTCTCAGTTGGAGGACCCTCCGACTTTCTTCCTCTCTACTCCCAGAAGGGCAGAGGCAACAGCATGAAGCCCTCTTCCCCCGCCCCCCAGGATTGATAACAGAGGGCTCCCTTCTCCTCAGTAACAGCATGGGCCCTCTCTGCCTTCCACAGAGCCAGGGGGTCCCACCTTACTTTTCCCAGCAGCAGGGGTCTGTCTGTATGGACTGGTGGGCCAAGACCACAGCTTTTTTCTTCTTCAATACACAGAGCCTTTTTCTAGCAGGGTGTTTGCGGGGGAGCAGACTAGTGGGTCTTGGAGTTAATATACTTTTGAGATGAATGAGGCAGTTCACACCTCTCAGATTTTCTTCCAGGCTGTCTGTCGACTTAGGTAAAATTCAGTGCTTTGGCTACACTCAATTAACCTTTCAAGTTTTTCTTCAGAACCATGAGGTCTAGAAATATAATTTCTTAAAATAATGAAAGCTGAGATTCTGATATAATCACATGATTCCAGGAGCTGGGAGTCTGGGGCTTAATCTAGCCATTGCTTTCAACCCCTCCACCTCTCTCTGCTCTGAGTAGAGTAGAGTTCATATGCTGGAGAGATTCTGGCCACGCATCAGCAATAATGTGTATAACAGATACACGTACATGTGTGTATGTATACATATCTTTTTTTGGAAAATTTCTTCTAAACAGAAAACCTGTTCAAATGGCATAATTTCAGCTAAAAGGAACTCTTTCTTTCCATATTATAAACCCCAGTGTAAAGAATTCTTATGGAATCACTTAAGTATAATGAAGCTTTATTTTGATTTTGACTTTGACTTTCTTTTACTTAAAGAATTGTGGTGCTATTCTTCTTTTCACCCCTGAGGTATTTCATAAGAATAAAGAGTTACTGGGCATCTCTCCATTACAAAGTGATTTGGTCTTCACTAAAATGATTCTGGATGAATATATTAGTATTCATATGGGTTTTGTGAATTGCCATAGGTCTATCATTGTTATACAGTATCACTTAAGCAGAAAAGAAAGGGCGCCTAAAGGAGGCTTATTTAAGAAGTTATTTGTTTTTCCCCCCAAAATTTGGTATTTAAATGTATAGCACTGAAAAAGAAATGTGCTCATTTCAATAAAGAACAAATCTTTCTAAAGTCACCCTTACACGCAATACAATGCAATTTTATGGTGTAGGCTAATGAGTTCTTACATATATTTTCAGTTTCAAGGTGGAAATCATTAGAAACTTAGAAATAAAGAAATCATCTAATTAACATGTTCTGAGATTAATCTTAACGTCCAGTTAGTCTCTTAATTTGAAACAGTCTGGTAACAACATAACATAGTCAGCAATATCTTATGCACTATTAAGGGAATTGAGAGAAAATAAGCAGTGTTCAAGTGTTGGGTTTTTGTTTTGGTTTGGTTTTTTGCTGTTCTTACTCACCATACACCAGTCTACTGCCTAGGTTTATCACACTCAAAAATCTAAACAAACAGAGAACTAAACCAAGAGAAGGGCCGGAAATTCTAAATTCTGGCAGGATTAAAGGTTACAAGTAAGAATTTAAACAGCTGCCTGACCATTACTTCCATTCTATGGATATGTTAGAACAGGCAGAGACCACGTTTGCTCTTAGCTTTGCACTCACTTTCAGAGGTGTTGTCCTTTAAACCAATGCCTCATTTTTTGTTTTTTTTTTCCTAAATGATATATATCCATAGGCTTTGGACAGCAAACAAATTCCTAACATGGAACTTGAGCCTGTTCCCACTGAAATCCATGACAGTTCAATGGGAGAGGGGGGGCAACATTGTAACTGAAAATTTAAGGTCAGCAAGCCAAAGAAGACTGTAAAGCTCACTGGATCTTGAGTTTAACCTGGTTCAGAATGCAAATATTGAGATGTATTCTCTCTGTACCTATGTTCAGCTTTCTCCACATGATGAAGAAGGATCCCTCAGGCTAAAATTACACCAGGCCTATCCACATTTGGAAGTCATAGCCAACAGGAGTTGATTACCCAGCTAAAGGAGGGAAGGATAGTCTTGTAATTAAAGCACAGGACTTGGAACCAGAAGAGCTGGATTCTAACTTGTTCAACTTTGGGCAAGCCATTTAATCATTCTAGGCCCCACTTTTACCATCAGTAAAATAGAAACATTGATCATTGAACAGAAGGCATTAGAAAATTATTAAGGTTCCCAAACCACTACCTAGCTATGATTGCATATATATAAAATATGCCAGCAATAACAGACAATGGGGAAGGCTTTTTTTATAGCTAATTACTGGTGCAATAAGTTGACAGTTTCAAGCTTGACTCAGGTCTTCAACTACTCTAGCCAATCACTATGAGCAAAAAAAAAATTGTTATTAATTCTGTAATATTATTGCAGATGGACCTGATAGCCCAACAGATTTATAATCCTCATATTACAGAAGCAGTAAAAGTGAGAAAGGGGCAAATAGGTGTACAAATCAATTAACTCAAGCAAGCAGTGACATGAATTTGATAGTGATGACAACAGTAAAGAAATCATTCTTTTTACTGTTTGTTGAAGGGGGAAAGGAGCATAGCATTGGAAAGGTCTATGTGATTCCTAACAGAGGCATGGCAGGAAAGGTGAAAGATTTTAATAACGTACGTAGACAGAATGGACAAATGTTCATACATATAACCAGGAGGTTGTTAAAAGCTCAAAATGAAGAAGGAATAATTAGATACATTTAGTATAGATCCTCAGCAAACGGATCATGAAAGATATTGGAATAAAACTACATCAAGAAGATCAAGGGAAATAAATGGTAGTAGGCAGAGAGGACTCAGATAGATGGTTCCAGTCTTTCACTTCCTATGTTAAATAGCCAGTGAAGTGATGGTACATTTTTTGATACCAACAAGAATGTAGAAAGCCCCGCATAGTAGTGTGTATTAGAAGCTGAAGTGGTATCTTCCAGCAGTGGCCTGACAGAGGCTGCTTCTGTTGCTGCTGCTGCTAATGATGAATACCATATGCTTGGCTCTTATTATTACAAAGTGGAGCTACATTGCTAGTACAGATGAGTGAATGTAGTATTTTCTCTTTTTTAAATGTAAAGGTTTATGTCAAAGTATAATTCCCTGAAACTAAGTAGTAGGCAATATTGTTTTAAAAATGAAATATTCCCTGACAATTTCCTTTTTCAGCTTTTCATAATCTTATCACACTTTGCTCAGCCATTGTTGTTTCTAAATATTGTGCTTTTCCTTTCCTACAATAGCTATATCTTCTCTTCCCCGCTTAGCTGTTAACAGTTAACTTGATTATTTTGATACTACTTTAGTTTACTTCCCATTATTTTGATCCAACTAAAGTTACTGTAGTTAAAGTAAGAGACATAGTTGGCTGCATGGATTTTGGGAGTTATTCAGAGGCAGTAAAGAGATGGATACATGTATGAATCTCATACATGCATCACCTTAGTCAGTTTACTTTTGCTGTTATATATTTATTCCATTGTTACAAGAAAAACTTGTTTTGTTAAAATCACATTACTTTCTCTTGTTAATATCCAGTGGGAAATTTACCTAATAGTTCTATGTATCTATTTATTTACTTACAGCTACAATTTCATGTTAAAATAGTTATTGGACAGCTTACTTTTGGGTGGTGGGGTTTTGCCATCAAAGTTGATCACATTTATGAATGTGCAGTCAATTAAGGTAATTTCCATATTGCCATTCTTTTGGTTCAGATACTGTACAAGTGATTTCAGAATGTCTTATTTGCCAATTGACATCACAGCTGTGAAATCAGAGGTTTGGTTTTTTGCTATCATCAACATTTCTGCTCTATTTCTTCAATAAGTTAACATAAATAAATACTGTGAGAGGGATTAGCTGAATGTTACACATGCTACAGATTCTGAAACATAAACCAATGCTGATTTCAGGTTTTGCTGTGACTGCTGCTACCTCTGCTGATCCAGTAATGTTCAGTTTTACTAGGCTACTATCAAATAGAACCATACCCTGGAGGAAAGGTATCGTGTCAGTGCAAGTAAAAGGGCAGTGACACAATAGAATACCAAGGCCACCCCCCCACCCTTTTCACTTTCCTTCTAACAACACCTTCAGGCTTGCTGCAAAGAAAAGAAAAACTGGAACATTAACCGCAGGCCCTAACCACAAAGAGAACCCGTTATGGTACCTGTACCCATTTATTTCAAGCCACAACAATTTCCCAGCCACCTGTGAATAAAAATAGCACTAAAAAGATCCAGTTATTGTGAATTAGAGTCCTGGGGGAAAAGTAAAGCTAATGTCTCAGGCACTTAGCCTGCGGGGAAGGAGTAGTGTACTACTTTCTCTATATGTTCAAAAAGTACAGAGGATCATCTTCACACGCTTGTGTAGGCCACTGTCAGCTGTCACTGGGCCAGATTAATTCCTGGTGTAACTCCTCTGAAATTAATCGTTACATCAGGGATACATTTGGCTCACAGAGTTAAACAAATGCATTGCAGATAAGAAGTGTTACAGTATTTTCATTGTTGCCTCTGCAATTAACTCCTCATACAGATTGTTTACCTTGTGGTGCTTTTGGAGCAATATCTCACTATTTTCCTATTAGATTCCTTTTAGATTTTCTACCAGTTCATCCTCTTTTGCTGTGATGTTACCTCTTGATCCAACTCCAGCCTATCATTTTAATGAAATATATTTAAGTATTATACATGAAACCTTAACCAGATGAGCATCATATTTGTGTAGCTGTAGACATTCTCAGATGTGCAAGCCTATGTATTTACCAGGAATGTATGACTAAAACTAAGCTGTCCCGAAGGATGATCCCTCACTCTCACAGATCTTGGGAGACAGGACAGTCCTTGCTTACAGACAGCCCACCACCCTGAAGCAAATATTCACCAGCAACCACACAACACACAACAAAAACACTAACCCAGGAACCTATCCTTGCAACAAAGCCCATTGCCAACTCTGTCCACATATCTATTCAGGGGATACCATCATAAGACCTAATCACATCAGCCACATGATCAGTGGCTCGTTCACCTGCACATCTACCAAGGTGATATATGCCATCATGTGCCAGGAATGCCCCGCTGCCATGTACATTGGCCAAACCGGACAGACTCTACATAAAAGAATAAATGGACACAAATCAGATGTCAAGAATTATAACATTCATAAACCAGTCAGAGAACACTTCAATCTCTCTGGTCACTCAATTACAGACCTAAAAGTCGCGATACTACAACAAAAAAACTTCAGAAACAGACTCCAACGAGAGACTGCTGAATTGGAATTAATTTTCAAACTGGACACCATTAAATTAGGCTTGACTAAAGACTGGGAGTGGATGGGTCATTACTATTTCCCCACGCTTATTTTTTCCCCCTACTGTTACTCAAACCTTCTTGTCAACTGGTTGGAAATGGGCCATCCTGATTATCACTACAAAAGTTTTTTTTTCTCCTGCTGATAATAGCTCACCTTATCTGATTACTCTCGTTATAGTTGGTACGACAACACCCATTTTTTCATGTTCTCTGTGTATATACATATCTTCCTACTGTATTTTCCACTGCATGCATCCGATGAAGTGGGTTTTAGCCCAGGAAAGCTTATGCTCAAATAAATTTGTTAGTCTCTAAGGTGCCACAAGTACTCCTCATTCTTTTTGCTGATACAGACTAACACAGCTACCACTCTGAAACCTGTCAAGATGGGTGAACGCTGGTTACCTTATTTAGATATTACGGGGCATTCTGTGAAGCTCAAAAGCTTGTCCCTACCACCAACAGTAGTTGGTCCAATAAAAGATATTACCTCACTTACCTAGTCCCTTTCATATTCTGAGACCAATGTGGCTACAGCAACATTGCAAACAAGTATATATTTATACGATTACCAATGTATTTATAAATATATATATTTGTGTTTGTTTTGGAAAGAGATAACAAGAAGCATTAGCTCAAATATTGCTCTTTAAATACATTTGGTCATAACTAAGTTTGGAGCAGTAATAATTTATTGCAACCCAGTGTGGGAATGGCTTACAAGCCTTTTTATCTACAAAGCAATTGATTTCAAAATGGAAGACTATTGAGTCAACCCTTCAGGACTGCTATTTTCCACTGACAATAGTTTTGGGCTACGAGAGAACTCCCTTGTATCATAAAATGATGACTGTAATAATCCATTTATTCTTCATTCCTTTGCTGTGGAGTATGTTGCAACAGGAAAAAAAATAAGAGTGTAAATGGAAAAGCTATCTTAACATAGGATATTGAAACAAGCACTCTGTTTTCTTGTTTTTCTTTTTCTACTCCTTTTTCTACTTCTCTTTCAACACTCTGCTACTTTTGCACAGAATTTACTTTCATGGTTTATAAATCATACAGTGATAACATAAATTTGTATTAAATCTAAGGCTTAAAAGACAGAATACAAACTCCACTGAGAGTTATTTGCATTTTCTTTGTTCTCTTTTTCATTCTTACTAATGTATTTCATAATAAATGTACTGTGGGTATTTTATTTATATTCTCCATTTCTATTGTATAATATAATCCAATAAAAATAATTTAAACAAACCTGCTTAGTGTATGTATATACTATTTCGTCCACCACTAAAATGCATCCACCTCAGAATCGAAAACTTGTCAACTGTTTGACAGAGCATACCTGCATTATATAATTGTTTAAGACAGGGACCATCCTATCTATTTGAAAGTGCAAAGGAAAGTTAGGCAGGCAGAATGTATTGATCCAAACTAGAATTTAGCCAACACACCACAATTAATATTCTTTTGCCAAAAAAAGAAACCACAAGTACAGTAGTCAGGAACTTAGTTTTACATGTCATTGAATTGATGGCATCTGAGGTATTCTCTCTAACTAGAAGAGGGACTCTCTCTTACCCAAATAAAATAGTCCAAAAGAAAACAAACAAACAAACAAACCCCTTACAGGGAATCGTCTCTATGAGGTTCCCTTAAGAAATGGTCACTTGCAGACAAACAGAATGGGCAGACTAGTTTGGAAAAAGTATGAACAGCCCACCCTCGTTTCTAGAAACAAACTCCATTTGTATTTTTAATGTTCTAAACTGGCCAGAAACCTTATTTTCCTTTCCATTTTCAAGCTGGGAATGCTTCATGAAAGACTCTTCTCAAAACATTTCTAGGTATACCCAGAAGCGGATATTATGGTAAACTCATGAGAAATCCTGTTTGCAAGTGATTTCCATCCCAAGAGCCACAGGTTAGCTATTTGTATGTATACTACTGGAGACAATAACAAAATGCCTCACCGGTACACTACTTTACTCAGAGAATTAGAAGCAAAATCTGTCACAGAGAATGTGCTGGTGACATAGATTCATAGACTTTTAAGGTCAGAAGAGACCACCATGATCATCTAGTCTGTCCTCCTGTACATTGCAGGCCACAGAACCTCACCCACCCACTCCTGTGATGGACACCTAACCTCTGCTGAGTTACTGAAGTCCTCAAATTATGATCTAAAGACTTCAAGTTACAGAGAATCCACCATGAGTGAATTTGTTTCTCTGTAACTGAATGGGGGGCGGGGTAAGGATGGAGGAGGCAACTGCATATCTGATGGCAGAGGGCCAGGTGCCAGAGGAAAAAGTGAGGCTGTGGAAAAGCCATGAAGTTAAACAAGAGGCAAAAGAGGTAATGGCTAGAGGAAGAAGGAAAAGAATATGACAAAATGGAGGAGAACCTCATGCTGGACTAATTGAATTCTGGATAAGATTTTCAAAATTGTTTAGGGGATTCGCACACACAATTAAAATTAAAGGGAATTGGGTGTCCAAGTCCTCTAGGCAGTTTTGAAAATCCCGTGCTCCCTTTTTAAAGAAATCGCCATGATCTTGACTTGAGATAGAGAATTGGGCAGATGGAGAGATTGCAGATGTAGGAGGAGGAAAGCAGGGAAAGAGGGTTGAGAAAAGAATTAAATTTGGCAATAGATTATTGGAGCAGGATTCATTAAGGCTCCGATTCAGCCAGGTACTTAATCTTGTGCCTAGCTTTAGCACTTGAATAGTCCCAATGTCTTCTGTGGAAATACGCATGTGTCGACAGTTAGGGACATGTTTAAGAAACTTGTTGAATAAGGGCCGAAGGGAGAAAGCAGAGATGTTTGGTAAGGAAAATTCTTGTGAGGAAGGACGAGAACAATGTTTATAGTGAAGGAAGGCCATGATCCCTGGATTTATTATATACATAATAATTAATGATGACCTATTTTTCCCACCCTGGATTTTAAAATGCTTTATTCACTTTAATTAAGTTCACACTAAAAATAGGATGCTGGAGAATAAAGAACTTTTTTTCTCCGTTAAAAATGAGAGCTTACTCAATAGCCGGGGTTTCCCCAGCTCTGTGCTTTAGTACAAAGAGCTATTATGACACAATAAGAAATGAACGATCAATGGCAGACATTTTTAGATAAAAACTTAATCATGTAATATTTACTGATTCCATCAGTCAAGACAGATTATGAGAACAAGACTTTATAGTGAGAAATATACCCAAGAAACTTACAGCAACAATAAAAACAGAAGTACAGCTCGTGTAGGCACCATTTGTTGACCTAAAATCTATATTCATTTAATTCTATGCAGTAGTCATGGAACTTATTTTCTTTACTGATATGGCCTTTAGGATCTCTAATTTCAATGGTAAAATTACATTTACTTGACAGCATTCAGGACTTATTTACATTGTATATTTTAAACCACCTAAATCTGTCTCCTGTACACAATTTTAACGACGTAGAGTAATAGGGAGCTGCCTAGCTGCTTAAACGTGCAGCCAGTCTGATGAGATATCCCCCTGCTGAGGCACTGTGCACAGATCAAGCCTATCAATAATGCTTGGCTCACAATCATAGCCCAGAAGCCTTCCTTTTCCATCTGCGTCATGAATCTGATTTAAATTCAAAGCAAAGATTTGCATCCCTAGTGAAGAAGAGCAATTGCTCTTTAAACAACTTTCGTAAATACTTCCTGTACTAACAAGGGAGCTTAGCGTTTACTTAGGTAAAATAAAGAAGACAGACAGACCTCCCCACACCCTAGTTTGGTCCCAAGATTAAACAATGAACAAGAGCCTGAAAAGAAATTAGAATGTTGGAAGTGCCAAAGGTAACCCTTGGAGATGCGTATATTGTGTTGTCATGTAAAAGATCTCGAGTGATAAAGGAACTGAACCCACTTATTACTGGTTTCATGCTAATCTGAACCAATGACTAACTGTAGACTTTGGATGGTATCATGTCACCAGCAATAATTAATTCACCTCTTACTTCCCTAAACATGCTAGGAAATTAATTTCAAATACTAAAATTAATTTGGCAGTAGGAGATATGGAAATGTTCTGAGTTACCTAGCAATCATTTTGAGGTCTTATCTTGGCTGCAGTATACTGTACTTTGTGTGCTGTCCCCCAGAGGCAGAGCCACTGGCTCAGAAACTGTGTCACTGCAAAAATTTAAGTTGCTCTGTGTCCTAATGGAAATGTTTTCATAACACACTGTCTTTATTTTGGGGAAGCAGCAGTCAGACATGCAAGAATGTGAAAGTGAATACCTTGCTGGCATCCTAAATAAAAAAAATTAAATGTGTGAAGTATTTTTAAGTGGAGCCTAATCAAAGTCCAGTCTGTTTCGTAATGAAAGTGAATTCTGTTTTGTAAGTGGTTTTTTTATTAAAATTTTCACATATTTGGACATTGCTATCCTTCTAAAACTATGTGCACTGAAGCCTAAATTGCAATTAATATGAAAAATGATTTATACACAAACAACTGTAGCTTGTTTAAAAGTATCCTTAGTGGTTTTCCTTTTCACTAATGTGGCCAATATTCATATGATTATATTTTCTGCTCCTTTCACAATTGTGGGCCTGCACTTTATTTAACTTATTTATTTATTTTAGGCCAATGGCCTGCGCTCATCCTGACGGTTGATACCGACACATTTTTAAGTCAGGGAATTTGGCTCAGGGCTTCAGATATTGGATGGGTGTTAAATGGGAAAAAAAAAATCATGATTTTAAACTGCTCCATTTAGTAAATAATACTCCCATTGCACAATCCTAGAGGGACTAAATCTTTATAGATCGACACAAAAAGAATTTGATTCTTGTATAAGGATGTTCCCAGGCCCTTTGCAGTAATTCACTAAAGGCTGAGACAGGTTTTAAGCAAACTTATTTATTTAAGTAAAAACAAGAAATTACTCATGAAATGAACACAGTACTGATGCTGCCATAACTAGAGAATATTTTCAGCTAATGTACTTCTAAGTAGGCCAAAACATTTTGCAGATACATATTGATTTTGGTGAAGTCTGACTGGAAGGTTTGTGAAGTCCAGGTTGGTCGATGGACACTTCTGACCAGACAGAGAGAGACCCCTGAAATCAACAATCTGACCTTTGCAATTTGAAAATGGATGTTTCAACACAATTCCATTTTGTGAAAGTGATTGGAAGTTTTTGTTTTCTTTCCAATGTGGAATTAAAATTTTCAAAAACTCAGAAGTTTTTGCCACAAAAATGGAGTTTTTTCCTCTGGCCAGCTCTATCTGTAATTTAGCCTGGCTGCAATCTCAGTCTTTGCAACTGGTTCTTGTCTGCAAGTTTTTCACAGTCACCAGGAAGTGGGACATTGTATAGTGTGTTGCAGGATACGTGGTAACTTTAACTTCCTGGTGAAGCTTAGGGCCAAGATTCTTTGGTACATTGGAGTAGTACAAAGCTGCGGTCTTAATTGGTCACAGGATGATGAGTCCAGCATAAGAAAATCCTTGGGAGTCATAAAGCTGCCATGGTATCACTTATACCACCACCTCTTTCTAGATCTCTTGTATCACAGTTGTAAAGGTTCCATTGATTCATGACGAATTCCTGTGGTTCAGTTAATTAGTTGTAAAGCATCTTTCTGATGCTATGCTGGATGTTTTGGTGACATTAACAGCTGGGTCATTTCAGAGCAGTCTTCAAGCCACTCTGAAGTTACACTGGGGACCGGACTGATGTCCGACCAGCACTGAAAGGATGGAAGCTGCAAAGGTAAGTTTTTCATGCTCCCTCTTGAGCTGAACCATAAGGTCTTCAGCCATAACTAACTATCAAGTCCTCACTCTATACAGCATTGACTTCAGTCATTTAGAAATTGATCTATAACTACTCAAGGAATTGTGCATTGGAGTAAAGCAGAATAAGGATATAGTTATCCTCCCATTTGGCAAAGGGCTTTAATGGTGTTACCGCCCTGTTATGGTAATATGTAAATAACTTTATTTAAAGAGATTCACTGTTATCATTTTTAAAGGATGTTCTCACCAGACAGTCCAGAAAAACCATTCCACGAACTAAACTTGATTTTGTGAATTAGAGCCTTTTCCCTTAAGGAAAAATGCCAGACCCTTCAAGGAATGGAATTTTGCACATGGCCTGGTTATTATGGATCAAGTTTCTGGTGGGTTTACAACCTGCTCCAGTGAAAACATACTTTTTAATTTGCTTTTCGGGTTATTTATTTATTTTATTATTACACTAAGGGTTTATAATTTAACGTCAAACATAATTTTGCACAGATTATGGGACTGCACTGTGATGCTGCAGATAAGCTGTGTGCGCCTAGTTGGCATTGCCTCAACCAGGTTTTTGAGAAATGGATCACTGATTGGCAAGCTGCCGTAACATAAACTGCTCTGTGTAACTTAAAAAAGAATAGGCTATGTTTCACAAGAGTTCAACATTCCGCAAAGAATCCCCTCAAATACAGTAAAGAAAAATAGACATCTGTTTAATTTAGCTACATTTACTATTACACATAATACAAACTGCATTTGATGTTAGTTCTGTGGCTCCATGCTTCTCTTTAAAATTGCTGTTTCCAAATGTTTATGATTTCAGAAAAAGTGTTACAGGTACTAATTAGAATTCTAATTTACTGGTCATACCACTTCATAAAAATCACACCAATTTTGATTAATTGTAGTTCAGCCATTTCAGAGCTGAAAAAACATGACATTTCAATATGAGGTCATTTTCCCATTCATTCCAGTGGTAAAAGTCCTTCACCACAGCTATAGAAAGAATAATATAAAATTAAAGCATGGCAATGATCAGAGGAAATAATTTTGACAATGAAGTAATTTCCTAGATTGGTTTTAAGTATAACTTCTTTGTCAGTTTTAAATAAAATAAAAGATGCCGTGATTTTATTGAATTTGCATGGTGAATGAGTAATGTGCATATGTAAGAAATGGTGTCAGTTAACTTAAAAATCAAACCATATGCTAAAGCCCAAATCGAACAGAACACTACACAAGTAAACCCAAATCAAAACATATAAAAGGGAATTCCAAGCCAAAATGTGTGTCTTGAAAGCCAACTGATCTGAGTGAATGAAAGAGGCACAGAAAGGTAAATGAGATCAAAGACAATATGACTGATAAATGAAAAATGTGGCCTATATTTAATTTTTTTACATTTACTTTATGTTTAAAAATCATTAACAATATCCTGAATTCCTGATCAGACAAAACTTCCTATGACTTCAAAAGTGATCTTTCCCTGTGTAACAACTGAACCCCCACCCCAGTCAGAATTTGTCCCCAAGATATTTTTTTAAAGCACATTTACTTGGTTAAGGTCTGAACTTTCTTATAAACTTTAAAATACATTTACTGTTTGTAGTGTTAAAGGTGCCAAATTGACAGGTACTTCAATTAAACTTGTAACGTTCTTAAGTACCATGATACTTAGAGCCCACTTCTTCTGTGATGCCTGTATGAACTGAGTCAACAAGATTTTAATTTAAGTATCTTTATATCAGCAATTCTTTTATCACACCACGTGGTGCATTAATTCTTGCTGAATCACTTATTTTATTGATGTTGCTCCATCAGTCCCACCATACGATCTTATTACCTCCCCAATCTCCTGGTTTTTTAGTAATATTTGAAATTACTTAGGAATAAGGATCATGTCTTGTTTCCACTTGAGACACCTAGCCTACTTTTTGCCACTATGAAATAATAATATATAGGGGTCCATGCACTTTATGACCAAAACTTCAATAATTAATACAAAGACCACACAAGCCTTATTCCATCCCCTTTGTGAACTTTTGCTGAAACTTAAGAACAACTATAATGCATCTCTCACCTGATTTGCATTATGGCTTCTACGCAGCAGAGTCTACAATTGTTTTCATATTAAAATCTTTGGAAACAGAAGATCTGTTGCATAGGTTGGTAAAGGGGCACCTCCATCTTGTTAAGGTCATGCATGACTGCCTCATTAAGAATTTGTAAATAGTAGTCTTAATATACCCATGTTTTCAGGAGGTCTGACTGTGCACGTACACACACACACCCCCACACACTCTCTCTCCCCCCCGGACAATATTCCATGATCAGGGCTGTACATTCAAGTCCACACACTGTTTCCCCTCCATCTCAGTGTAATAAAGAAGCTTCAGTGACCTCCCATAAAGAGTCAGAAATTCTTGTTGGTGTCATTTCTTGCAGGTTACAGTGTGAGGAATCTTAACATTCGATTTTGGTATAGTATCAACTGTGTTCTCTACTTTCTATTATGTACTAGTTTAATAACAAAATGGCAAATGACATTCCTATAGTGAATCTTTCAAGTCAGTCCACAGTTTGAATTGAACTCCAGGTGTTTTCTGTGAGTGTTTTTCTTGAAGTTGCTGGAATCATGTGAATGTGAGAATCCATTTTCATGGGGGTGGAGGGAACTTTGTAAATTTCTAGCCCTTGAGATTGTGAAGGAAATGTTGACACTGTGAACCCCGAAGGCTCAAAAACTAGAAGGCAAATAAACTTAACCCAGATTTTGTTTTTAAACCAAACCAGTCACAATTTATTTTTCTGGCCTCACTCATGATTTCTTAAATGCGTTGGGTTAGTGACTGAGAAGGGCAGCAGGATACGGAAGGTATAGTAGTCCAGTGCCCAAGAGACCTTGGTTCTAAGTCCTAGCTGTGCCGCTGACCTGATTTGTGACCTCAGGCAAGTGTCTTTTCTTTCTGTGGGTCACTCTTTCTCTTTCCACCTTTTCTCTGTCTTGTCTATTTAGATTGCAAGCTCTTTGGGGCAGAGACTGTCTCTAAGTGGTTATTCATACATTCCTAGTCAGAAGCGACCTCCTCCATAACACAGGCCACTGAATTTTCCCAGTGCATGTCCTTCAGAAAACATCCAATTTTGATTTAAAAATTCCCAATGATGGAGAATCCATCATGACCCTTGGTAAGTTGTTACTATGGTTAATTACTCTCATCTTTTTAAAAAAATGCATACCTTATTTCCCGTCTGAATTTGTCTAGTTTCAATTTCCAGCCATTGAGTCGTGTTACACTTTTCTGTGCTAGATTGAAGAGCCTATTATTAAATATTTGTTCCCCATGTAGGTACTTATAGGCTAGCTAGTCACCCCTTAACCTTCACTTTGTTAATAAGAGCTAAATAGATTGAGCTCCTGGAGTCTATTACTACAAAACAGATTTTCTAATCATTTAATCAGTTTTGGGGCTCTTCTATGAGCCCTCTCCAATTAACATCCTCCTTGAATTTTGGACTGGACACAGTATTGAACTGAACACAGTATATTAGCAGTGGTCATACCAGTGCCAAATAGAAAGGTAAAATAACCTCTTTACTGCTATTTAAGAGTCATCTGTTTATGCATCCAAGGATTAGATTATCCCTTTTGGCCAAAGCGTTGGACTGGGAGCTCATGTTACACTGGGAGCTTAGCTGATTATCCACCAGAACCCCCAAATCTTTTTTCAGAGTCACTGCTTCCCAGGATAGAGTTGCCCATCTTCTGAGGGTGGCCTATGTTCTTTGTTCCTAGATTTACATTTATTTATATTAAAAACACATTGTTTCCTTGTACCCAGCTCATTAAGCGATCCAGATAACACTGTACCAGTGACTCGTCCTCTTCATTATTTACCCCTCCCCCAATTTGTGTCATCTGCAACCTTTATCAGTGATGATTGTATGTTTTCTTCCAAGTTTTTAATGAAAATGTTAAATAGCACAGAACCAAGAAACTATCCCTGTGGGAAGGCACTGGAAACACACCTGATCAATGATGATTCTCTGTTAACAATTACATTTTGAGACCAGTCAGTTAGCCAGCTTTTAATCCATTTGATGGGGGTGCTCTTAATTTTATATCATTCGAGTTTTTTTAATCAAAATGTCATGTGGTTATGTCATGCATAGCACAATGGGGCCATCATCTCAGATACGGGGCTTCCAGACACTACTATAATATAAATAATAATAATGAGGACAGTGTTATTTTCCTACGTGGCCCAATGTTCCACACATAGTCTGCAAGTCACATCATGGAGCTGTAATGCTTAACAACTTTTGTTTTCTTTCATTTTATTGCCTTTTTAAAATAAAAAACAGTGAGAGGCTGTAATATACATATATTTTTATATAAAATATTAGAAAAATATTTACACACATTATTTCCTCTCCAAATCAAACATGTGCAAAAGTTTCTTTCAGAAGATGCAAAGAATTCCAGTGAAATACCAAGTATTTCCCACAGCATCCTTTTCCTTTTAAACAAAAGAAATACGAGTATAACTAGACACAAACTCCATGTGAATCATTAGTGCATGATCTCTGTGACCCTGGGGCTCCTGTAACTTACATACATGCCCTCCTTCCTATTTCAGGAGCTTTGAATTTATTTTTTTCAGACACATATAAAGGCATGTATGGTTGAAATAAAAATAAAGCAGACACAGATGATACATGAAAGTGCAGCAGACTCAAATATGGCAAAGGCATATTTTGTTAGGGCAAAAATATACTGTTTCTCTGTCACCAGTATCTGTTTGAAAATGGGGAAATGCTTAGCAGTTCTTGCAGACTGACTAAACTTTTCTTTTCACATCAGGGTCTTCATCCTGCACCCTACATGCAGGCTAATTCCTACTTCAATGGGACTTTGCCTTCTTAAGTAAGAGTTGGCCTACCATTCCTGTTATTTCATTTGCACCTATCCATTATTTTTATTTTGAAGGTGGATAGGTGGAGTAGGGACCAGTCAGTCTCAAAATACAACATTCCTGTTAAAAATATATATCCCCCTGTTAATAAATAATCTCTTTTAGAAAAAGGCAGAAACTTCATTTCATCTATACACTGACTTGAGCCCGCATCGCTACAACACATTAGCCTAGATATAATTTAGTACCATTTCATTTTACAGCTCATTCTCACTAAGCAGTGCAAATGCTATTTCAAATCACTAAAAGCAGTTTTAACATTTGTCTCTTTACCCAAAATGAAAACTACACCTCTCGGGTGCGCTCTCAAATTATTTCAAGGACAAGAACAATCAATTTAAGTGGAACCAACTTCAAGATGAAATGCACTTGCTACAACTGAAACTGCTGAGAGTAGGACTTAAGGAGAGGTGAACTTGTTATTAGTTTAATCTAGTCATATTTGAAATAAAGTAGTTCACATTTTCGGAACCGAAGAAGCAAAATTATAATTGTTTTTGTCATTTGCACAGCAATTTTACTCCTGAATGCATTGTTTTAGGCAGGAATTAATAAAAATTGCATGCGCTTCAGGTGCTGTGTAGCTCACCCTTTTCCACACAGCCCAGCCTCA